>NW_024423343.1:102102494-102346743 GCF_017311325.1 Ursus maritimus | reverse complement strand
AAGAAAGAAAGAAAGAAAGAAAGAAAGAAAGAAAATAATAATAATAAGAAGAAGAAGCTGGTGAAACTCTGAGGTACCTCTTTCTCTCATCTCTCCTTTCACAATTATGAGATACTTTGTGAGGTCTCCCCAGCTCTGAGTTTTCTAAATTTTGTTTTTTCCCTTGTCTGTGGTCAAGGATGCGCATCAGCTTCTGGAGGCTTTCCAATTTTCTTGGTAGTCCTTCTCCATTTTCTCCTCCTTCTGAAGCTCCTCCCTGGGCACTTTCAATAATTGCTCTTTTTCCAGTCCTTTTCATCAGTTTCAATGTTCTATTATGTAGAAACCAACTTTTCCCACTGGGCCACTAAGTCCCTGGCAAAGCTACCAATGTGCTCATGTTTTCACAAGCTATTTACTGTTCTCATGACTACTCTCCACAACAATGGCTACTGTAAGAGGCAACATGGAGAATTTCTCTAAATACTCCCATTGCTTCTTAGGGTTCAAGTTCACAGCCAGGCTGTAGGCTCCATGGTTTGAAGCGCCAACCCTGTCAGCAGCACTGTGACTGTTCCAGCAGTGCCTCCTCAGTGAAAGTGGGCTGGTGCAGTCCTGTATTGCAGCTCTGTCTCCATGCATCCTTGGTGGAGACTGAGGTGCTACTGGCCTCATGTAGGCTTCATACCTGGGCGTGGTTGTACCTGCCACTGGGAACCACTCTGGGCATGTTGGCTCCTTGCTGGCCTTTGGACAACAGATTTTTCTGTGGAAGAACTTTACAGTGTGTCATCCAAGACTGAAGGAAACCCTACTACCAGATTCAGGACTTACAAATACTAACCGCATATTCCCTCCACCTCTGCAAAGCACTGTGAGTCATGCCCTATTTAACACCTATCAGTGGCCCCTGGGCTGGCTGGCCCTCTCTCAGTTCAGAGAGTCAGCAAGATCAATCAATCAGTCATGACTACCCTAGTTTGAAACTATGTGTCAATGGTTATCTTAATTTTATCCTCAACGCAACCCAAGGAAATGGGTTATATTATTTCCATTTAATAGATGAGGCAACTGAGGCTCAGGGAGAGCAAATTAACTTTCACAAAATCACATAACAGACAGAAGCAAAGCTATAATTTGAATCTAAGCAGTGTAGGTCCTGTGTCAGCACCCAGAAAGAGAAAGGGATATGTCTAAAGTTGAGCAGCTTAGCCCTAGAAGGCAGTAATAACCCATGTGTCTTGTTTCCTGCCAAAGCAGAGTCTGATACATAGGCACCAAGTACATTTGCTTGAAGGAATGAAAGAATGAGTCAATGGTCATTTGCTCTAAGGAACCTGCCTATCAGCTGTGGGACTTAAGTCAGGCCACCCCAGACATCTAGTCTTAACCTGAAAAATTAATCTTTACTCTTATTATTCTTACAACTAAAAGGAACAACTAAACAATCTTCAAATATCATCATTGATTACAGCTCCAATGATTGGATCAGAAAAGATCAGATTAGATCTCAGCCAGAGCTTCAGTAGCAGTGGCAGGCACCTGGCCTGACATCTCATCCAAAGTGAAAAGCCCCATGGTTGTTCTTCCTTAATCTTTTCCTTTTTATATAGACTTTATTTTTTTAGGGTAGTTTTAGCACAAAAGCAGCAAAATTGAGCAGAGTTCCCATATGTCTCATGCCCCCATACATACAAAGCTTCCCTCACCATCAGAGCAGTACACTTGTTATAATTGATGCACCTACTTTGGCACATCATTATCACTGAAATTCCATACTTTACATTAGGGTTTACTCTTGCTGTTATACATTCTATGGGTTTTGGCAAGTATGTAATGGTATGTATCCACATTATAGCATCATATAGAATAATTTTAGTGCCCTAAAAATCCTCTGGGCTTTGCCTATTCATCCACTTTCAGAAAACACTGTACCACTTCATGGATAATGCAAGGACTTTATAGTAATAAACTATTCCAATTCCTCTCTTCTATCCCTTGTATCACTGCCATCATTCATTTGATTTATACTTATGTAAATAAATATACATACATATATATATTTATATAAGCCATATAAACAAACATTAACATACATATAGGGATATAAATGTTTTAAACAAATTGTTTTCTGTTAGATCAATTAAAAAAAGGAAAGCAGGGGCACCTGGGTGGCTCAGTTGGTTAAGCATCTGTCTTCGGCTCAGGTCATGGTCCCAAGGTCCTGGGATTGTGCCCCAAATCAGGCCCCCTACTCGGTGGAGAGTCTGCTTCTCCCTCTCCCACTCCCCCTGCTCATGGTCTCTCTCTTTCTCTCTCTCTGTCAAATAAATAAAATCTTAATAAAAAAAAAGCACATTTTTCCTTTAATATTCTTCCTTTCTTTACATAGTTGTGAATTTCTGACATATTAATTTCCTTCTTGCTGAAGAATTTCTTTTTAACATTTTATGAAAGGTGGATTTATGTGCAACAAATTCTTTCAATGTTTGTTTGAGAAATTCTTATATTTCTCATTTACTTTTTTTTTTTAAGTAAGCTGTACACCCAAAGTAGGGCTTGAACTCACAAACCTGAGATCAAGAGTCGCATGCTCTACTGACTGAGCCAGCCAGGTGTCCCCTCATTTACTTTTGAAGGATAATTTTGCAGTGTACAGAATTCTAGGTTGGTGAATTTTTCTTTCAACAATTTATCTCCAGTCTCTCCTTGCTTGTATGGTTTCTAAGAAGTCAGACGTAACTCTTATCTATACTCCTGTGTAGGTAAAGTTGTCTTTTATCAATGGTTTCTTTCAGAATTTTTTTTTCTTGGATATGACACACCTTGGTAAAGTTTTCTGTTGTTTGTTTGGTTTGGTTTCATTTTGGGTGGGTATTTGTTTTGTTCGATGGTCACTGGGCTTCTGGATCTCTGGTTTGTTTTCTGACATTGAATTGGGGGAAATTCTCTGTAATTATTGTTTCAAATATTTCTTCTATTTCTCCTCCTCCTCATCTTTCCTCCCTTCTTCCTCCTCCTCCCCTTCCTCCTCCCCTTTCTCCTTGTTCTTCTGGTTTTCCCATTACATGCATCTTGGATAGTTGTCCCTCATTTCTGGGATGCTCTCATCTTTTTTCCTTCCTTTTCTTTTTCTTTTTTAGTATTTTTCTCTTTACTTTTTAGTTCTGGAAGTTTCTATGTATATATTCTCAAGTTTAGAGATCCTTGGCTCATCCATGTCCAGTGTACTAATGATCTCATCTAAGGCATTCTTCATTTACATCACAGTGTTTTTGATCTCTAGCACTTTTTTTTTAGTTCTTTCTTAAAATTTCAGTCTTTCTGTTTTCACTATCCATGTTTGTGCATTTTACCTACTTTTTATGTTAGAGCTCTTAGTCTATTAATCATAGCTTTTTAAAGTTCCTTGTCTGATAATACCAAAATCCCTGCCATATCTGAGTCTGGTTCTGATGCTTGCCCTGTCTTGTCAAACTGTGTATTTTTTCTTTTAGTATGCTTTGTAATGTCTTGTTTAAAGCCTGACCCAATGTTGTGGGTCAAAGTAACTCTGATAAATAGGTGTCTTTCGCTATGCGGTGAGGTGTGTGGAGAGGCGAAGTGTTCTATAGTCCTATGATTAGCCCGCAGCCTCTTAATGAGCCTCTGCCTCTCATCTGTGAAACTTACAAGTGATTCTCTGTTTTTTCCTCCCCACTTTGATGGAACAGGATGACCGTAGGGAGCTAGAGTAGTTTTCTAGAGTAGAAAGCTAGAATGGGCTGGAGTTGGGTATTTCCCTTCCCCTAGTTTAGTTAGGATCTGACAAAACCCCAATAGGTTAGGCACTGGTTAAAGTTTCCTTTAAGGGCAGACCTGGTTTAAAAGGACAGAATACTCCAGCATATTTCAAAATGGCCACTTTTCTCTTTTCCCTACAAGAAGCATGAGAAGATTTTCCTCTGATCTTCAGTGTGAGAACCCTGTAGAGCTCTAGGAGGTAAACTCCCCTTTGGAAATTTTAACTCCCAGATTCACCCACACTAAGCCTCCAACAAATTACAGTTTAGATTTTTCCACCCCAGCATTACCTCAGGGATTAGATCCTACCTCAGTATCTGATGTTGTCAAGAGGTTCAGCTGTGTTTTGTTCCTTTGAGGGCCCTTGCATAATATGTTCCCATTTTTATTTAGGTCAGTTTATTTCATGTGTGTGTAACCCTGACAAAGACAATAGAACACTGTTTTGCTGACTCAGGAAGAAATCAGTTCCTGGGAACTGCCCATATGTTAGCAGTGAGGCTAAAAGGTTCATGGTATGCTCAGTGCAAAACTCAGAATGACTAGGATATGTGTGTGTATGTGTGTGTGTGTGTGTGTGTGTGTGTGTGTGTGTGTGTGTGTGTTGGACAAAAAGGAAGGGAGAAAGAGAGCACTGAGGTGTTGGCCCTGGAAAGCTAGGCTAGATCAAGAGTGCAGTGGGATTTGGAGCTCTAAAACAATAGGGAGCTGTCAGTTTGTCTGCCTACCTACTACCTCATATAAGCAAGAGACTAGATACAAATCCATGTTTTCCAGCTTCCAAACCAAGATTCTTTCTACTACTCAGTATGCCTCAAAATCCATTGAATTTTAGCTTTTATCCCCTTTTTAATGGCAACAGAGTCTTCTATAAAAGCTGCCAAGTTTTATAAGTAAGTGATATTTTCAGGTTCAGTCAGTATGTTGGCTGTATCCATCCACATGAGAACCCAATTTGTCCAGTGTTCTGGGACTTAGAAGGTTCAGAGACACAAAGTAGATGCAATGAAAGCATCAAATCATATGATTGGATCATGCTTGTGGTAATTAGTCAGGCTGATGCATCACGTATGTTTGATAGAGGAAGTTGGAATGAAATCTTGGAATAAAGTAAGAGAACTATGACCAGGGTTCAAATCCCAGCTCCACCAATTACCAGTTATTTCTAAACAATAAAAACAAAACAAAACAAAACAAAACAAAACAAAACAAAACAAAACAAAAAACCTAAACCACAAAAATATAAAACTGTGCTGCTGCTTGAGCCTATTAATGTGAATAAAAAATAATATTTACCTTTCCTTTGTAAGACCATGCACCTATTATAAATACCACTATATCAGGAACCAGATTTATTTCTTATAATTTTAAATCTGAATAAATAAAAATAGCATTTGTGGTTTTTTTTACCTGACTATAGATTTTGAGTGCAAAAACAATTCCCAATAATTTAATTTTCCAACAATATATTTCATCAACATAATGCATATGTTTTCAAGGTTGGGGGGATGCTGCTTGCTAGGTGTGTGGCACAGCTCTGGGCAACTACAAAATGCTCAGCAAATGTTTTTGGTTTAAAATACATTAAGTACAAATTAAAGATATACGGGCCAGGATGGTGGACTTTGATAATTCAGTTAATGAGAAAAAATGTAATTATTTATTACCCATGTGTGGACAAATAGTGTGAGGCAGAAAAAGAAAAAAGAAGTCCTAGTAAAGCTAATCTAACAAGCCAAAGCATATTTATTAGAAGTCTTTGGTGTTATTCTCCAAAAAGCTCCAAATGCTGTGCATGGAATTTTTAAAGCATGGAATATCCAAAAATAGCACTGAAATAGTTGGGAAAGAAAGTTGGGAGAGTAAAATCAGTGATGCTTAAGAAAAGTTGAGAAGAGCAGGCCACAGCAACTTTTTTAAAATTAACTTTATACTGTGAATTTTAACACATACAGTAAATTGTATGAACATATGTATAACCTAGCAAATTACTCTAAAGTTAACAGACACTTTATATAACTACCTCCATCAAGGGAAAGGCATTGTCAGCGTTCCCAGAAGCTTCTGAACACCCTTCTGGTCACAACCTCTCCTCTTCTGAAGGTAACCATGTCTTGCCTGGAAAGGAAATCACTTACTTGCCTTATTTTACCAACTTATATATCCACAAATGAACGACTTAGTTTTGCATGTTCTTCGGTTTTATATAAATGGAGTCATGCTACATGTATATGTATATATTTTAATCAACATTAACATTTTAAATATCACTGTATTCATGATGTATTTTCTCTTTGAATATATATATATATATAATAGTGTATATAATATTATATTAGCTTTGTGCACTGACAAGTCCTATAAAAAAATGACCAAGTCAGTAACAAAGAGCATCTCTTGCACCCAGATAATATAATATTGTACCTAAAGGAACCAAGAGCTCTTAGATAAATGGCCAATTCCAGGTCTGGAGCAAGAAATGTATTAGATGAGCCTGAAATGACTTGTAACTCAAAATGAAGATGCTCAGAACACACTGGGAAGGGAAAACATGTACAGGGCAAGAAGATGAGGAGAAAGGAATGAATGAATTTAAATGAATTGAGCAGTAGATAAATGACAGATACATGAATGGATGGATGGATGGATGGATGGATGGATCTATGAAAGATTCGATGGATAAATGGTTGATGAATATACACTCTGTTAAACCTCATGGTAGTCCTTCTGTGAGCTTGTGCGGATTTTATCCTGTGCAGATTTTAAGGTATAGTTGAGATTTTAGGTACTCCATAGAGCTTTATCTGATTCCATGATGATTTGGCTGATGATAGCTATCAATTATAGTCACATAATAACAGGAATAGTTGCTTAAAAGAAAAAAAAATCCTAAGAATCATAAAGTTAAAGCATAAAATATGCCCACCCCCCAAAAAAAAACATGTCCCTAATATTTCATAAAGGTTATTTTAAGAATCCTTGGTCCTTAGTTGTTGTTTCGCTTCACCTAACAAAATTAATTCTATAAAGAATTCTATAAGTCCAATGATGTAACTTCCCTGGTTAAAACCTTTCAATAGCTCTGCATCACCCACAGGATGTAACTCAAGCTCCCTTCATACTTCCAATTCTCTCGTTCCTTTCTACATCTCCTTTCTTGTCTTTCTCCTGCCTTACATTTTTTTGGCCAGCAATTCATAACCACATTATCAGTTCCCTTGTGTATGCTATGTAATTTTCATTTTTCATTGAATTTACTAGGAATCATACCCACTATGTTCTAGCCCTAAACTTTGCCCCAGTGAACTCCTACCATCCTCTTAATACACAAGACCACCTCCCATAGGACATTTTACCTGACATTTCTGATTCTTGCCACTTGACATCACAGATAGTGCTTTTTCTCCAGGGCCTAGCAAATGGCCTAACGTGTTCAGAAAAGTATGTATTTATTATGTTTTGTAATTAATGGTACATCTTTTTGTTCTTTTAAAAATTTGTAAAACAGGGAGCCTTTTGTTATTGAATCAGGTCTGGTGGACTGTCAGAGATACTTCAAGTATTTATGTATACATGTGTACAATTATACATGGATTCCACACACCTGTTTAAAACATAACAGGATTTTTAAAAATTAGTATATGTAGAGACTATGGACTCTGAGAAACAAACTGAGGGCTTCAGAGGGGAGGGGGTGGGGGAATGGGATAGGCCGGTGATGGGTAGTAAGGAGGGCACATATTGCATGGTGCACTGGGTGTTATACGTAACTAATGAATCATCGGACTTTACATCAGAGACCAGGGATGTACTGTATGGTGACTAACGTAATATAATAATAATAAAAAAATTAGTATATGTAGGAATGCCCAAGAGCTCAGATTAAGTTAGCAAAATTGTATTTATAAGAGCAGAAGTAATAACAAGCACCTGAATTAGGATTGAGTTAAGATTTGCTGACAGTTATTATACCTGAGCCGAGGGTGAGTCTTTAGCCAGAAGAGGTACATTTATATACAATCAGACAATCACAAGAAACCTTCAAATAAAATAATCACTTTGTGTAACACAAGGTGAAGTAATCGGCTTGAAATTTTGTCCTGAAACAGAGTAAATCAATCACATTTGGGGGCATCCTGTAGCCGTAGATTGTAATGCTTTTCCCTCTGCCCTTAATTTCATACCTTTTTAAGCCCAGTGAGAAATATCAGTTGAACTAGTTATTTTCTCTTTTCTGGTAGAATTTATTATGATTGTTTTTATTGAAATTTGTTTTACCTCCTGAAGTGCTAAGATATTGGTTATGTGTATCAATCAAAATTTTATTGCATTATATTGTAACCTTTTAAAATAATTGATCAGACAATAAAAATAAAAATGGACATTAATTATGTTGAGGAAAGTTCTACTTCTTTTTCAACTTGGCATATTTTTCTTCCCCAAATGCTTTGAAATTGCTAAGAACAATTTGATGATGCCCATAATAAATTTGGGGAACTATGTTGAATAGATATAAAATGACAAACTTAACTGCATTTATATTAAGGCATTTTTCTGCTCATCAGACTGAGATGAGAAAATTAATATGTAAACCATTAAGTTATACCCAGATGCATTGTGTTCTGCAGATGAAATAGATATTTGGTGATGTTATCTCTAACAGTTTATTGCAATTTCAAAGGGAAAATGCTTTAGAAAAATACATGACTATATTCAAAAGATGTTCATTAAAATATTATATATTTTGAAAAATATAACTTATGAATTGTGTTACTTGTTTTCTATATCTTTTTTATATCTTTTTATATATTATTCTATCTTCTTGGCTGTTTTGTTTCCAGATTTACACTAACAGTATGGAAGAGTATATAAACTGGTTCATCAAAAATGTTCTGATTCATGTCATAATTTCCTCTTTAATTCTTAGCTACCTTGAAAGTAAAATTAAATTTTAGAACTAAATTGTATGTTTTCTTGAAAAATTAAAAAAGAAAAAGTACTTTCTTGGTCCTGGGAATGTTTTATGTTGACATCAGATAGATGGGAATACAACATAATTTAAAAAGTTGTAGGATATTTCTGGGCTTTAGGTTTCCCATTTATAAAATTAAAATATATTAACATCTATTTTAGGGTAGCATCATTATGAGATTAGTGGATTATTCTTTTTTTAATGAAGTGCCAAATTTATTTATTTATTTTAAAGATTTTATGTATTTGACACAGAGAGAGAAAGAGTGAGCACAAACATAAGCAGACAGAGTGGCAGGCAGAAGCAGGCTTCCGGCTGAGCAGAAAGTCTGACATGGGATTCGATCCCAGGACCTTGGGATCAATACCTGAGCGGAAGGCAGACCCATAACCAACAAAGCCACCCAGGTGCCCTACTGGACTATTCTATCCTTCACCAGGTAATGAAGTAATACTTTTGGTAATATTATAAAACACAGTGGCTTTGGGATCCCATCTTTCTTGACTGCTGGAAACCAGTTTTCCACTAGGTTCTACAACACCAGATGTTTCTGGGTACACCCTGGGGATAACCATAAGTAAAATCTAGTTATTCTTCACACCTTGACCATTCATCTGGCTCAGGACTGATCTCTTTCCTCTTGGCATTCCCAGTTTGCTTTGTTGTGACTGTATCTTCGAGTTCTATACTGAATTTTTCCTAGGGTATTTTCTCCCTTATAGTATTTCCAAGCTTAGATGGATATTGCTTGTCTCTTTCCCAAAAATATCATTTGAGATCATGGCGGACCTTTGATATGACTCGGTGATAATGAAAAGTAAAACTTACACAATAGCTTATAGTTAGCATTGGTATGTCCCAGTATTGATGGGCCCAGGCATGACATCATACATGTACTTAGTTGTACGGTGATCTCCTTTCACCTTTCAGGATTAAGGTTTATGGAGCATCTATTTTGGGCCAGGCACTGTCATGGATCCTGAAGATACATGTGGAAGCAAACAGATTTAAACCTCTGCACTCACGAAGCCTACTGTCTGCTGGGAAAACAGATAAAAATGGTAGAAATAATAAATAAATAGTTAAGTATGATGTGATAAGTATTATTAAAAAGTAGATTGAGTTCAGGCAGTTTGGGAATTTCTGGGTAGGGTAATTTCATATGGGATGCTCAAGGATAGATTCATTTAAAAATGACATTTGAGTGTAGATTGGAAGGGCTAAGAAAATTAATTCTATAGATAATTTGGGACAAAATGTTCCATGCGGAAGAAACAGGCAGTGCAAAGACTGAGTTGAAATCATGCTGGATATTCTTTTTTTTTACATTTTTAAATATTTTTTAAGTAATCTCTTTACCCAACATGGGGCTTGAGCTCATGACCCCAGGATTGAGAATCACATGTTTTATTGAATGAGCCAGCCAGACACCCTTTTTGTTTTTTACATTTAAAGCATTGTTTTTTATTGTAGCAAAATACATATAACGTAAAATTTTCAATTTAAATAATTCTTAAGTGTGAAATTCAGTGGGTTTTTATTTTATTATATTTTATTGAAGTATAATTAACATACAGTGTTATATTAGTTTTAGGTATGCAATATAATGATTCAACAATTCTATACATTTTTCAGTGCTCATCCACTTAGTGTACTCTTAATCCCCTTCACCTATTTCACTCATTCCCCCTTCCCACCTCCCCTCTGGCAGCCACACATTTGTGTTCTGTATTTAAGAGTCTGATTTTTTTGTTTGTCTCTTTTTTCCTTTGTTCATTTGTGTGTGTGTGTGTGTGTGTGTGTGTGTGTGTGTTTTCCTTAAATTCCACATATGAGTGAAATCATAAGGTGTTTGTCTTTCTCTGATGGACTTATTTCACTTTACATTATACCTTCTAAGTCCATTCATGTTATTGCAAATGGCAAGATAGCATCCTTTTTTTATGGCTGAGTAATATCCCATTCTTTTTTCATTCATAAATGGATGGATTCTTCTATTGCTTCAATATCTTGGCTCTTGTGGATAACACTGCAGTAAATATAAGGGTGAATAGATCTTTCCAGGCCTACTGCTCAGAAAAAAATATGACTGTTCATTGACAATGTACCAGGTCACCCAAGAGTTCTGATGGAGATGTACAATGAGATTGATGTTGTTTTTATGCCTGCTAATGCAACATCATTTCCAAAGCCCATGAATCAAGGAGTAATTTTGACTTTAATATCTTATTATATTTAAAAATGCATTTTGTAAGGCTATAGCTATCATAGTGAAATTTCTGTAAAATTGGTAGTAATGTCCTCTCTTTCATTTCTGATGTTATTTGCTTGAGTCTTCTATTTTTGTGTCAGTCTAGCTAAAGGTTCACCAATTTTGTTGTTATTTTCAACAAACCATCTTAATTTCATTGAATTTTATCTATTTTATATTTCATTTATCTCTATTCTAGTTTTTATTATTTCCTTTCTTCACTAGCTTTGGCTTTAACTTCTTTTTCTATTTCCTCAAGGTGTAAATTCAGGTTGTTGATTTGGGTTAAGTCTCCTTTCCTTTATATTTTATTTAATGCAAATACTTACAGCTACAAATTTCCCTCTTGGCACTGTCTTCATTGCATCCCGTAAGTTTTGATATGTTGTGTTTTCATTTTTTTCAAGATACTTTAAAATTTCCTTTATTTTTTCTTTTTTGACCCACACATTAAAAGTGTTCGGTTTATTGCCACATGTTGGAGGATTTCCCACTTTCCTTGCTTCTATTGACTTCAAGTTTCATTCCATTGTGACTGGAAAAGATACTTTGTATGGTTTGAATCCTTATAAATTTGTTAAGATTTGTTTGTGTGTGTGGCATAAAATGTGGTCTGTCCTGGATAATATTTTGTATTCACTTGAGAAAACTGTGTATTCTGCCTTTGTTGGGTGAAGTGTAATCTCTTTTCTTTTCGCCTGTGTCTGCAGGTCCCATTTTGGCTTTCACAACCCATGCCCACTGCTAACCATAGGTCTTGGCCACGTGAGTTCTGAGTTCAGTGATACGGAGACAAATCACTCAGGCGGCTTGTGCACAGGGTATATATTTGCAAATTCTACTTGTTCTGTTCCCTGTTGTTCATGGATAGGAACTAGGGACCAGCCCACACTGCTATCCCCAAACTGTGTCATGCTATGCCAGAGAGGAGGTGGAACAAGGGCAACTAAAAATAACAAAACTTCCTACCATTTGAATGTTGTTTTTGACTGGGCATTCTCTTGGTTGCTGTAGTTCTTTTAATCATTCCTAAAGCTCCTGTAATGTTAGTCATGTCTAGTTCTTTATTTTACGTCTCCATGGGAAAACAAGTTCCAAGGGAGATGTTCCTCAGCCCACCTTTTTGAAGACATCATTTCTGACCTGGCATTTAAAAAAATTTACAAAAAGTGGTAAAAACAGAACGAATAAAAAGGAGAAAAATGTAATTTAAGTTTAGAGAGGTAATGTGGAGCCAGTTAATAAGATAATATAGGGCACTTTAGACCTTTTAGATCATAAGGGGCATGATTTTTGTTTTGAGAGAAATGGGAAGCCACCACAGTGTAGACGCTGCATAGTTAAAATTAGCAATAATGCACTGACTGACATGTGAATATAATAGACTATTTGTGAGTAAGATGGAAGCACTTAGCAAGCCATTGTAAAAATTCATGCAATCAAGCCCAGGTGGTACCAGTGAAAATGTTGTGAAGTGTTTATACTTTGGATAAATTAAAAGCCAGAAAGGCTTCCTGAAGATTAAATGTGTGATGTGAGCAAAAGAAAGGGATCTAGGTTGGCTTCAAGTTTTTGGCTTAAGCAACTGGAAGGACTAGTTGCCATTGTTCCCAATTGAGTTTTGGAGCAAAAAAATCTGGAATCATTTAGGACAAGTTATTTCCAGTTTTTGGAGAATCAGCTATTGCCCACCAAAGTGAATCCTTTTAAGAATACTTACAGATGACTGGATTAAGAAGATGTGGTCCATATATACAATGGAATATTACTCAGCCATCAGAAAGAATGATTACACAACATTTGCAGCAACATGGATGGGACTGGAGGAGATTATGCTAAATGAAATAAGTCAAGCAGAGAAAGACAATTATCATATAGTCTCACTCATTTATGGAACATAAGAAATAGCAGGGAGATCGGTAAGAGATGGAAGGGAAGAATGAAGGGGGGTAAACAGAAGGGAGAGACTGTGGACTCTGGGAAACAAACTGAGGGCTTCAGAGGGGAGGGGGGTGGGGGATTGAGATAGGCCGGCGATAGGTATTAAGGAGGGCACATATTGTGTGGTGCACTGGGTGTTATACGCAAATAATGAATCATGGAACATTCAAAAACTGGGGATGTACTGTATGGTGACTAATATAACAAAATAAAAATTATAAAAAAAAATAAAAATTATAAAAAAAAAAGAATACTTACCCGCTAAGAGTTCAACTATCTTTAAATCCCTAAAAGGGGAAGTTTTTTCTCTCTCCATTTAATCTATGGTTGGCTTCCCCATTTCTCACCTCCCATCCAAAGTTAAGCCTCATCTCAGGATACTTCTGTTGGAAACATCAGTCTCCTTCCGAGAAAACTTGACCCATAAGTCATGTCCTCCTAACTGTCCCAATACAACAATAACATCAAAATACATAGTCCAACATCATCACTTTCCTTAAAAGTGCCATGTGTAGGGCATTCAAATTCCAACCCAGGTTCAATCGTGGCAAACTTGTTTGAACTCGTCACAACCTTTCCTCTTGAAAGAAGGAAGAAGCATCTTTCATGGCCCTTTCTGGCAATTTCTACCTCAGCTTCTCATTTCCGAGGAGTAACTGCTCAAATAAGAGCACACACGTGTCAAGATCCTGCAGTAGGGCACATTGCACTCTATGTATATCCATCAGACAAAAATAAACAAGCAAAAATCTCTACCAAGTAGACCAAGACTTACCTGTGACAGCTAAAGCAGATATAAAATTATGTACCTTATCAAACCACATTGGACTCCTCAGTCAACAACACACATTCAGAATTACTTCAATTTTTCCTTAATAACAATGAGTATGTGAGTACATGTTTGACATTTTTGTTACCAAAAGATCTATTTCAAGCTGGCCCCAACCCTAACTAAAGAAAAATTCTTCCCAGTTTTAATTTAGTTTCACTGCTTACTAGATAGAAACTGCTCATAGGTCTTATGTTCTGTCTTTAACTCCACCATAATCTATCTATCTATCTATCTATCTATCTATCTATCTATCTATCTATCTATCATCTATCTATCTATCATCTATCTATCTATCTATCTATCTATCTATTTCAATTAAAACTTAGATCTTAGTTTCAGGCTGATAACCTTTTATACAATAATTATCAATATTATTTGGAAATTTTGTAACACAGTTTTTTGGGAATAAGTCTTTATTGAATAAATGATGGTAGATATTATCATTTTATTTTATTTTTAAGTAAAAATCTGTTTGTTGTTCTACCTTTCAATTTGAGTAAATAAAAAATGGCAAACATGCTTTAATCTTTAGTAGAAAGTGAAGATGTCTCTATGCTGTTGGGAAGCGTTTACTCTGGGGAGCTTTTTCTAGGCTGTCAGTTTTAAATAAAAGGAATAGGGGGCCAGGAATTATATAACAAGCTCTGGCAGATCAGACTGGGAATTAGCCCCAACTAGATGGATCCATACAGAGAAAAATATGACTAACAAAGTCGGAGCTAGAGAAAAACTTAGGCAATGAAGGGACATTCATTCCTTTCTCAACTGAAAAAACAGAATGTAGTTAGAAAGGGATGACAAAACCAAAAGGTCTGGAAGAAAAGCCGGGGAGGGGGGCAGGTGCCAAATAGCCCTAAACTGCACAGAAAGGAGAGGAATACAGGGCCCAAATCAAGACAAAGACATGGTGCATTTCTGAGCCAGAGTTTTCCTTCTTGGGCTTTTATTGAAGAGGGCCTAATTTTAAGTGAGGTGGTCCTAAGAGCATGAAAAACAAAAACAAAACCATGAATTATGCAGTTCCCGTGCAGGTGGAGGGTGTATGAGCTGGGGAATTCCTAAAGCCACAGACACCACCTCAGTTTAATTGTGATTTACTGTCTTTAGGTTTCTAGATTTCAATTTCCACCTCTTCTAGAATTACTTCTAACGCTGTTTTCCACTATTAAAGTATATAAAATATTTTGCAAAGTAACTTGTAAGACAGTTCTTGAATAAAATAAAGCTTCAAATTTGACACTATTACTGTCATATAGAAAGCGAATGGATGGAAAACATTGAAAACCATATATTTTTATGGTGTGTGTATTTAAATGCTTACATTTAATCTTCAAATGGAACAAAGTTAAGCCATTCACTTTGATTTAGGTTTGATTAATGGTCTTTAGTCTTTCATTTAGAGAGTATTTCACTATTGATCTGACAAAGTATTTGTGCTACTTAAGTGTTTTGTGGGGGAAAAACAAGACAATTTAGCAGGATATGTTGCAACCACCTCTAAAATTGCTTGCCAAATTGACTTAGTTACAGCATAAAGGTTTGAAGTAAAAGAAACTCAGAAGCCGGTGCTAACCTCTTAATCAGTGATCCTTTTTCAAGTTTTGATTCTTTCTAATTTCTGCAGTGGTTCAGCAGCACCATATCTTTTGTGTGATTTTATGTCATTTTTTGAGTGTTTTGCATAAATGCTTAGTGATTTAAAAAAATAAAGACATTATAATGTTAATTATGCGATTATATATTCACATTTACAATTCTCAGGGTCTACAAGATAATACTTTTTGGCAAATTTCTTTTAAGTGCATCTTGAAAGCTTGTATTTGCATGTAATGCAAACAATTTCATTTTTAAAGAATTTGGATGTTAGTTTTCAATGGTTTTACAGAAATGACTTCCTTTTCTTTAGTCTATTTAAAATGTTGTTACTTGAATTTTGGTGGACATTAATTTTTGTCTTGCATAATCATAGCCATGGTATAATACTTGTCATGTATTTAATATTTGTAGTGTTTTCATATTGTCTATCAACTCTTTTTTCTACACCAGATGTGAATCAACAAAGACTGTAGCATGTTGACATGTATATTATTGACTGATATAGAAGACTCTCACTTGTTTATATATATAAACAGGTATATACACACATATAAAATACATTAGATTCTATGAAATATATAACATAAATATTTAATGCATACAGACATACTCTCGAAATTCATATCTTGTGATACCTTGCATAATTGCAGTGCAATTCCTTATTTGATCTTGTTCCAATTAATTGTGTGCCTGCAATCCTTGTTTAGACAAAACTAGGATTAAGTAAGAAATTTATAGATGTTACCCAGCTTTATTTTTCTGGCACCAGAAAACAATGATCAAATACTCCCTTCATTCATTTCAAATTCAAATGGATCATGATTCGTTATTTTCTTTCCACCCATTTTTTTTTATCAGATATTGCACAACTTAACCAGTATCTTATTCAGGTGGAAGATCTTTATCAATGAATAAAAGTCTGTAAGCAATCTTATCTGGAACGTTAATAGTTTATTCACATTTCTTTGGGTTTTTGTTGGTAATTTGTATTTCCTAATTAGATTTCAGAATATAAACCAGATCTTTGAAACTCTACAATATCTATTTAGTATGTGTATTACTCAATTCCATCTCAACTGATAGATAAAAAATAAACAAAAGTAAAGTGAATTTATTTTCTCAGAAAAAAAAATCCTAGTGGTAGACTTCAGGAGTGATTCATTAGGATGCCCCCAAAATGTCAAAAGGATCCAATTTCTCTCTCCCTCCCTCTTTCTCTTTCCTTCTCTTTCCCTCAGCTCCACCTCCTCTATATCGGCTTTACTTTTAGATTAATTCTCTCCTTCTGACAGGAAAATTGACATCAGTTCCTCACCATATTGCTTCTAATCCTCAAGATCAATGAAAAAATGTAAGCTTTGACCATAAAAATTTTTAAAAAATGTCCATGCCTGGCTCTCATTGATCTAAAATGTTGCATATGACCATTCTTGGCCAACTGCAATTGCTTGGAATATGGGACATGCCAATTGGCTTAAGCCAGTTAGGGCTTACACCTGCAGACTGGAGAAGTCTATGACTACCCCAACCCTGGCTTGAAAGAAGGAATATTGGCACACTGTTTTGTTAGATTTAAAAGTAAAAAAAAAAAAATGTTCCCTATAATCACACTTTTTTTTTTCCTTTTCAACTAACTTTTTGACATTGAAGGATAAAGCAAAGTGTTAATTTGGTGACATAAATTTTCAAAGAAAAATCTGTTGAGAAATGAAGTTATAGGAAATACATGACCTAGTACATAACTATGCCAGAAATGATTACACTCATGTTTCCTCTTCTGTAATATTTACTGAGTTGCCTCTGAGAAGATCAATTTCAGTCATGAGATCAATTTCCCAACTCTTTCCTTGCATGTAGGTTTGGCTCTGTAACTAGATCTTGCCTATGAAGGCATCCCAAGTTGTGTATGCTACTGTGGTAGGGGCTTTTAACAAAAGTTTGTGCTGTCTCCACTCTCTCTTTCTTAATCTGCCATCTGGATGTGGAAAACTCTAAGGAACTAAAAGATTTCAAGGCTTAGAAATGGAGGCACCCTGCATCCCTGAACCACCAAATGATGGTAAAGAGCCCCAGCCAGAAACACGAGCAATAGACCAATACATAAGAAAGAAATAAACTTACGAAAATTGGGAGATTGATTATTGACTAGTTGCTGGTACTCTAATTAATAGAAAATCAAATGAAGATGGAATAATTTTTACCAGCTATTCCGAAGTATCACTGTTCATACTATTAGTAACACATTACCAAGAGAAGGAACAAGTAGCTGGACCTTATTTCTTTTTATAATATTTTTCCTTTTGAAATGGAAATGAATCCAATTTTTAAAACTACATCCCTGGAGAATAAAAATGCAACTTTCATTCTATCATGCATCCCATTATAAATAGAAATTATTATTTAGAATAATTATCTCAACATTCTACCCACGAGCAACTTAAAATTGTCTGTCTCACTTTAAAGGAAATTCCAGAAGAATGACAGAGGCCTAGAAGTCAACAGAATTGGGATAGTTGAAGGAAATTTTGAGTGTTTATGATATTTTGAGCCTGGAATATGAAAGGAGAAATTTTAGCAGTAATGCTGGAGAGTTGGCAGGGGTCAGATCATGAAGGCCACTGAAGGCCAACATAAGGACTTTAGATAAGCCTTGAAGACAGTAGAGTCACTGAAGGATTGTAAACGAAGGAGTCAGAGTTTTGTTTCAGAAAGGTCACTCTGGGCTTCAAGTAAAAGGTAGCTAAGGACTCTTCTCTCTGCAATCAAATCAAAACCAAAAGAATAAGAAGTGGAAAATGCCATCTATAAAAACTATGTAAAACTACCCAATTGTAAACCATAATTGATAAAGTTCTGCCAACTGTAGTGAAAATTGTTCAAGTAAGGATGTTGAAGACAAATTCATGCCACAGAGGCATTGACAACACAGATCTCCAAAGTTTACATGCTTATTAAGAATCCATTGTGAAGATCAACAGGCTCTAAGTGAATGGAAAAGTTTCTAGAACATTCCACAGGTCTCTCTTGATATTGCTGAGTAGCATGGAAGGTACAGCTGCATAAAGAAACAGGCAGGCACTCCATTTTTGCAAAAGAAAGTTGTCAGAAGAGAAGATAGCAATCAGTTGGGGATCTTACTTTGCCAAAGAGAAATAAATGCCAAGTGGTCTCATAAAGGACCTGTGACATATAAGGCATCATTTCTACCGAAGTAATTTCCTGTTGGCTCAGAGAGGAGCCAAGCTCATGGAGCTGACTCTTAGTGACAGGATTCAGAGACAGTGCAACAGAATCCAATAATCTCTAGGCCCAATTCATTCCCTTGGCCTTTCTTCTTCACTGCCTGTCATTAAATGAGTGGGGCATAAAAGGTTCCAAAATGTATAATAAAAAGAAATGTATCAGCATGGGACCCATGTAAAGATATTGCAAAAAAGGGGATTGAGCAAAAAGACCACAAGAAACGAACAAGATAAATTATACAATCAAGTCAAAGCATAATACCCACAGCATTGCTTCACCAAATCTGCCTGTAACTAAAAGAATTATTTGGAGACAGGCCATACTGGAGGCAAAAAGCCCAGTTAGGAGAAAGTTTAAATAATCCTTATGCATCTTAATTTAGGACTCCAACAGTGAAAATGGATAAAATGGTACAGATCACTGTCATCTGCCTTTGCTTGTCAGGTATTCCTGTGCATAAGACTTGGGGTAACGTTTCCCATATGCCCAAGCTCAGTTTCAGTGGGGACAATATGCATAAAGAAATCTCAACCCTTTGGGCAGTTTGAGCAAAATTTAATTATCATTAAGTATTTAAAAAATAGAAACCAAAGAGAAATTGGGGTCTTTATAAGTATGGGCATTTCTTGATATAATTGTCTCACTTAGGGCAAGAAAAATTACAAAAAAGTTCTCCATGACCCATTCTTCTCCAAATGCCCTGACCATGTATTGAGGATTGTATCACTTTTAATGAGATTCACCACTTCAAAAGTACTCCACGGTTTTCTTAGTGCCAACTCATCTGCTTTTGATTCATTTAGTATTCCATAAGGTTTGGTCTATAATTCACTGAATCTTTTTGTGAGAGAAAGATCTTTATAGACATTATTAACTGCTGACTCTTTTGCTTCCAACCAGCTGCAAAGCTTCCATTGTGGTCCATTTATACTTTATCCTGTACTCATGGGCCAGACAACTTCAGAATTCAGACTCTTTAGTAGTTTACAAATGAGTGTTATAACATTAATTTTATAACAAACAGGTAAGTTCTGGAGAAGCATCTCATATTAGAACCTGTTAATATTTCTCCAGCAAAACAAATTAACATGCATTCAATGTGGAATAAATAAGGATTATAAATAGCTTGTATCATTTCAGGTCAGGTGTTATCATAAAATGAGTTATCAGCAAATATTTTTCAGATTTAAAAAAATATATTATTTTTTGACTTTGTAAACACAAATAAGGTATTTTATTTTTATTTATTTATTTTTTAATGATTTTTTTATTATATTATGTTACTCACCATACAGTACATCCCCAGTTTCCGATGTAAGGCTCGATGATTCATTAGTTGTGTATAACACCCAGTGCACCATGCAATACGTGTCCTCCTGACTACCCATCACCGGTCTATCCCATTCCCCCACCCCCTCCCCTCTGAGGTCCTCAGTTTGTTTCTCATAGTCCATAGTCTCTCATGTTTCATTCCCCCTTCTGATTACCCCCCCTTTCTTTATCCCTTTCTTCCCCTTCTGATCATCCTAGTTCTTATGTTCCATAGATGAGAGAAATCATATGATAGTTGTCTTTCTCTGCTTGACTTATTTCACTTAGCATTATCTCCTCCAGTGCCGTCCATGTTGTAGCAAATGTTGAGAACTCGTTCTTTCTGATAGCTGAGTAATATTCCATTGTATATATGGACCACAACTTCTTAATCCAGTCATCTGTTGAAGGGCATCTCAGCTCCTTCCACGATTTAGCTATTGTGGACATTGCTGCTATGAACATTAGGGTGCATATGGCCCTTCTCTTCACTACGTCTGTATCTTTGGGGTAAATACCCAGTAGTGCAATGGCTGGATCATAGGGTAGCTCAATTTTTAACTTTTTAAGGGACCTCCACACTGTTTTCCAGAGTGGCTGTACCAACTTGCATTCCCACCAACAATGTAGGAGGGATCCCCTTTCTCCACATCCTCTCCAACAATTGTTGTTTCTTGCCTTGTCTATTTTTGCCATTCTAACTGGCGTAAGGTGGTATCTCAGTGTGGTTTTGATTTGAATTTCCTTGATGGCTAATGATTTTGAACATTTTTTCATGTGTCTGTTAGCCATTTGTATGTCTTCATTGGAAAAGTGTCTGTTCATATCTTCTGCCCATTTTTTGATTTGTTTATTTGTTTCTCGTGTATTGAGTTTGAGAAGTTCTTTGTAGATCTTGGATACCAGTCCTTTATCTGTAGTGTCATTTGCAAATATATTCTCCCATTCCGTGGGCTGCCTCTTAGTTTTTCTGACTGTTTCCTTGGCTGTGCAGAAACTTTTAATCTTGATGAAGTCCCATAAATTCATTTTATCTTTTGTTTCTCTTGCCTTTGGGGATGTGTCATGAAAAAGGTTGCTTTGGCCGATGTCGTAGAGGTTGTTGCCTATGTTCTCCTCTAGAATTTTGATGGATTCCTGTCTCACATCGAGGTCTTTCATCCATTTGGAGTTTATTTTTGTGTATGGTGTGAGAGAGTGGTCAAGTTTCATTCTTTTGCATGTAGCTGTCCAATTTTCCCAGCACCATTTATTGAAGAGACTGTCTTTTTCCCACCGGATGTTTTTTCCTGCTTTATCAAATATTAGTTGCCCAAAGAGCCGAGGGTCCATTTCTGGGCTCTCTATTCTGTTCCATTGGTCTATGTGTCTGTTTTTGTGCCAGTACCATGCTGTCTTTGTGATCACAGCTTTGTAGTACAGCTCGAAATCCGGCATTGTGATGCCCCCAGCTTTGTTTTTCCTTTTCAACAGTTCCTTGGAGATTCGGGGCCTTTTCTGTTTCCATACAAATTTAAGGACTATTTGTTCCAGTTCTTTGAAAAATGTCCTCGGTATTTTGATCGGGATAGCATTGAAAGTGTAGATTGCTCTGGGTAGCATGGACATTTTAACTATGTTAATTCTTCCAATCCATGAGCATGGAATATCTTTCCATCTTTTTATGTCTTCCTCAATGTCTTTCAAGAGTGATTTATAGTTTCTAGAATATAGGTCCTTTACGTCTCTGGTTAAGTTAATTCCAAGGTAACGTATGGTTTTTGGTGCTATTGTAAATGGGATGGATTCCCTAATTTCTCTTTCTTCGGTCTCGTTATTCGTGTATAGAAATGCAACTGATTTCTGAGCATTGATTTTGTATCCCGCCACGTTACTGAATTGCTCTATAACTTCTAATAGTTTGGGAGTGGCTTCTTTTGGGTTTTCCATATAGAGTATCATGTCATCTGCAAAGAGAGACATTTTGACTTCTTCTTTGCCAATTTGAATACCTTTGATCCCTTTTTGTCGTCTGATTGCTGTTGCAAGGACTTCTAGTACTATGTTGAATAATAGTGGCGAGAGTGGGCATCCTTGTCGAGTTCCTGATCTTAAGGGAAAGGCTTCCAGCTTTTCCCCATTGAGAATAATATTTGCAGTAGGCTTTTCATAGATGGCTTTTATGAGATTGAGAAATGTACCTTCTATTCCTACACTCTGAAGGGTTTTAATCAGGAAAGGATGCTGTATTTTGTCAAATGCTTTTTCGGCATCGATTGAGAGGATCATATGGTTCCTGAGTCTTTTCTTGTTGATATGATGTATCACGCTGATTGATTTGCGAATATTGAACCACGCTTGCATCCCAGGTATGAATCCCACTTGATCGTGATGGATAATCCTTTTAATGTACTGTTGGATTCTATTAGCAAGTATCTTGTTGAGGATTTTGGCGTCCATATTCATTAGGGAAATCGGTCTGTAATTCTCCTTTTTGAGGGGGTCTTTGCCTGGTTTGGGGATCAAGGTAATATTGGCCTCATAGAATGAGTTTGGTAGCTTTCCTTCTGTTTCTATTTTTTGAAATAGCTTTAGGAGAATAGGTATTATTTCTTCTTTGAATGTTTGGTAGAATTCCCCAGGAAAACCGTCCGGGCCTGGAGTTTTGTTATTTGGAAGGTTGTTTATCACTGACTCAATTTCTTCATAATTAATTGGCCTGTTTAAGGAATCAATTTCTTCCGGTTTCAATCTTGGTAGTTTATAGGTTTCCAGGAAGGATTCCATCTCTTCCAGATTGCTTAGTTTATTGGCATATAGCTGTTGATAAAAATTTCTAATAATCCTTCCAATTTCAATGGTGTTCGTCGTGACCTCTCCTTTTTCATTCATAATTTTAATAATCTGGGTCCTTTCTCTTTTCTTTTGGATAAGTCTTGCCAGTGGTCTGTCAATTTTATTGATTCTCTCAAAGAACCAGCTTCTAGTCCTGTTGATCTGCTCTACTGTACTTCTGGTTTCTGCTTGATTGATTTCAGCTCTAATTTTGGTCAACTGCTTCCTCGTGCGTGGATTAGGCCTGTCCCTCTGTTGCTGTTCCAGCTTCTTGAGGTGAGAATATAAAAACTGCATTTTAGATTTTTCTATTCTTTTGAGTGAGGCTTGGATGGCTATGTATTTCCCCCTTAGGACTGCCTTTGCAGTATCCCATAGGTTTTGGACTGTTGTATTTTCATTCTCATTGGTCTCCATAAATTGTTTAATTTGATTTTTGATTTCCTGGTTTATCGAGTCATTCCTGAGCAGGATGGTTCTTAGTCTCCAAGTGTTTGAGTTTCTTCCAAATTTTTCCTTGTGGTTGAGTTCCAATTTCAGAGCGTTGTGGTCTGAGAATATGCAGGGGATAATTTCAATCTTTTGGTATCGGTTGAGACCTGTTTTGTGTCCCAGAACATGGTCTATTCTTGAGAATGTTCCATGGGCATTAGAATAGAATGAGTATTCTTTGGTTCTGGGGTGTAGTGTTCTATATATATCTATGAGGTCCAACTCGTCGAGTATGGCATTCAAAGCCTTTGATTCTTTGCTTAGTTTTTGCCAGGGTGTTCTGTCTATTTCTGAGAGTGGAGTGTTGAGGTCCCCTACTATTAATGTATTTTTATTTATATGTCTCTTTATTCTGGTTAAGAGTTGGCTTGTGTATCTTGCTGCTCCCCTGTTGGGGGCATATATATTTATAATTGTCATATCCACTTGTTGAATACTTCCCTTAAGAATAATATAGTGCCCTTCTGCATCTCTAACTATAGTCTGTAGTTTAAAATCCAATTTATCTGATATGAGAATTGCTACCCCAGCTTTCTTTTGAGGTCCATTTGCGTGAAAGATGGTACTCCATCCCCTTACTCTCAGTCTGAATGCATCTTTGGGTTCGAAATGAGTCTCTTGTAGACAGCAAATGGATGGGTCATTTCTTTTTATCCAATCTGCAACCCTGTGGCGTTTTATGGGATGGTTCAAACCATTTACATTAAGACTGATTACTGAGAGATATGATTTTAATGATGCCATGTTGCCAGTAAAGTCTTTGTTTGTATTGGCTGTGACTTTCTGTTCTGTATCACTCTTGGGGCCTTTTTACTTTTATAGAACCCCCTGTAATATCTCCTGTAGGGCTGGTTTCGTGGTTACGAAATTGGTTAGTGACTGGCGATTCTGAAATGTCTTTATTTCTCCATCAATTCTGAATGACAGCCTTGCTGGATAAAGGATCCTTGGCTGCATGTTTTTCTCTGAAAGAGCTTTAAATATGCTCCCCCAACCCTTTCTCTCATTCCAGGTCTGTGTAGACAGGTCTGATGTAAATCTGATGCCTTTGCCTTGGTACGTGAGAAATTTCTTTGCCCTGGCCACTTTCAATACTGTATCCTTGGATCTAATATTTGCGAATTGCACTATGACGTGACGTGGCGTAGGTTTGTCGTGGTTGAGCTTGGGAGGGGTCCTCTCTGCCTCTTGGACACGAATGTTTGTTTCCCTCGCTAGATTAGGGAAGTTTTCAGCTACAATTTGTTCAAATATCTTGGACACGAATGTTTGTTTCCCTCACTAGATTAGGGAAGTTTTCAGCTACAATTTGTTCAAATATCTCTTCTAGACCTCTGTTTTTCTCCACTCCCTTGGTGATGCTGATGATTCTAACATTGGATTGTTTCATTGAGTCAGTAATCTCCCGTAACCTACATTCGTGGGCTTGGATTTTTTTAAGAGCAGCTTCTATTTTCATTTTTTCCTCTATTAACCCATCCTCCAATTCACTAACCCGTTCCTCTGCTTCTGTGACCCTGGCCGTCAGAGCCTCTAGTTTTGCCTGCATTTGGCTCATAGAATTTTTAATTTCTGTCAGATTCGCTCTCATTTCTGTCCTTAGGGATTCTATATTCTCAGTAACCTTTTCGTTAATAGTTTTTTCAATTCTACTCATCATTTTGACCATCGTTACTCTGAATTCCATTTCTGATACTTTGGTTACATCCATATCCATTATTTCTGTGGCAGAGGCCACAGACTCACTGGGGTGGGCTTCTCCTTCTTGTCATTCTGATGAGGAGAGGTTGCGGGGTTGTCCAGAGCCCAAATTATTGACTGGGTCCCAGGCCGTGCCCCTTGTTTTATAGGGATCTTAGGGATGTGGGCTTCTTCTTTAAAGATTTTATTTATTTATTTATGTGGCAGCCAACCAGCGAGAGAGGGAACAGAAGCAGGGGAGTGGGAGAGGAAGAAGCAGGCTCCCAGCGGAGGAGTCCGATGAGGGACTCCTTTCCGGAACGCTGGGATCATGCCCTAAGCCGAAGACAGGCGCTCAATGACTGCGCCACCCAGGCGCCCCGGGTTGTGGGCTTCTTGATTTTTCAGCCCGCCTTCTGTGTTCTGGGGGAGGGGCCTGCCGCACCGATACTCAGGCAACCCTGTTTGGGTAGAGTCTCCATGTCCCCCGCGAGGGGAGATGGGGACGGGCAAGCTGTGAGCCGGTATTTCCAGGCTTTTGTTCTCTGGCGGCTTTCCCTGGCGGTCTGCTGTGCCTCTTCTGAGAGTCAGAGCAGCAGCGGCCGAATTTCAGCCTCTGTCACAGAACAGAGGGATTGCGGCCCGTTCTCTACTAATGTTCTGGCCACTTTAACTCTGTTACTGTTGGTGCTGCTCAACCCTGCAGCGTCCCGGGATGTGCGCCCCACACCCGGCGTCCCAGCCCTCACTTCCAGGGCCGGCATGTCTCTGTCCTTTGTGTTTCTAACGCCGCCAGCCGCCCTGCTCGAGCTCCGGAAGCTCCCAGTCTCAGTCTTGATCCAGTGAGTGCGCCGGGAATCTGGAGTTCTGCGAGATGCCTGGTGGCGCTCGCTCCCGGCTCACGGTCTCAGTCTGCTGTTTCGTGGGTGCCGTCCGAGAGCCCCACTCGCTCTCCCGTGCAAGTGGCTACCGCTTCCCGGCGCCCGAACGTGGCGGCTCCCTCCCCCTTCTGTTTATCTTCCGATATCTGTGCACGGTTTCATGGCTCCCCGCTTCGTACCTCAATACTCAACGCTGGAGATGTTCATTTGTAGAGATCCAGATGCATCTTCCTGCGTCTCAGGCTGGTTCCGTGGTTGTTTAGGCTGGTCTGGTACCTATCCAGCTCGACTCGGGGGACCAGCTGAAAAAAGTGTCTCCTACTCCTCCGTCATCTTAACTCCAAATAAGGTATTTTAGATCTGTTTTTCTACAAACCTTATGTGACCCTGCCACTCCCCTGCTTCTGATATTTCAGTGGATGCTTCCCAATTACTGCATGATGGATAATCAAAACTTGTAAAATGGTACAAAAGATCATCTGTGCTCTGATCCCTTCTTATTGAGCCAGAATTATCTTTCACCTATTCTTGCTTTGAAGTTTATGTTCTAGCAGTAAGAAGCCCCTTGTTTTCCCCTGTGTGAGTTTTCTCCCTATATTTCCAAGGAAATACCAAACTTTTTATCGCTTCCTTTGATTGGCTTTATCTGGACTGCCAATCCTACCTTTCATTTCTCCCTCACCTACATAACTTCATACATATTTGAAGGCTCATCCAGGTGTCACTACATCTGGGAACTGCTCAAATAGAATACTGTGCCATTCAGCCATTCACTCCACTACTCTCCCAACCCACATACTCACACACACCCCCTACACACACAGGGCCCAGGAGCCCAATCCTTGTCCCTGTTCTGTGATCCTCTATGATCTTATTTATAATCTCTATCAGTGAATGTACCACATTGTATCATACATTTTTGTTTATATCACTTTTTCCCTGTCCACATTAAGTCTTTAGGGAAAATAATTATACCTTTCTCATCTTTGAATCCCTAAGTTTTTAAAAATAGATGGTGATATTTAAAAGATGTTCATTGTTGAGAGGAAACAAAGAAGCAGAAGAAAAAAATAAATGAGTGAGTGACAGAATGAGTAAGTGCAAGGGTTTACTGTAATGGGAGACCTTGTGATTTTCTCACCTGTGAGAAAACATGAGCAGAAGCAATGCCTTTGTGAGTGTTGGCAAAGGTCACCTACCCGAGGATTCTTGAGTCATTTGGATGATATTAATTACCAAACTTTACAACGGGCTCATCAGCATGTTGCCTGCTCTAAGCACCCAGTTTACCCACCAGGAAGTCCCTGAGTCATCCATGTGTTTATAATTTTAAAAGTAGCTTATATTAGCAATAACTTTCTCACAGAAGATATTTCTTTAGGACAAATGGCCAGCTGGAATTAATGGGATTCTGCTACCTGAAACCATCAGCACCACCCAGAAGGTCATTTGTCTCCCCAAATACCCTGGAGAACAATGGTCTCTGTTAAATTTAGTGCATTTTAAATAATTGAGTTTTAATTTCAGTAGAGTTCACTGAAAAATAGATCAATATGACTATATTGACCTGAGACAATAGGAATTGGTTGTATGCACTTCATATGTCATGTTTTCACTTGGTCTACTGTCAGCAAAATCAGTGTGGCCTGAGCTGGTTTTTTAGTGAATAGAATGCTTGGTTATAGAGTATGTTTAAAAGGTTGAGTGAGGATTGAATGGCTATGTATTTTACCCTTAGGACTGCCTTTGCAGTGTCCCACAGGTTTTGGACCCATGTGTTTTCATTCTCATTGGTCTCCAGAAATTGTTTAAACTGATTTTTGATTTCCTGGTTTACCCAATCATTTTTGAGCAGGATGGTTCTTAGTTTCCAAGTGTTTGAGTTTCTTCCAAATTTTTCCTTGTGATTGAGTTCCAGTTTCAAAGCATTGTGGTCTGAGAATATGTAGGGAATAATCTCAGTCTTTTGGTATCGGTTAAGACCTGTTTTGTGACCCAGTATATGGTCTATTCTGGAGAAAGTTCCATGTGCATTTGAAAAGAAGGAGTATTCTGTTGTTCTGGGGTGTAGTGTTCTACATATATCTATGAGGCCGGTGATATTGCATGGTGCACTGGGTGTTATATGCAAGTAATGAATCATGGAACATTGCATCAAGAAGTGGGGATGTACTGTATGGTGACTAATATAACAAAATAAATATTATTTTAAAAAAAAAGAAGCAAAGCCAAAACTTAAAAAAAAATAAATAAAAATAAATAAAAGGTCGAAGACACCATAGTTTTGTTTTGTCTTTTGTTCAGGATGGTGCTTAGCTTTACTGGCTAGTTCTGACTAAAGATAGACAGGACAACCTCACACTTCGAAGGCTCTGGTTAAAGGCTGAGGGTTTTGGATACACTGACTCAGGTCCTGCTAGCTTAGGCAAAGCAACTTAATGACTCATTCTTCTCTCTCCCTCCCTCCTTTCCCTTATTAAAAAATAAAATAAAAAATTTTTTGAGTACCGGCATATACCAGCATTGGGGCACTAGGATTCCAAACTCAAATAAGATATGGTTTCTGCATTCTAATAGCTTATTTAAAAGTTAGGGATAGTTCTGGTTATATTGCAGTATTTGTTGATAATATGGTAAAACACCGGCCCACAGGAAGTGTTCAGAAATGGATAGCTATGTGTTCATCTCTCTCTCTCTTTCTTTCTCTCTCTTTCCCTCTCTCTCTTTCAATCTGCCTATTTGCTATCCTAGGAGTTTTTCAAAAATTTTTAGGCCTGGGAAGAGGAAAGACAACACTCAAATTTGTTAATGGTTCTGGTAATTAACATTTTGGTAGAGAAAAAAAGATTGATTGTGGAGAAAGTACTATCTGAATTTCATATCATCTTTGATACTAAATGCCTTACTTCTGTAAGACTAAATGTCTTGCCTCTAGACATTTTGTTTTCATCCAGTAGATTTGAATATAAAGTTTTATTTCACAGGATCTTAAAACTGAATGGTTCTCACAGAATTATACAAGGGAGGAAACTGAGGCCCACAGAGGACTTGAGGGGTAGAGAAACTAAAAGTGACGTACAGCTAATCAATGGCAGTCTATAGACCACTTACTCCTTACCCAGTGCCCCTAGATCATCTGAAAGTCAGAAATAGGAAGGAGCAGATGAGTAAGGAGGACTTAGATAAAATTGAAAGAGACTTGAACCTGAGACTTGAATCTATATGAGCAACACCAGGTGATGACAGCTCACCAGGTAGTACTGTAGTGAGCACTGCTTCTAGAAGAGAGACTCTTCCTCTGTTGTTATCACATTGCCATTAACTGTAAGTCCCTGGGCCCACAGGTCTTTTGCTAGCGAAACAGAGGCCAGGCTCAGTGATATGATTTCTCCAAAAGGGTCTCAATATATATTTTATTTTCCAAAGTAGTGTTAAGTCCATCCAAGTTTTAATTGAGCTATCTCTTTCATACAAAGAAAAAACAAAAGAAGAAGAAAACAGGTAGCAGTTTAAAGTGCTGCATAATGGTGAAAGGCAGAGGACGGGCAGCCTGATGGTGGAAGCCAGGATTCAGGCTCTGCTGGCTGATGTGTGGACTTAGTCTTCATCATCTGAGATCTGCTCAGTGAATTATTCTCATTTTTTTCCCTGATCCTTAAAGGAGGCTTTATGGGATTCCAACTCTGATCATGTCAGACTCAGAACATACACCCAAAATTGTGTAGCTCTTAGGTAAACTGAGAGATACTTGAGTTCCCCACAAAGTGAGATAACATCTGGGTAGTAAGAAGAGAATTGCTGTGGATTAATCTTCCTCATTTTGTGAGTAGAGTGGAAGCCACGAACATCAATCCTAAAGTGATTTAGGACACATGAAATTCCAACATCCACCTTCTGCTCCGTGAGCTCCACAGACAGAAACAACTCCGTGTTTCAAGCTGTAAACAAGGGTAATGTTACAAGGTCTGGTCTTCCTTGGCAAAAATAAATAAATAAATAAATAAATAAAATTATATTTATTTGTCATTACCATTTTTCTTCAAACAGAAAGACTGAAACACACACACCCTTTTTTTCCAAAGGGACCTGTTCCTTCTGATAAGTGTGTTTGTGTGGGCTCATTCCTCAATTTGGAATCCTGTGTCTTCTCCCTCTAAATACATCTTCCTAAGCCCTACAACTTCACTACTTCTCAGGTTCTGTCTCGTCTTCTTATCTCTTCAGTGCTTCTGTGATTTCTCCCTCCTTTGATTTTCAACATCCTTTGTAAAATCTGCTCTCCTTCTTTAAGGACTTATGTATTTACCATCTAGAATTGTCTTCTGTGCAGAGACAATGAAGAAGAAACATAATTCAAAACCCAGAGATCTTTGCTACATTGTGATTCCACTTCTCATTTACTTTCCAAGCCTAAATTTCTCATCTCTAAAACGGGGAAAGCATATGGATGGCATGTGGATTATGTCAAATAGGTGAAATAGGGTGTGTTCATGGGTGTATGTTACAATTCACTTATATAGTATAATTTTTGAGGGAAGGAAGTTTACTTTTGGCCATTTACAGCGTGGCTGCAGTTCTAAGTAAAAAAAAAAAAAGCTCAATAAATCAATCGGTAATTTACTAGTCCACTACTGCAACCCCCATTTAAAATTACAAAGAATTTCTCATACAACTTTATACAACCTCAGCTATGAACCTAAAGGTCTGAAAGTGAGACACAAGTCCATCATCTTAACTTGTACCACCTCACAGCCCATCTTTCTTTTGACATGGAAGAGGGCTTGGAAGATGCACATTCTTACCCTTAGCCTCCCTCCTCACATTAGAATGCAAGGTGAATGGATCCAGGCTGCATAATTTGCTTTGAATAACAAATTGCATTTACATGCATACATCCAATAAGTGCTTCTGGATGATAATGGCATTGATGATCACTCACACCAAAAAATGATTGAGTGGAAGCTGGAAGGATGGAGTTTATGAAGAAAATTGAAAGAATTAACATGTTTATTATGACCTAGCAATAGCTAGGGGGGAAGTATCTTTAAGCATTCTTATTCCCTTCCATTTCTGCATGTATCTGGCACTTGTCATAACAGCCCCAGGCAAGTTACAATAATGAGAGCAACATATGGCATTTGAAGAGTGCCAGCACCAAGGAGGGAGCATGATTTACAGGGGCACTATCAGGGGAAGTAACGGAGCAAATACTTGTGTCAAGTTTAGGAAGATAGTTAGATCCTATTTCTATGTTCTGCAAAGTCTATCCTCTCACTATTTTTTATCTTTGTCTCCTTTTTCTATTTCCTTTCTTTATCTTTAGACATACTGACCACTGAACCAGGCTGTGAGGATAGCCCAAGAATAATAGCTCATGTTCCATCACTTCCAGCAAGACAGATTTTGATGCAACATGAAGAAGCACACACTTAGTTTAAAATTTGTTGAGACATTTCTATGTGATAACCAAGAGAAAAAAAAGATGTAAATTATCAATTATAGTCAAATAAATTATTAGTTATCATATAGAAAAGCAAAGCATTAATGTTTAGCTCAGTTTTTAAAACAGCTAGATCAATCCATTTAGATATGTAGTCATGAATTAGAAAACACTGATAGGGGTTGGATAATCTTCATAGAACCCTAAAACTGACTTGGACAACTATTTCCTTGCTAAATATTAAGACAATATTCTCACTCAACATTTTTGAAGAGCATCCTTTCTTTCTGTGTGTGTGTGTGTTTTAAGAAAATACGAAAGTTTTAAAAGGAACTCAAATTTTTAGAAATCATGTTTTGTTTTGTTTTCTTAATCTCTCTAGAAATTCTCATAGCTCCATGGAGAACTAGGGTGTGTTCTAATGAGTTTAATAAGGGGTTGTGCCAAGAAGAAGAGTCTGTGACTAAAATTGTTTGGAAAACACCTTGCTCCATGTGTCTCTTAGAGAAATTTGCTCACAAATGAGATGTCTCTAGCAACAGAATAAGCTTTTATTTTTAAGGAAAGAGGAATAGCTGTCAGCCATCACATTCTGTTTGAGAATTGTATCACAGGGGTATAAAAACCTGAAAAGAAAATTCTCTTTTATAAAATGAAACTAAAAAGGACCAACTTTGGGGTTTGCTTATTTAGATATTTAGATATTTTGAGATATTTAGAGGAACTATTGCTGTATGATCCTGCCCTAGACAGATAGGAGCTGGAGCCTTAGACTCCTCCTTGTAAAATAGGCACAATATTACCTAATTCATGGAGGTGTTTGGCAGAATTATTATAATATATGTGAATACCTCTTTAAGTGGAGTTTAAGATGATTCAAGGGTTTTATCACTGGAGATGTTTCTAACCCTAAGTTTTGAAAATAAGCTAAATTATATTTTATGTAAATATATATAAAAATTATGTGTCTTTTCTTCTATTGGAAAAAAAAGCCACGTTAATTTTGCTCCATTTCTTGACAAAAACAAGGAGTCAGTATATACAATACAACTCAAATAAGGGACTTGTCTCTTTAAAAACTCTTGCAAAGGGGCAGACTTCCATAAGATTAACATTTTAATTGACAGCAAGGAGTCTGGTAAGTCACAGTTCAGGGCTGATTTGTTAGCTGAATACTATTGTAACCAATAATAAATGTTCCTACAAAAAACAGTCATGAATACACAAGATCTAAATATGCATGAGGTTATTTTGTTTCAAGAGTCATAACTCAAACTGGCATCTAAATTCTTCGTGGAGATTATCTTTCATTTGTAAAAGCTTGTAGGACAGAGCTGAAATTGTCCAGTTCTATTCAGAACCAATGAATATTTTATATTAGTTCATCTCCACATTGTAAAAGATTTACATCTTGCGGACATTAAAATTAACTTAAGAGATTAATGCACAATAACAAAAAGAGTAGATTCACTTTCAAGTTAAAATCATGGGGAAAGCCTTGTTCTGGGATTGGCAGCCTGCCACCAAATGCACAACCCTGTCCAATGCTGCTGTGCTACACTATTTCCGCCGGTCATAGGTTAACAGAATTTTATTGTATTTATTTAAATAATCAGTCTGACAATTGTTTCTTTGATGAAATAGCTATTTCCAAAAGGTGCCCTGGGGCAGAAATGATGAGTCTCAAGACAAGATGGGCTCATCTTCCATAATTACAAAAGATCTAGAGAGAGATAATCTCTAGAAATTCAGAGTTCAAATTTTGGTTGTGTATTCCAAAGTGTGCTTTCTTTCTTTGAAACATCACCATCAATAATACGGTTAAAATCTCAATGATAATAAAGTCTTAAACGCAAAATTGCTTGGTTATTCATGCTAATTCGGATCTGTGGTTTGCTCAAAAGGAAGAATTTGTTGTAGAATTTCAAATGACAGGACCAGGCTGAAAATATTTTGCAAGAATTAGAACCACTCAAATGCCTTCTGTGAAGTGGAGTTAGCATGTGAGGATAACATAACATTTATTTCAGTAGCAATTTCAAGAGGCCCACTTACAGCCTACAAACTTTTCATCGTGAGCACATATACTCAAAAGACCCAAAGTCAAATTTGGGCGTGACTTTGAACAAATTGTTTTGACTTTGTGAACTTGGTTTTCTCCTCTAAGAAGTAGAGATAATAATATTTACAAAGCTAGATTGCTGAATGAATGTGATGATTAATGTTCAGGGTACAGAGTAGGTTTTTTACTGAGAAAGCATGGACTGTCCAAAGCAGTTCACTAGCAATGAAATACACTTAACTGATTTCAGGAGTACACTCTTTGTAGATCTGACTGTGAGCATGTGTGAGAGAGAGCCAAAAAGAGAAGGAGAATGGGAAAGCACGCAGGAGAACAAGAAATTCTCTCTGGTAGAGGAAATGATGAGCTATCTTGTTAACACTTTGGTTAAGTAGGATAGAAATGTGAGCTGGCTTTCTCCTCCTCACCTATCCTCGGCTCCCTTAGATCCAACTTCTGATGGAGGTGGTACAAATCAGTGGCAGAAAACCATTTTGCTCTTCAGCCTTCTGAGCTGACCCAGGGGCAAAGGTTGGAGGTCTTCCTTCTACTCCCAGAGATGATTTTTGAAGATTTTGGTCCTTGTGACCGACATAAATGCTACTATCAGTTACAATCATATGTTAAACTACTAAATTATAGTGCAAAAGGGCCTGGCAGGACCACCTTCAATTTTCAAGTTAATAACAATATAATTCTGAAAGACACACCAAACCCCATATATCCACTGGCTCTCAACTGAGTAGGAGGAAGATCAGCTCCCTAGGTTCCCAAGGAATTCGGGGAGGCCCCATAGTGATGGCTCTCTTGTTTGCCAGCACCTCTCCCATGCTGACTATGATCTGCCTTACAGCCCCTGCTCTGGCCTCTGCTTGTCCCATGGGCTGCTGGCAGTGCTATCCAGAGAGAAAGGCCCATCAATGTTAGTGCCAAGAACAAGCTGCAAGACCGCTTCATAGCTTCTGAGCCTTGGAGGGGATGAAAATGTGGGATTCAGGACAAACCTGTGTTGTGTTCTCTGCTGGAGTGGTTAGGGGCAGGTAGGATGGTTTGGGCATATTTTGTCTCTTGCTCTGAGAAGAATTTCTTTATAGCCAGAAACTTTAATATGTCTGAATATCTCCTTCAAACCCCTCTTTCACCAAAGAGCTGAAAACTGACTCAAATTTCTTGCCTCTAAGAAGTAGACACAATACCTACCTCATTGAATTTCTGTTTTTTTAAATAATTATTTTTTATTATGTTATGTTAGTCACCATAAAGTACATCCTTAGTTTTTGATGCAGTGTTCCATGATTCATTATCTGCGTATAACACCCAGTGCTCCATGCAATATGTGCCCTCCTTAATACGCATCACCAGCCTATCCCAATCCCCCACCACCCTCCCCTCTGAAGCCTTCAGTTTTTTCCCCAGAGTCCACAGTCTCTCATGGTTCATTCCCCCTTCCGTTTACCCCCACTTCATTCTTCACTTCCTTCACCTACTGATCTTCCTGTTATTTCTAATGTTCCACAAATGAGTGAAACCATATGATAATTGTCTTTCTCTGCTTGATTTATTTCACTTAGCATAATCTCCTCCACTCCTGTCTATGTTGCTGCAAATGTTGGGTAATCATTCTTTCTGATGGCTGAGTAATATTCCATTGTATATATGGACCACATCTTCTTTATCCATTCATCTGTTGAAGGGCATCTCAGCTCCTTCCACAGCTTGGTTATTGTGGACATTGCTGCTATGAACACTGGGGTGCATATAGCCCTTCTCTTCACTATGTCTGTATCTTTGGGGTAAATACCCAGTAGTGCAATGGCTGGATCATAGGGTAGCTCAATTTTTAACTTTTTAAGGTACCTCCACACTGTTTTCCAAAGTGGCTGTTCCAACTTGCATTCCCACCAACAGTGTTAAGAGGGATCTCCTTTCTCCACATCCTCTCCAACATTTGTTGTTTCTTGCCTTGTCAATTTTTGCCATTCTAACTGGCGTAAGGTGATATCTCAAGGTGGTTTTGATTTGAATTTCCCTGATGGCTAACGATTTTGAACATTTTTTCATGTGTCTGTTAGCCATTTGTATGTCTTCATTGGAAAAGTGTCTGTTCATATCTTCTGTCCATTTTTTTAAATTTATATTATAATTTTTATTTTGTTATATTAGTCACCATTCAGTACATCCCCAGTTTTTGATGCAATGTTCCATGATTCATTATTTGCGTATAACACCCAGTGCACCATGCATTTATGTGCCCTCCTTACTACCATCACCAGCCTATCCCAATCCCCCACCCTCCTCCCCTCTGAAGCCCTCAGTTTGTTTCCCAGAGTCCATAGTCTCTCATGGTTCATTCCCCCTTCTGTTACCCCCCTTCATTCTTCCTTTCCTTCTCCTACAGATCTTCCTATTTCTGATGTTCCATAAATGAGTGAAACCATATGATAATTGTCTTTCTCTGCTTGACTTATTTCACTTAGCATAATCTCCTCCATTTTTTGATTGGATTATTTGTTTCTCATGTATTGAGTTTGAGAAGTTCTTTGTAGATCTTGGATACCAGTCTTTTTTCTGTAGTGTCATTTGCAAATATCTTCTCCCATTCTGTGGGCTGCCTCTTAGTTTTTTTGATTGTTTCTTTGGCTGTGCAGAAGCTTTTTATCTTGATGAAGTCCCACAAGTTCATTTTTTCTTTTGTTTCTCTTGCCTTTGGAGATGTGTCATGAAAAAAGTTGCTGTGGCCGATGTCAAAGAGGTTGCAGCCTATGTTCTCCTCTAGGATTTTGATGGATTCCTGTCTCACGTCGAGGTCTTTCAACCATTTGGAGTTTATCTTTGTGTATGGTGTGAGAGAGTGGCCAAGTTTCATTCTTTTGCATATAGCTCTCCAAAGTTCCCAGCACCATTTATTGAAAAGACTGTCTTTTCTCCACTAGATGTTTTTTCCTGCTTTGTCAAAGATTAGTTGCCCCTAGAGCTGAGGCTCCATTTCTGGGTTTTCTATTTTTCTGTTAAGAAAACATTTGATACTCTGTGGAGAATTTCTAGAACAGTGCGTGGCACATAGAGAGTGCTCCAGAAAGGAAGACATGTTCTCATTGTTTTTAGGGTTATCATTGCCACCAAAAAAACACATTTGTCAGTTTATTTGGTTTGTTTGTTTGTTTTTGTTTTTTTGTTTTTTTTTTTTTTTTTTTTAGTTAGAAACTAAAACATGACATAGTCAGGAGTCCTGGGGGAAACATTGTGGTCTGTCACCATCTGAAAACATCCCCACTGTCTCTGGAGATCCTCTTCACGATGATCTCATCTTTCAAGATTCCTGTCCTTTTAAGTCTTTTCAGAATTACATTTGTGAAAGAGAGTTAGGATGACTTGAAAAGAATGTGTTTGGAATAGGTGAGAATCTTCACAGTGAATTATTTGGGTTTCTTGAGAATGTGAGAGTAGAGAATAGTTGCACAGGAGCAGTTAGGTTAATGATATTCTGTCCTTTGCATATAGAATGAGTATAGTTCACCTCCCAGAAATTGGCTTTTTATGTCAGATGTCAGAAACATGTTCAATTTCACTCCGTATTTGATCTCTATCAGAAACCTCCTGTCAACATAAAATTTAGGGCCATTGTTATCTTGAAATCTCAGCTAAGAAACTTTCTATGTTTGTGTTCTACCACACAATTTTCTTTTCTTTTCTTTTTCACATTTGTCTAGAAATGTCTTTATTCTGTCAACATTCAAGCAAGGACTAGAAAGATGGACTTACGCATTTGGTTACCCAGCATTTTCTCCACCTAGTGATAAGTATTTTCTGATTTGTTTCTAAATCTTTCTAAGCACAATGATTTCCAAATAGTGGTCCCCATACACTGTCAATGTGTATCAGGATCCTCTGGAAGGCTCATTAAAACATAGATTGCTGGACTTCAACCCGAAAATGTCTGATTTGGTAGGTACAGGGTGGGGCCTGAGAATGTGCATTTCCATCACCTTCTCAAGCAGTGCTGCTACTGTTTCAGGGACAAACTCTGAGAACCACTGTCCTAGAGGACATCTTTCTTGCCAGGGATTTCTGGAAACAAAGGATAGAGTGTCTGAGTTTTCTTTCCTGACACAGGACAGATCCCATACTATATTTTGGATGCATTTGTATTTCCAATTTCTCCCTAAAACTCTTTGTTAACATAACAAAATAAAAATTATCATTAAAAAAAAACGCTTTGTTTGGTAAAGCATGCACTTTGTATTTTTTGTGCAGAATAAGGGATAAATAAAGAGCTGGTAAACTTTTTCTGTAAAGGATGAGATATTAATTATTTAAGTCTTTGTGGTTCACATATAGTATCTGTTGCAAATATTTAACTCAGCCATTGTGCTGTGAATACAGTCACTGACAATATGTAAACAAATGGGTGTGTCTGTGTTCCAATAAAATGTTATTTACAGACACTGACATTTGAAGTCCATGTATATATTAATGTGACATGAAATGCTGCTCTTCTTTTGATTTTGTCCCCCTGGGTAAAAACAGAAAAAGATTTCTTAATTCTCAGGACATAAAATGAAGGCAGGGAATAGAGCCAGGGTCAGCCCACAGGTCTCACCTTGTTGATCTCAAGGATAAATTCTTTCACCTAATGCACCCAGTGATAAGCAAGATGCTTTTATCTTACCAGTATACAGATGAGCAGACAATGAAGTGCTTCTCTGTTGTCTTCTACAGCACAAGTATCTAAGGACCAATTGGGCTGCATCAGGATCACCTGAGAAGATTATGATATTGGTAATTCCCATCTTGGCTACCTCACTCCCTACTAGATTCTGATACATTCAAGCAGAAAGGAACTGGGATATCTGTTTTGCAAACAAACAAACAAACAAAAACCTAAAGGTACCTGTGATTTAATGATCAGTGGATTTGGGAATTATTAGCTTTGCGGGACCCAGCACCTTGCTTGGCGGACAGGGTGCCTGATGAATATTAGATGTGAAGAAAACACATCCTGACAGAGAAATTCTCAGTGTCAATAAATTCATAGCAGCATTCCAGTTTTTATATACAAAGATTAAGTCCATCGTTCAATTCACAAGGACCCTTTTATTACCTTCATCTCTTTACCTTACCATTTTTTAAAGTCTTGTATATTTTTACTTTCCCCCATCACTGCATTACCTATGTAGATCTCTCTCAGTGTGAACATAAAGCTCCCAAGAGATTTGTGTACCCAGGCACTTTGTTGAAGGTGATGAAACATTTTACATTTTGAGTCAGATTTTTTTGCTGGGACTCTGCATTACAGTATCTAGGAACAGAAGACAGGAACTAAAAATAAAGTGGCCTTGGTTAATGTGTACCTAGCCTGGGACACAGGAATTCAGCAGCCAGAGCTGATTGAGCAAGTAACTGTTCACATCTGAGTGGAATTAAACTTAATCTTTTCACTGACTTTTAATCTCCAATTAAAAGTGAGCTACGGAAAATAGATTCTGAAAAAAAAAATGCCGACCTAAGCTGTGTGTTTGATAATGATTGTGAAATTTGTGACAAATACTGACAGAAACAAGCTAACTTGACCCCATGCTATGAGTCATATGTTTGTACCAAGAAGGATGGCTCTGCTGAGGGGTTTTCTTTAAACTGCAAGAGACAGGACGGAGGAATTTGAGGCATAAAGATGCGTGTCTTTGAGAGAATGCATTAATTAATGATGGCAAAGTAATCTCACATTAAAGTGCTGCATTATTGTTAAAAGTGTTATTATAATTGAATTACATGGTCTGTGGGGGAGGAAAAAAGCTCATTCTGAATGTACAATTAATTGTCATTTTATAAATCCTCCAGCAGTGTCGCCAAACCTGAGCTGAAGGTAACAGTGGCATTTTTCTTCTCCCCCACAGAAGCCTCAACATCCACTAGGGGAATGACTTGACAGTGACAATTCTCATCTTATTTGGCTGTCTTTCATCATGGAAATAGCAGTGACCGGGCTGTTGGGAGTCGCTTAATAGCCATAGACATTGGTCCTTCCTTATACCAAAATTTTCTCATACAAAATTTTCTCAACCCATGGGATTTTCCTATCTATAGGGATTAGTTGAGAATGATACACAGATTTAAGAACTTGCTATTATAATTATCATAGTAACTGTGCCTTAGGTGGGTCTGCTTTGGAGCTTGAGTCCTGGGTGCTGTAGTTATGATGGGGCATCCTTCCTGGTGAGGCCACGAATGGGAAAAGGTAGAGGCTGAGAGTCAATGTCCTCACATAAACTTCAAGGCTGGCCAAGACAGGCAAGCCACAGTTAGTCATTTATGTCCATAGGAATGGTGCAGCCTCAAGCCTGGAGCACAAGATCTTTCAGTGGGCACCTCAGATGGCTTGAAGTCACGGAATTGAGGCAAATATCTATATATCTATATATCTATATCTATAGATATAGATATCTATAAATATCTATAGCACCTCAGATGGCTTGAAGTCACGGAATTGAGGCAAATATCTATCTATCTATCTATCTATATAGATAGATAGATATATCTATATCTATATATATAGATACCTATAAATATCTATATATATTTGTAGATATCTATCTATCTATCTATCTATGAATCTATCTATCTATCTATCTATCATTTTCCTGCATCGATATTAAAAAGGGCATCTGTTGCATCTTACCCATTTACTTTAACTTTGCTGACCATGTGTGACAGTTCGTTATGCTGCCATCCCTCTCTTGTTCGTGATGTACATCATTAATCACTTCCTCAGACGTATGAAGCCCCACAGAGCTTTTGCTTGTTGAGGTTGTTAGTGATGGTTTACTTTTTCTTCTTTCATAGATATTTGGTCAGTTAACCCTCAAGGTGTGGCAATAAAGGAAGTGAAGTGCTATCAGACAAAAATTTATTTTTCCCCTTTTTCTTTTTTTTTTTAAAGATTTTGTTTATTTATTCAACAGAGAGAGAGACAGCCAGCAAGAGAGGGAACACAAGCAGGGGGAGTGGGAGAGGAAGAAGCAGGCTCACAGCAGAGGAGCCTGATGTGGGGCTCGATCCCATAACGCCAGGATCACGCCCTGAGCCAAAGGCAGACGCTTAACCGCTGTGCCACCCAGGCGCCCCTATTTTTCCCCTTTTTCTGTTTCATGGTTTATCACATCTCTCCATTTACACTTTGAAGTATATTCCTATCTTTTGACATAATTGCATTTTGCTGAATTAATCTAAGATACTCTCCAATGCTATGAGGATTGTACGCTTTCAAAATTTCATTTGCATTCAAGGAAGTGATTTGGTTGTTATCCACTTAAAGAAGATATTTGGCTTTCCTTTGACTTTAAAACCAGTCACATCAGGGCCTAGGTCTTTACCTAGCTTATTATTTGCTGCAGAGTATTAAGCAAATTATGTATTTTCTCCGAGTTTTAGTTTTTTGTTTTTAGTTTACCTGTAAAATGAAAATAAGAGTATTTCATAGATCTGAAACAGAAATAAAATGACCTAATAATTTAAAGCACCATAGTACCTTGGCATAAAGAATTATTCCTTAGGGGAAAAAAAAAATTCTTCTTTAAGGGGAAAAAAAAAAGATGTGTAAATGAGGTGTTAATGTCCACTTTTCAGAAAGAATATCAAAAATAAATGCAAAACTTTTTGTTCTTTGTAAATAAGCATGATGTTAAGTGAATAGAAAGACCTCTGTCTTATGTATCAGTGTGAGGCTTGCTACAGCCGGAAGGTAAACAGCAGTTGTCTTTCATTAGTCCTGAAATATGGCTTGTACATCCCAAACCTCAGCCCTTTCTGCCTATCAAATGCCTACCCGGACTTCCTGTCTTAGTTCAGTACCCATTCTTCCAACAAATATTCCTTCATTACCTGTGCCCCTCTCCCAAATTGAACCTCCTGTCATTGTTTTGTAGATACACTACTTTGTTAGTTACCAGTGGCTCCCAAACTTTGGTCAGATCAAAGGAATTGCCTGGAGCTTATTATAAAGTACAGATCAAAATCTTGTTAGAAAAGAAGAGAATACAGTCAAATACATTCGGCCAGGGTTCATTCATGTCTCACCAACCTTCTCCACCAACTGTAGAAGTTTTCATTTGGGACCTGAACACTGTACATCAGGTAAGCATCTCCTGTGGTATCTATGCATCTACAGATTTGGTAGTAGCACTTCAGTGGGCTGTTAGAACCTGTGAGTGGGTTCCCAACCTTTACTCCTTTGAGACTACACCCTGCCAGGCATGATGTAGATCTGTGGTGTTCAAGCCTGCCTACATATTAATCTCATCTGGGAAACTCCTAGCACACATACCAATGCTTTGACCTCATTCAGACAATTCAATCAGAATCTGTACAGTGGGTTCCAATGCTCCCTAGGTGATCCCAGTGTGTGGCCAGTGTTGAGTGACTATTCAATAATCATCTATTGATTTATTCATTAGGAGAATGATTCCTAGGAAACCATGTTTAGTTGGCCAGGGTAGAGAAAATAATCAATTCTCTGTGTAGAATTTGCCAAGAAAGTCAAAACAAAATAAAGAAAGGAAAAAGATGAAGCAGTTTGAATTTGGAAAATTGAGATATGATCCCGGGCTTTTGGTTGATGACTGCATTGGCCTCACACACACCCTCCTCTCCTCATTCCCATCCTCGTGATTGCATCATTGCCTACCCTATTTCCTTTGCCCCACATTGCCATTCAGAAAAGGAGCTCCTGGAAGATTCTAAATAAAAGCCCGTCCTCAAATGCATCTTTCTGCCTTTTCTTGTTGTTGTGTGAATGCAGAACCAGGGTACTATATTCGCTCAACCAACAATGACTCAGAGAAGCCACAGGTACAACTCCAAAGGGAGAGAGGCTGGGGTAACAGTCCTCTGGGCATGGGGGTGAGGAAGGCAGAGGAAGTCATTGAAGATTCCAAGCTGTTAGTCAAGCTTGCCACAGTAGGAAATGACATAAAGATTTTGAATCTGACGCTCACACACGGACAAAGCATTGTCAGTATATACCCTGACAGAGAACAAAGGCAACGATGTTTACTTTGCCATGAAGCAAGAAAATAAAATAATTGACATACAGGTTAAAACAACAACTAAAATAAATGCCCCCATTAACACACAATAAAATAGCGTATACAGGATATCTCATGAAACCTTTAAAAATATAATTCTCAGGATTCAAAGTCAACAGACCAAAATCTATTGTGTTTATATTTACTAGGAATGAGAAACCAGAAGTAAATAAAAATCATACCACTTTTAATAGCTTGAGAAATATTATTTGAATCTAAGCTAAAACTTAATTATAAATCTTAGAGAGCACACTCAGATTCTTTATGTTGAAAACTATAAGAGCTAATGAAAGAAATCAAAGGCCTAAATAGTTGGAGAATACATCACGTTCATGTACTAGAAAACTCAATCTTTTAAAGATGTCGATTTTGCCCAAATTATCTATAGATTAGTGCAATTCCAATCAAAATCCCTGAAGGATTTATTATAAACATAGACCAGCTGGTTCTAAATCTTATGCAGAAAAAACAAATAGAATAGGTAAACCAATTTTGAAAAAGAAGAAAAAAAATAGAACCAATTATATTGCATGATTTTAAGGCTTACTATGAAAGTATAGCAATCAAGATATTGTGGTATTTGCAAAGAGATAAACATAGATTGATGGCAGTGAACAAATAATTGAAGAAAAGTCTTGCACAAATATGGCCAATTGGCTTTGGCAAAGATGCAAAGACGAGTCAGTGAGACTAAGAGGTGTTTTAAAAAAATGGTGTTGGAATAATTAGACATCTAAATATGAAAATATATATCTTGATACACATCACATATCAACTCACAACTGACCATAGATCTAAATATAAAGCCTAAAGGAAAACAAGAGAAACCCTTTTTGGTCTGGGTTTAGATAAAGAATTTGGGGACATAATACCAAAACTTAATATAAAAGGTAAAAAATCAATATTTCATTAAATTACACATATTTTCTCTGCAAAGTACACTATTAAGAGAATGAAAAAAATTTTAAAAATTGCAAATCACTCATTTGTTAAGACTTGTATCTGCCCTATATAAAAGCTCAGAATTTAACAAAAAATAAACCAAAAATGCAATTACAAATGAATCAAATATTTGAACAGATATTTCATCAAGACAACATATGGATGACAAATACACAAATGAAATGATGGTCAATATCATTAACCACTAGAGTAATTCAAATTATAGCTACAATTAGATATCCTTACCCTCCTATTAAAGTCTTTAAACACACACACACACTCATACACACTCACACACACACACACACGACTCTCAACTCATACGTGACTGATGAAAATTCAAAATGCTAGAGCCACATTGGAAAACAATTTGACAGACTCCTATAAAGTCTAACATACATTTACTATATGTACCTATTGGTACATAACAAATTACCCTAAACTTATTGGCTTAAAATAGCACATATTGCATAGTTTCTGGGTTGAATCTAAGGACCACTTAGCTGGGTCTTCAGCCTAGAGCCTCACAAAGCTGAAGTCAAGGTGTCATCCAGGTTGTGTTCTCATTTGGATGTTTATGGGGAATAATTTGCTTCCAAGCTTTCTATTGGCAGAATTTCTTTTCTTGTAGCTGTTTTTGGCTTGTCATCATCTGAAGGCTGCTAGGGCAATTTCTTGCCACATGGGATTTCCATAGATGGCTGCTTACTTCACTAGGTCAGCAAGGAGAGTCTCATGGCATAATATAATCACAGGAGTGAGATCTTTGTCCTATTGTGTTAGTTAGATGCAAGTTAGAGGTCCTGTCCGTGATCAAGGGAATTTCATCAAGGAAAGAATACCCCCTGGCAGAGATTACTAAGACCCACCTCAGACTGTACACCACATCAAAAAACCTAGCTAGCACACTTCTGGGTATTTATCCTAGAGCAGAGGTAATAAACTTTAAAACAGGTAATAAATATTTTAGGCTTTAGATTTGAGGACCATACGGTTCTATTACATCTACTCAACTATAGCCTGATCACAACCATGGACGATATGCAAACAAATGAGCATGGTGGTGTTCCAATAAAATTTTGTTTAAGAAATCAGGAAGTAGGCTGGGTTTGGCCTGTGGACTTTAGTTTTCTAATCCCTTTCCTAGAGAAATGAAAATTTGTGTTCACAAAAATAATCCCTATGCAAAAGTATGTAGCAACTTTATTCCTAATTGCTAAAATTGGATACAACCAAATATACTTCAACGGGTGAGTGGATAAGCAAACTATGGTGCAGCCTAAGCAAGGAATACTACTTGGCAGCAAAAAGGAGTGAATTCTTGATATAGGGAATAACTTAGATGACTCTCAAAGACATTTTCAATGGCATTCCACTGAATGAAAAAGCCAGTCTCAAGAGGCTGCATGGTATATAATGCTATTTTTGATTCTCACAAAAATCTAGCTGTACAGAAAGAGAACATCTCAGTGTTTCAAGGATTAGAAGTGGAGGGGAGAATGGTGCGTCATGGGGTGATGGAGCTGTTCTGTATTCTGATTATGATGGTGCTACTAGAATCTATACACCTGTCAAGATTTGTGGAACTGCATACCACAAAGAGGTAAATTGTACAGTTTTTTTTCTTTTTAATTTAAAGATAAAATTTAAAATTCTATTTTACTCTGTTCAAAATAGACTTTTCAAAATTATATGCTGGGTTCTGGGTCAGAGGTTTGTATAAAGAACTATGGAGCCAATGAGAATATCTTAGTTTCTCTTTAAAGAGGAGGTGGGGAAAAGTGAAAGATATTTAAGGTTAAGGTGTCACATTTAAGTTCATATTATGAATGAAGCTAGCACCTTTTCATTCATCTTGCAAATGTCATCCATGTAACTTATTCAATTAGTTTGGCTCCCCAGCACCTAGCTTAGCATATTTCCTCTGCTTCAAATATTTTAAATTGACTGATGCTCTCAGGGAAGGCAATCTTTGGAGATACCTAGCCCTCTGAGACCACCACGGCCCATTTCAATTAGTTCTTTGTGATAGGCAAGTCTCTTCATGTATTAGGACTTCGGGTATCCAGTTAGAAAGAGTTCAACTAGATAACGTTTCAAGTTCATTTCAATTTTAAAAGTCTGATATTCCAGTATTACAGGGACATTTGTGTAGGACAAGCTAAATGTATGTAAGTTCTGGTTCCAATGTTTCCTGGTGGTTTCAGCTCAAGGAGATCCGCAGAATGTATATACTACTGCAATGAGCTCCAAGTGTAAATAATGATTTCCCATTGTAAATAGTTTAAATATTTTTGTGCATTGAACTAGCTAGAACTGCAAAACACTTCCTTAACCACACTTTCTTGCACTTTCTGTCCTCAGAAAACTTTAAGGGTACTTTCTTCATTTACTGGTGAAGCCAAACATTGGTCTACGGTTGTTGATTAAAACTGTAATTTAACATTAACTGTTCAAAAATGTTTGCTGAGCTGCCACCACGTGCCAGGCACTCAGCTAGATGTCAAAACTACAACACAAACAAAGCAGATATGTCTGTACTGTAATGGAGACCATGGCCAAATCGTGGGCCAGATCTTTACAAAATAATCACAAAGTTGCAAGTTCTCAGAAGGGGAAAGAGAAGCTATTTCATGTGATGTATTATATTTCCCAAAGTTTGTAAGTTGCCATGGAAAGCAATACAAAGTAGTTTTATTGTTCTTTGGCTACCAAAGAAATTCAGCATAGAGATTTAGCAGCTTGCCAAGGTATCAAAAATGTGAAGCAAGACTTTTTTATCTTAAGTCAGTCTCTTTCCATTCTACCATATCACCATAACCAATTACAGGGAAAGAGGAATTTAACTTTTACCCATACAATTATGTGGACATTTTAGAACAATTATGGCATATCAATGAGTTACCATCGAATATGACAAAGTGTCATATGTGTAGGTGAGTGCCTACATTTAACGTGTCAGGAACATTAAACAACAATTGGCAGGAAAAAAGGTGATTCAGGCAGTCAATCCTACATTTCCACTTTGGTTGGAATATGTATTCTCAGAGAACTTCGAGAGAGAGAATTAAAATAAAACCCCCTTTACCAAAATGTAATAGAATAATTAGAATTACAAAGATTACTTTCATTCCTGCTTTCAGGAAAGAAAAAAAAAATTAAAACACTTTTCAAATCAATTCAGTGTACTCTTATAATTAGAGAGCATTTAGCAAGCTCCAATATTTCAAGCCAGATGGTATTCCTCAAGGATGTGAGAAAGGAGATTTCTAACTGTAACCTGAATAAATACTGGTAATTTTCACCATCATTATATATGTCTTTTTCTCCCTAACCAAGGAGTTAAATACAATAATGACTTATGTATAATTAATGTCAGTCTTAATTCTCTAATCTTAAGAGGCTTATTCACTGCAAAATTGCATTTGTCTACAGATGATTATCTTCTCTCCTAAACTAGCCTCAAGAATAAGCTACTATAATTGAACTAAGTATGCATAAATTCAGGTTATTTTTTACACTTTGGAATTCATCAATTTGCATGTGTTACAAAGCGTCTTACATTATTACAGTAACAAGATCTTACAAAGAGCATTCAGGTGAATTCTCTTCCAAATTGCTGTCTGTCCTTGACCAAGATGTTTAATATCTCACAATTCACCTTGAGAGCTGTGAAGACAAGCTATAGGGAGATTAACCAATAGGTTAGACATACATGCATAGTCCTCAGTATGATGTTGTAGGGCATTCGTCAATAGGCAGTAAAGCTCCCCGCAGACGTAGCTACTGTTTTCCTATCATGGCCTGAGGATGTAGGGGAAGGAGCCTCTGCTGTGTGCCATTTAGTGTGTGGGGTAATAAGGATACAAAGTTAAAATACTAACAAAAGCATCCATAGTCAAACCATTCATGGCCTCTCACACTGTTTCATCAGTGGGGGAGACAAGATAAAATACAGTGTGATGCAGTATGGTATGTGGCATTACTAGGGTCTGCATGCACGGTGGAGGTCTGACCTGTGGGGGAATACAGTCAAGCCTCGAGAAGAAAGCCATGTTTGAGACCAGTTCTGAAGTACAGGCCTTAATCCAAGGACCTAATCTGTTTGGTAGAGCACAGGGCATGAAGTGAGTAGAAGCAGAAAATAAGAGGCCATTAAGGGCAAATCATAAAGGCGTTTGCATGCATGGTTATAAATCTGCATTTGGTAAGCAACAAGGAATCATGGAGGAAATTTGGCAGAGAAATGACAGTCAAATGTTCCTGGTATCGTAATGCTATCTATGAGAGCAACTTCCACAGTCTTCCAGGCTACAAGTGAGCTGGTGAATGCCTACATTTAAATAGTGTCAGAGAGGAAGATAAACATGCAACTTGAATGAAAACCTATTAAGAGGTAGGATGATGTGACCTTGAGGGATCTCAAGGCTGTTTTCCAGGTCACAGGGTTGGAAGGTTGTGGGAAGGAGGCCACAGAGGCGTGCACGTAAGAAAAGAGGGTCATAGGTGAAATGCTGATTTCCGTTGTGCGTGTACTGTGTTTGTGGTTCCTTTGGGGTATCTAAGCAGTTGTTCAGAAACCAGACCTGATTCTCAGGAAAGATTGCTGAGGGGAGAGGTATATTTGAACTCTCAAACTGGGTGCCCAGACCAGCAGTAGCAGTAGCATCTGGGAACTTGTTAGAAATGCATGCTTTTGGCCCCAGCCCAGCCTTGTAGAATCTGAGATTCTGTGCTTTAATAAGGCCTCCAGATCATTCTGATATACATTAACATGTGAGAATTGGGGGGTTTGGGGGCTGTGGATATTTTGAGTGTTTGATGAAAGTTATGCACTTTGTTGTGGATGGGGTCAGGTTACTTCAGGAAATAAACATTATATATTCAATACCCAGGGGTTCGTGGAAAGCTAAAACTCATTCAATGACACTCTAGAAAACACACTGAGCAGATCTAGTTCTATGAGAGCATCACAATATCCTAGCATTCACCTGCTTGGGCTCCCAAAATAAAATACCACCGACTGGGTGGCTTAAATAACAGAAATGCATTTTCTCACAGTTTTGGAGCTGGGAGTCCAAGGTGCCATCAGGGTTGGTTTCAAAGCTTTCCTCAAAGCTTGTAGAAAGCCACTTTCTCTTTGTGCGCTCACATAGCATTTTCTCTGTGTGGAAAGAGGTGGAGAGATAAGGAGAGACGGGGGGGGGAGAGGGAGAGAGGGAGAGAAAGAGGTATCTGGTGTCTCTTCCTCATTTTATAGAGACACCGTGTCTATCAGGTTAGAGCTCCACACTTATGATCCCATTTAACATTAATTACCTCTTTAAATGCCCTGTCTCTAAATACATTCACATTTAGGGTTAGGGTTTCAACATAGGGACAGAATCCAGTCCATAGTGAGCCTGGATACAAAATTTGGGTCTGAGCTGCTAAAACACATAAGATTTTCAATGGACAACTGGAAAAAGAGATTTCTCTCTTTCTCTCTTTCCTTCTCCTCTTTCCTGACGAATTTGTCATCAGGAAATACTGGCAACTGGGGCACCTGGATGGCTCAGTGGGTTAAGCGTCTGTCTTAGGCTCAGGTCATGATCTCAGGGTCCTAGGATTGAGCCCCACATCTGGCTCCTTGCTCAGCGGGGAGTCTGCTTCTCCCTCTCCCTCTACCTGCTGCTCCCCCTGCTTGTTCTCTCCTTCTTTATCTCTGTCAAATAAATAAAATCTTAAAAAGAAAAAAGGAAAAGGAAATACTGGGAACCATTTTGACACCAAATGAGATGAGGTCTTGGAAAAAATTGGTCTTGGAAAAATACTTGGGTCCTAGGTGAAACCTTACCTGAAGGCTCCCTCTGATATTTTAATCCCAATGAATAAGCAATTCCCATTTTGGCTTGAGGAAGCTCCAGTTAGGTTTTCTGTCACTTATAAAGAATTCAGTGGCAACCAAGATTGTGCTAGAAAGTCATCAGGAACCCTTCTCTGCCCCTCCTTGGACATACAATCTCTCCCTTCCCTTCTTTCTGCATATCCGCTTTATGCTTTTCTCTCTGCTTATTGTCTTGTTGTCTCTTTCATGCACATGTTGTAGTTGGAAAGCTCCAGGACCTTGCTGCTCCAAATCAATAACAAACTGACCCAAACCTCAATGTCCCTATTCCAAATGTTCTAAATATAAAATCTCATTAAGTAAAATTGATTAAAAAACCCACCCTAGTCTTGGGAGCTGTGGAATCACAAAAGATCATCCTTCTGGAGAATCAACCATATTGCTAGAGAAGCTTGAGCTGAAGTGGAAAAGAAAACGTTATACACATGAAAGGGGTATGACCAGCTCATCATTGGCTAAGTGGGAGAAGTCATGCTGAGGGTCTCATCAGCTCTGATGTTGCACTTTGGTTCAGATGTTTACAGGTGATTGAAGTCATTCTGCCAGTCACCTATATGTCTGTAGTACTGGAAGCCTAGTGTACAAAGATATAAGAAAACTAGCAAAATTATAATTCCTAAATGTTGAGTCCCCATATATGTACAAAAATATAACACTGATGAGCCATATTTTGCTTTTTAATGAGAACTAAATAAATAGTTTCTTCACTGGGCTTTTAAGTACAGGCTTGTTCTCCTAATTATAGGTTCACTTAGGATCAAGAGAAAGAGAGAGAGAAATGACTTACAGCATTGGGAGAGAAAAATAAATTTCACAACACATAAACAACTCATTGAATCAGTACCCAGAAAATATTGTGTAAGAATAGTCAGTAGGTGCTGATGTGTTTACATTTAGGAATATGAGCATGCAATGAGCACCACATCACCTGCAGAGAGACAAAGCAAGTGTGAAATGAAATGTCCAAATTGCGTATCTCATTAAAGGGAAATGAGGAAGGTGAGGTCCTGCGGTCCACTGTCTCTGGACATGAATTGTTTGGATATTGCAAAATTATACAGGCAGGTTGTCATAATATCCCAGGAACAAAGCAGGAAATTGAAGCTTTTCAGCTCTGTCCACACAACTTCTCCAAGAGCAGTAGATGATACATTTTCTTTACTTAGATGTTCATGATGACAGTCTCACCAGGATCTAGGGAGGGCAGGAATGTGTCTACAGTTAAGCATGTGAAATCCTAGCATAAACCTCAGCCATTCTCTTGGGTTTAATATAGTACTTGTTCATTAAAAAACAGAACTCCAACCCAATACTACTACTACTTAACTGTGACTTCTACATTTTTTTTATTTTTTATTTTTACAGTTTTGACATCTGCATTAAATGATTCATTAGTATAAAAATAGTGTTAAAAATAATTAAAAAACTAAAAAGAATCAATCCCCCCAGCCCTGATCCCTAAGTCTAATTCTGAAAGATAAGCTCATTTAGTATTTTTACGTAATCGCTCAGAAATTTTCTATGCATGTACTTACATATATGAGTATTTTCTTGTAATTTTATTTTTCTTCTTGCTTATACATTTCACTTCATATTTCTCTAAAGCATATAAATTCTCCTCATTCTTTTCAATGACTACATTATATCTCTCATAAAGTTTATATATTAACTACTCTTTTCTTGGCTATTGTTTTGGTTCTTTCTAGTTTTTTTTTTTATTTTTAGAATTTGTGTTCGTTGTATTTAAGATCACAAGCAATGCTTCAAAAGACATTCTTTTTTAAAACATTTTATTTACTTACTTGAGAGAGAGCAGAGCATGAGACAGAGAGAAAGAGAGAGAGAGAAAGCACATGAACAGGGGTGAGGGGCAAAGGGAGATGGACAAGCAGACTCCCTGCTGAGCAGGGAGCCTGATGCAGGCCTCGATTCCAGGACCCCAGGATCAGGACCCAAGCCAAAGGCAGAAGCTTAACTGATTGAGCCACCCAAGCACCCCCAAAAGGTATTCTTGTACACAAATTTTTGTATCACATGAAAGTGTATATTCAGAACAAATTCTTAGAAATGGAATTGCCACTGTTGGTAGGTAATGCCGGATGGCTGTTCATTGAGTCTACACGTACATTCACTAACAATATACAATGTGCCTATATTCACATTCTGTCATAGTTTGGGCTGTTAGGTGGCTTTGTCAGTTACATTATTTAGATCTGCTATATGCCTACTTACGCTTTGCTACTTGACCCTTCATAGAGTTAGATAGGCAGGCTAATCATTATTCATTTCACTATTTTTAAATTTAATTTATTAGTGTTTTTTATTCATGTATTTTGATGCAATGATATATGGGGAATAAAGATTCATGGCATTTAGATCTTTAATAGTTTAGCATGTTTTTCTAGAATAAAGCAGTGGTCAACAACATTTTCTGTAAAGGGCCAGACAGTAAATACTTCAGTCTCTTAGGGCCATATTGTTACCGTAACTACTGTTCACCACGGCACTTAAATTGAAAGACAAAATTGTATTTCATTTGCATAATTATATTACCTGATTTTTTCTTTTACATTTTAGACATTTTTGTATACACTTTATCTAATTTTCCCTTTTTAAACTTTGTCATATTTTTATACTTTAGAATCTAGTATTTTTATACTTTGACAGTCTATTCCTTTCATTCTTTAGTCGATTCTTTTGTAACTTTAAAGTATGTACTTAAGCATATCTCTGTTGATTTATGTTTAAGTAGTATTTATTGACTCTGCAGCGAACGACGAGGAAATAAGCAAACTTACACTGGATCCACCTTCTTTTCACTTCTTGGTTTGACTAGTATGAAAAAAACACATTGTGTTCTATCAACATAATTAGCATAGCTTTTTATTGTGCTTTAATTATGTATCTAAATCCATTTAATTGTCAACGCGCTTCTCTAGATAAAACATAACTGTCTAGATTTTTTTAAAGCATATTTTGAGTAAAGAGTCAAGGATTCTGTGTTTCTTGAATTCTTACATTTTTGAATAATTCTTGAACATATGGACTCTGCTTTTTTTTTTTTTTGGCTTTACATTTGCACAACAGAGTTGTAAATATCAAATTCTTTCTTTCTGCTTTTTTTTTTTTTTTGGTTGAGTATCCAATTCTCGGTTCATACTTTCTTTCCATGAATATTTTGTGGATTTTCTTCCATTGTTTCCTGCACTAGGTTCTATTGTTGCTTAAAAGTCTATAGTTAGCCATTCCCTTTTCTAAGGTATTTGATGTAAGTACTTTGGGCCTGGATTAAAAAAGGACATCTTTTTTCTTGGATTGTTGTAGATTCATGTAGATATATCTTAGATTAATTGTTCTCTGTAAAATTTTTCCTAGATGTTGTACATGTTTTTCATCTACAGATTCACATATTCCTTATTTCAAGAGGGTTTCTTCTACTGTATCTTTGATGATAGGTGTACGTATTATTTGTTCCAGGGATAACAGCTATGTTGGATTAGCGTCACTTCTTTTTAATAACGATCATTTTCTCTTTCATTATTATTGTTTTAAACACTTTTTTCTTTCAAATTTATTCTACTAAATGCTAATAGGACTGGTTTTTTTTTTCATACCCTTAATGTGTCTTCAGCAGTGGTTTCTTAGATTTTTTGTTTGTAAAGCAGACGTTTATATCACTGGACTGATTTTTCTATTTAATTCTTTCCTGGATTGCATCAATTGTCATTTATATTCTTCTGTTGTATATGCAGTTGTTTTTTAAAGGGCTTAATTAATTAATTAATTAATTTTTTAAAGATTTATTTATTTATTTAAGGAATGTCTCACCCAATATTGGGCAGAAACCATGACTCCGAGATCAAGAGTCATATACTCTGTCAACTGAGCCAGCCAGGCACCCTAAGTCTTGATTTATTTTATATCATATAGAAATGTTTCTTTGACATTTACTTTATGATATGATTCTTTTCATTTATATCCATTTTATGCCCTGACTTAAGATTCTTTTTCTCTCTCTCTCTTTTTTTTTTCCCATAATTTGTAGCCGTAAGACTTCACTCTGGTTTTCTTATGATTCTTACTCATCTTTGAATGAAGTATGTGTTTTGCAGAATAGCTATTTCCCAAGGAATCTTTTAGAGAAGAATTTGGGATATGAGCTGGTGAAGTAGACAGCAGGAATTCTCCATTTTCAGGTCACTTTCTGGTGAATTCTGCTATGTAACATATTGTAGGGAGCATGTATCCATATGTTCTTCATCTTTTTGAAGTAATAAAAATGTCTCAGTAGCTAATTGTGTAACTCTATATGGCATAATGTGTTTGTGTATGCCAATTTTTTGTTTAGTCTACTTGGGTTGGTGAAATCAGTAGCTGCTTGTCCATTTTCTACCAAAGATCTATTCTGCATGCAGCCTCAGATGCAGCCTGATTCTGAACAGAGGACAATTTGGCCTATGCCTCATTTAGCATTGTCCAGTGTGTCTCCAAGGCACACAATGAGGTGAGAAGCACTCTTGCAGCCCTGACACTCTCCAGACTGGGGTGTCTGAAGAAAAGACCTTTGTTGGGCCTTCAGAATAGGCCTCCATATTTTAAAGATTTCAACATATTATTAGATATATTTAAAAGTATAGTATCTATTTGCCATTTTGTTGAAACTCTCCAGAATTTGGAAAATACTTCACATATTTGATTGTACGAAGTTTCATTTTAGTATCACTTAAGATAATTTCACTCCCTTCCATCTATAGAGGAGAGAGGGGTTGAAGGTTACTTGGTTCCAGAAAAGAAAGTAGTCAAGGTGTCCTCCTGGACTGTGCCATATTAATAAAGTGAAATGCCTGCATGTGAGATATGAACTTTGAAGAACCATCAGAGCTGCCCAAGAGGCCTTTTAAATGAGAAGAAAAAAGGGGGGGGGACTCTAAACTCTGATTACAGAGCCCCTTTTTTTCCATTTGCAAACATGACTTCTCTCCTTGAATTTGACAAACATTGGAGGAGCACTTTAGTTGGGAGTCTTGGAGCATGGCACTTACATCTATGATATAATGCTTTGATCATTTTAATTGCATTTTTCCTATGTTATGCATTTTTTTTTCTTTTCTGGACTGAATTATTTGAGGGTAAGGATTTTAAAAATTCATCTTTTTTTTGCAAACATGCAGAACAATATCTGGCACTGAATAAGTGTTCAATTATTGTTTACTGCCTGAAATAATAAGTAAGCATAGAGGTTTTGTTCCATTGACAAAGTTTATCTAGAGCACATGTTTGTTAAAAGTGAATGCAGTCCATATAAAACTTCTTTGTGAAACTTTGTTGGATTTACTTTCTTATAAGGTATATCCCATAACACTCTCCTTCGCTGCCTCTGTCTGTTCTCCCCAGTATTCTAACATTAGTATGTCTAATGCTTTAACCATTGATTCTCTTCTCAATTTTAACTGTACTTATATCCTAAATAATCCCATCTGGTCTCATGGCTTTAAATATTATCTTTATATATGGGCTCCCATATCTATATATCCATCCTAGATCACCAATCTGAACTGCAGACTATATATCTACTTTCCCACCCAACATCTCCAATTAACCTGTGCAAACCATATCTCAAACCTAACATGTTCCAAACGGACTCCCTGATTCACACCAGCCCCCATGCATTCACCAATACTCTCCACTGTGAGTCTTTTCCATCTCAATCAGTGGCAGCCTTCCACTTATCCAGGCCAAAAACTGAAGTCTGTCTTTAGTCCTCTCTCCCTCTCATACCAAAATTTCTAATTTTTTAGGAGATACCACTAACTCTACTTTCAAAATATATCCGTATTCCTACCACTTCTTCCTGACTTTATTGTTATACATGAGACACTGAAGTGATTTCTTAACATATCTTCCTTTCTCTGTCCTTATTTCCCTCAAGTCTATTCTCAAGCCACCAGTCAGAGTGACATTGTTTAAATAAAGTTTAGATAATATCCTTCAACCTCAAAATCCTCCAATGGCTGCCATTTCTCTCATTGCTGCTATCTTCTAACTCATAAAAAGACAATGTGTATGTTTTTGTAGTTAGGGAACAGGGAGGAGTCATGTATGAATACCCTTAATCAGATGACTGCAGATTCTTACCTCCAGTGACATATATCGAGGTGGAGGAAAACAGGAGTACATGGATTCTAGACTACAGACTTAATAGAATTGAGGAACATAGCTTTAAGGTCAGACACATGAGCATGTAGTCTAGCAGTATCATATTACAGCTGAGAGATCCTGGGACAATTACTTGATATGAAAATAGCATCTCACAAGAATTAAGTAAGACAAGGTAAGATCATTAGCACAAGTTAAAGTAAATTGTACAGGTCTACGACACAGTCCAACAAATATTTGGTCCACATTAAGCTCTTTTTAATTACTATCAAATGCATTAAATCCTACATTTATAAAACAGACCCAGTGTTTCCATTAAGAGATGACCTTGAAACAAACTTACAGCAATAAGATAAAGAGAGAAGAGGCAGAATAAACCTTCTCCTCCCAAGGTTACCATTCTTTGTCTGGCACAAGCAGATTAAGTGGAGATTTGAGTGGGCATGGCTAACCATGTCATGAGATACTGGCTTGAAAAAGGCAGAGAGAGAGAAATACTAAATCCTTCTAACCCAGATGGCTTTGCTTTAGAGAACAGCTTTAAAAATCCCAACAGGGAAGGTAACTAATTCTTCCACAAAAATTACATTTTCATCTATGATCCTTTCATACTTCATTTCCTCTTCCTATTTTTATCCACTGCTTTAAGCTCTCCTATTTTTGAATATGATTAATCATCAGTGGGGTAACAGAATTTTATTTTAGACAATTCGCAGGCTAAAGCTATCTGAAATTATGAATCATTATCAAATGTTGAGCATGAAGCTCACACATGCACTTTTTTGTGGTTGTTTTTGCTTCTTTGTGCGTGTGGGATTTATATAACACCTTTTCTCTTGGAAGCTTAAAGGAAATGAGCAGTTATAGTCTGTACTCCTGTCATTGTTCTTTGTGCTTCTACATACATGTCCTTTCTGGGCTTATTTTGTAGAAGCATCAAAATAGTTAAATAGGATAACAGATAAATGAAATAGGTCACAAGAATATGGAGATCTGTAGTAGAATTCTCAATTTCTTCTTGCATATGCTTCCTGGAAATGTCTCAGAATTATGGAAAAACAGAGTACTTTAGTTAATAAAATAATCTAGCTAATAATTAGTGTGCTCCTCCCTCATTTATCTGACTTTGTTTGCCAAATTAACATCATTGCTTCAGGCACAATAGACTCCACACTGCTCTCTCTATGCCATGTTCATTCCCTCTTTGGCCTCTGCTCAGCATGGCTCTCTCTTGCCAAATCCTTCTATATATAGCTCTCTGATCCCTCAAAAACTCATTGGCTACAAACTTCTTTCAACTTCCATAGCACTTAAATTGATGCAGTTGCTAAATGGAATGGGCAAGAGGTGATCACCTCAAGAAAATGGAATGATGTCAGCATGCTTATTATTAGTTAGGGAATGAATTTTATTGTTTGTAACAAAGGGCAAAATATTAGTAGTGTAAGGATAGACACTTATTTCTCTCTCGATCAAAGCAGTCCAAAATAAAGAGATAGTGCTAATAAGGAGACTCCATGCATTGGGATTCCATAATTCTTCAAATGTATTGCTCTGCCAGTCTCAGTGTGTGACTTTCATCTTTTGGAGTAAAGTGACCGTTCTGGCTTCTGCCACCACACGTTCAGCCCAGCAAGCATTACATGGTATAACTCCTTCTTTAGGAGTCACTCGTCATGTCCATCAATAGGAGCATTGGTAAGAACTTGATTGCATGGCCAATCCAAACTTCATGGAAGTCTTTAGTCAGATGGTCATATGTTCAGCTGGAACTTGGGGTTCTGAACATATAAAGACATAGAGGAAATGGATATTGAAATGCCATTTGTCTTCGCATCAATATAATCTGCCACTAGGGAGAGAATGTTTTAATCTCTTCCATGCAAGATCCCAGCATATTTTGCAGTTCTTTCTGTTTATTGTGAATTATTTAGTTGGCACCCTAGTCTTAAACATTGGTCACTTGAGCTTTGTTAGCATCAACTGACATCTGTAAGTTCCATTAAATAGGGTGCTGACAAGACTAAGTTCCAGAACCTGGAGGGCTGGGGTCCAGCAGATGGTAGGTTTCACCATGGGAACTGCCACTTCATAAGTTGCCCTGCTACCCAACCAGTCAGCCTCTCCTAGCCAACATACCTCTGCAAGGCCACATGCCAAGAGAAACTATTTCAACTTGAAATTCTCTTTTCCAGACATTTGGATACTCAATCATAGTCTACCAAAACCAGTTCCAAGGGCATATCCCCTGATGAAAAACAAAATCTTGATTTCTCATTTAATCTTCAGTGCTAATGCAGTTCTTCATGCAGTTTCTTGGACTGCAAACACACTAAAGCCATTTTGATAGCAAATATGCTTATTACTGAAGTTTGGGAACCTATTACATGTTGCTTCTTCCCCAACATACCTAGGTTCTCCCACAAAAAGACCAATAGTAATGGAAATGTGCTGAATTGACCTTCACTGCTCGTAAGAATTTTAAAATAAGAAATGTTATTTTAGGTATGTATGTCTTATCTTTACAAATATGTTGTAAGCTTTTTTAGGAAATATTTACTTGTACTATAAACTGGGTTGTCAGTAGCTATCAATTAATACTTATGATTTGAATATTTTATTTTATACTTTATGCATATGACCATATGACCAGTATATAATAATTTACATACTATATAGTGAGTATTAAAGATAATAACTGGGAGGGGGGGCATTCCAAGATGGCAGAGGAGCAGGAGACCTAAAGTTCGTCTGGTCCCAGGAATTCAGCTAGAGAGCTACCAAACCATTCTGAATACCTATGAACACAACTGGAGAACGAAGAAAAGAGTAGCAGAAACTCTATGAACAGAAAAGCGACCACTTTCTGCAAAGAGGAGGAAAGATGGCAGAGGAGTAGGGGGCCCCTTCCTCAGCAGGTCCTCTGAGTTGAGCTGGATGTCTACCAGATCATCCTGAAAACCCACGGAATCAGCATGAGACTCAGGAAGATACATCTGAATCACTACAAATGAACATCTCCAGCGCTGAGCACTGAGGTACGAAGCGGGGGAGCTGTGAATCCGTGCACAGATATCAGAAGATAAACAGAAGCCTCAACGCTCAGGCACCAGGAAGCAGTAGCCACCTGCACTGGGGAGCAGGCCGGACTCTCAGACCAGCACCACGAGAGAGCAGACTGAGACGGTGAGCCTGGGAATGCGCGTGGGACCAGACTGAAAACCGTCGCTCTGGAGCGCACGCGAACCATACTGAAACAGGGAGCTTTGGAGCATGCGTGGGAACCTGGGGTGGCTGGCGGTGTTAGAAGCACAAAGGGGGGCGCCTGGGTGGCACAGCGGTTAAGCGTCTCCCTTTGGCTCAGGGCGTGATCCCGGCATTATGGGATCGAGCCCCACATCAGGCTCCTCCGCTATGAGCCTGCTTCTTCCTCTCCCACTCCCCCTGCTTGTGTTCCCTCTCTCGCTGGCTGTCTCTATCTCTGTCAAATAAATAAATTAAAAAAATCTTAAAAAAAAAAAAAGAAGCACAAAGGACAGAGACGTGCCCGCCCTGGAAGTGAGGGCTGGGACACTGAATGTGGGGCGCACATCCCAGGATGCTGCAGGGTTTTTGGCAGCACCGACAGAAACAGAGTTAAAGTGGGCAGGAGAGCTCAGTGGAGAGCGGACTGTGATCTCTCTGTTCTGGGACAGAGGCTGGGATATGGCCACTGCTGCTTTGACTCTCAGAAGAGGCACAGAAAACCACCAGCAAAAGCCGCCAGAGAACAAAAGCCTGGAAATACCGGCTAACATTGTGCCCATCCCCAACTCCCCTCGCAGGGGACGGGGCAACTTTATGCAAACAGGGTTGCCTGAATATCAGTGCAGCAGGCCCCTCCAGCAGAAGGCATGCTGAAAAATCAAGGAGCCTACATCCCTAAGGTCCCTATAAAACAAGTACACACTGCCTCGGTCCTCGTCAATAATTTGGGCTCTGGACAACCCCACAACCTCTCCTCATCAGAATGATGAGGAGGAGAAATCCCCCCCAGCAAAGAAAAGGTAATGAGTCTGTGGCCTCTGCCACAGAACTGATGGATATGGAGATAACCAAATTGTCAGAAATGGAGTTCAGAGTAACAATGGTCAAGATGATGTGTAGGCTCGAAAAAACTATTAACGAAAATATTAACAAGAATATAGAATCTCTAAGAGCAGAAATGAGAGCAAGTCTGGCAGAAATTAAAAATGCTAAGAATCAAATGCAGCCTAAACTAGACGCTCTGACAAACAGGCTTAATGAGGTAGAAGAACAAATTAGTGAATTGGAGGATGGGATAGTAGAAGAGAAAGTTAAAACAGAAACTTGGCTCAAAAAAAAATATAATCTCAAGAATGTAGATTACAGGAGATTACTGACTCAATGAAAGTTCCAATGTCAGAATCATCGGCATCCCCGAAGGGGTGGAGAAAGAGGAGAGACGTCTAGAAGAGATATTTGAACAAATTGTAGCTGAGAACTTCCCTATTCTGGCAAAGGAAACAAGCATTCGTGTCCAAGAAGCAGAGAGGACCCCTCCCAAGGTCAATAAGAACAGACCTACACCACATCACCTCATAGTGCAATTCGCAAATATTAGATCCGAGGATACAGTATTGAAAGCGGCCAGGGGGGAGAAAATCCTTATGTACAGAGGGAAAAATATCAGAATAATGTCAGACCTGTCTACAGAGACCTGGCAGGCTAGGAAGGGTTGGCAGGGTATTTTCAAAGCTCTATCTGAGAAGAACTTGCAGCCAAGGATCCTTTATCCAGCAAGGCTGTCATTCAGAATGGATGGAGAGATAAGGACATTCCAAGATCGGCAGAAACTGAAGAAATTCGTGACCACCAAACCAGCCCTTCATGAGATATTAAGGGGGGTTCAAAAGTAAAAAGGCCCCAAGAGTGATACAGAACAGAAATTTACAATCTATAGAAACAAAGACTTCACAGGAAGCATGACATCATTAAAATCATATTTCTCAATAATCACTCTCAATGTGAATGGCCTAAATGCTCCCATAAAACCCCACAGGGTTGCAGATTGGATAAAAAGCCATGACCCATCCATTTGCTCTCTACAAGAGACTCATCTTGAATCAAAAGATACATTCAGACTGAAAGTGAAGGGATGGAAAACCATTTTTCATGCCAATGGACCTCAAAAGAAAGCTGGGGTAGCAATTCTCATATCAGACACATTAGATTTTAAACTGAAGACTGTTGTTAGAGATACAGAGGACACTATATTATTCTTAAAGGATGTATCCAACAAGTGGATATGACAATTATAAATATCTATGCCCCCAACAGGGGAGCAGCCAGTACATAAGCCAACTCTTAACCAGGATAAAAAGACATATAGATAACAATACGTTAATAGTAGGGGACCTCAACACTCCACTCTCAGCAATAGACAGATCACTTAAGCAGAAAATCAACAAAGAAACAAGAGCTTTGAATGACATACTGAACCAGATGGACCTCATAAATATATATAGAACACTAAACCCCAGAACAACAGAATACTCATTCTTTTCAAATGCACATGGAACTTTCTCCAGAATAGACCATTTACTGGGTCACAAAACAAGTCTTAACCGATAACAAAAGACTGAGATTATTCCCTGCATATTCTCAGACCACAATGCTTTGAAACTGGAACTCAATCACAAGGAAAAATTTGGAAGAAACTCAAACACTTGGAAACTAAGAACTATCCTGCTCAAGAATGACTTGGTAAACCAAGAAATTAAAAATCAGTTTAAAAAATTTCTGGAGACCAATGAGAATGAAAACACATGGGTCCAATACCTGTAGGACACAGAAAAGGCAGTCTTAAGGGGAAAATACATAGCCATCCAAGCCTCACTCAAAAGAATAGAAAAATAAAAAATGCAGTTTTTATATTCTTACCTCAAGAAGCTGGAGCTGGAACAGAGGGACAGGCCTAACCCATGCACGAGAAGGCAAGTGATATAGATTAGAGCCGAGATCAATGAATTAGAAACCAGGAGCACAGTTGAGCAGATCAACAGAACTAGAAGCTGGTTCTTTGAAAGAATAAATAAGATTGATAAGCCACTGGCCAGACTTATTCAAAAGAATAGAGAAAGGACCCAAATTAATAAAATTATGAATGAAAGGGGAGAGATCACAACCAACACCAATGAAATAGGAATAGTCATTAGAAACTTTTATCAACAGCTTTATGCCAGTAAATTAAACAACCTGGAAGAAATGGATGCCTTCCTGGAAACCTATAAACTACCAAGACTGAAACAGGAAGAAATTGATTATTTAAGCCAATTGATTAATTATGAAGAGATTGAAGCAGTGATCAAAAACCTCCCCAAAAACAAAAGTCCAGGGCCTGACAGATTCCCTGGGGAATCCTACCAAACATTCAAAGAAAAAATAATACCTATTCTCCTGAAGCTGTTTCAAAAAATAGAAACAGAAGGAAAACTACCAAACTCATTCTATGAGGCCAGTATTACCTTGATCCCCAAATCAGGCAAAGACCCCATCAAAAAGGAGAATTACGGGCTGATATCTCTGATGAATATGGATGCCAAAATTCTCAACAAGATCCTAGTAATGGGATCCAACAGTACATTAAAAGGATTATTCATCAAGACCAAGTGGGATTCATCCCTGGGATGCAAGGGTGGTTCAACGTTCGCGAATCGATCAGTGTAATAGATCATATCAACAAGAAAGGAGTCAGGAACCATATGATCCTCTCGATGACGAAAAAGCATTTGACAAAATACAGCATCCTTTCCTGATTAAAACCCTTCAGAGTGTAGGGATAGAGGGTACATTCCTCAATTTCATAAAAACCATCTATAAAAAGCCTACAGTGAATATTATTCTCAATGGGGAAAACCTGAAAGCCTTTCCCTTAAGATCAGGAACACGACAAGGATGCCCACTCTCACCATTATTATTCAACATAGTACTAGAAGTCCTTGCAACAGCAATCAGACAACAAAGAGGGATAAAAGGAATCCAAATTGGGAAAGAAGATGTCAAACTGACTCTCTTCACAGATGACATGATACTCTATATAGAAAACCCAAAGGACTCCACCCCCAAACTACTAGAACTTATAGAGCAATTCAGTAACGTGGCGGGATACAAAATCAATGCTCAGAAATCAGTTGCATTTCTATTCACCATTAATGAGACTGAAGAAAGAGAAATTATGAAACCCATCCCATTTACAATAGCACCAAAAACCATATGTTACCTTGGAATTAACTTAACCAGAGACGTAAAGGATATATATTCTAGAAACTACAAATCACTCTTGAAAGACATTGAAGATAAAAAAGATGGAAAAATATTCCATGCTCATGGATCTGAAGAATAAGCATAGTTAAAATGTCTATGCTATGCACAGCAATCTACACTTTCAATGCCATCCTGATGAAAATAACAGTGACATTTTTCAAAGAACTGGAACAAATAGTCTTTAAATTTGTGTGGAACCAGAAAAGGCCCCGAATTGCCAAGGAATTGTTGAAAAGGAAAAACAAAGCTGGGGGCATCACGTTGCTGGATTTCAAGCTATACTACAAAGCTGTGATCACAAATACAGCATGGTACTGGCACAAAAACAGGCACATAGACCAATGGAACAGAATAGAGACCCAGAAATGGACCCTCGGCTCTTTGGGCAACTAATCTTTGACAAAGCAGGAGAAAACACCCAGTGGAAAAAAGACAGTCTCTTCAATAAATGGTGCTGTGAAAATTGGACAGCTATATGCAAAAGAATGAAACTTGACCACTCTCTTACACCATACACATAGATAAACTCCAAATGGTTGAAAGACCTCGACGTGAGACAGGAATCCATCAAAATCCTAGAGGAGAACATAGGCTGCAACCTCTTCGATATCGGCCACAGCAACTTTTTTCATGACACATCTCCAAAGGCAAGAGATACAAAAAAAAATGAACTTGTGGGACTTCATCAAGATAAAAAGCTTCTGCACAGCCAAGGAAACAATCAAAAAAACTAAGAGGCAGCCCACAGAATGGGAGAAGATATTTGCAAATGACACTACAGATAAAGGACTAGTATCCAAGATCTACAAAGAACTTCTCAAACTCAATACACATGAAACAAATAATCAAATCAAAAAATGGGCAGAAGATATGAACAGACACTTTTCCAATGAAGACATACAAATGGCTAACAGACACATGAAAAAATGTTCAAAATCATCAGCCATCAGGGAAATTCAAATCAAAACCACCTTGAGATATCACCTTACACCAGTTAGAATGGCAAAAATTGACAAGGCAAGAAACAACAAATGTTGGAGAGGATGTGGAGAAAGGAGATCCCTCTTAACACTGTTGGTGGGAATGCAAGTTGGAACAGCCACTTTGGAAAACAGTGTGGAGGTACCTTAAAAAGTTAAAAATTGAGCTACCCTATGATCCAGCCATTGCACTACTGGGTATTTACCCCAAAGATACAGACATAGTGAAGAGAAGGGCCATATGCACCCCAATGTTCATAGCAGCATTGTCCACAATAGCTAAATTGTGGAAGGAGCTGAGATGCCCTTCAACAGATGATTGGATTAAGAAGATGTGGTCCATATATACAATGGAATATTACTCAGCCATCAGAAAGAATGATTACCCAACATTTGCAGCAACATGGACGGGACTGTAGCAGATTATGCTAAGTGAAATAAGTCAAGCAGAGAAAGACAATTATCATATGGTTTCACTCATTTATGGAACATAAGAAATAGTAGGGAGATCGGTAGGAGAAGGAAGGAAAGAGTGATGGGGGGTAAACAGAAGGGGGAATGAACCATGAGAGACTATGGACTCTGGGAAACAAAGTGAGAGCTTCAGAGGGGAGGTTGGTGGGGGATTGGGATAGACCAGTAATGGGTATTAAGGAGGGCACATATTGCACGGTGCACTGCATGTTATATGCAAATAATGAATCATGGAACATTGCATCAAAAACTGGGGATGTACTGTATGGTGACCAATATAACAAAAAAAATTATAAAAATAAATAAATAAATAAATAAATAAATAAATAAATAAATAAATAAATAAAATAAAATAACTGGGGGCAACTGGGTGGCTCAGTCAGTTAAGCATCTGACTCTTGGTTTGGCTTAGGTCATGATATCAGGGATGTGGGATTGAGCCCTGCATTGGGCTTCATGCTCAGTAGGGAGTCTGCTTGAGATTCTCTATCTCTCTCCCTCTCCTATCCTTCCCCCATTCTGTCTCTCTCTCAGATAAATAAATAAATCTTTAAAAATAATTTTAAAAAATTAAAGATAATAACTGTGTTATCGGATTTAATTATCAGAAAAGTCCTATGATATGTTCATTGGCATTTCAAACATTCAGACAAAGATCATGAGGTTACAAAAGTGATACGCTCAAACCCATTCTGAGAATACACAGAGGAATCATCAATAAAGGTATGTTTAAGTGTAAAGCATTGTGCTTATTATCACAGCACTACTCTGCCTCTTTCACTTAGCAAATCAAAATATTGTGTACTTTATAATTCTTCTAACTTTCATTTAAGATATATTTATTGGCTGTAAATATACTGGGTTCATTGGTGTATCTAGGGTAAATGCCACAAATAAATTTTTATTTCTCATTATACATAGACACTTATCATCACTGCACAGAATGGACTAAAGTCTGTTTACTTAGATTTTCATATTATTTGAGATTTCCTCGAACAGAGGGTACACAGAGATGAATGATGTTTAAAAAATATGGGGAATTGGTTTGAAAAAGGGGAAGAAAATAATGTTTTTGCAAACTACCTGAGTTATCAAATTGTGTCTAGTAATAAGTTCTCTTCTGTGAGCATTGGGATTCCCAAATTTCAGAAATTGATATTAGAGTTAATGGCTTAATTATGGTTTTGCATTTTGGTGCAGTATCTGCATTGCAGCTGGCTTGGATGTGCCTTAGGTTACAGAACTATAACTTGGAATTTCTCTTCTTTATTTACTTTTCCAAATTTATGGGGAGTTCTTACATTAGAGTGGGAACTTGGCACACACATCTATTCTCTGATGATTTGACCACTCTTCTTTCAGTTTTACCAAATTATTAGATGGGGCTTTTCCCGGCTTCTTGTCACCCAGGTTCCCAGCACATAAATTTACCTTAATAGGGAAAAGCATTCACACACATATATGATTCCCTCTTCCCAAAGTTTTGCATGGAAGAAAAAAGAGAGAGAGAGAAAGAGATGACAAGCCTGAGGGCTGTGGAAGCTTGGGGGAGGGGGACACAGAAAGGGAGAGAGAGAAAGGGAGAAAGAGGGAAGGAAAGAGAGAGAGAAAGAGACAGCCAGACCTAGAACACTCGGCTTATGCTCAAATGTTCGACTTGAAAGGGCTGCTTCAGCTCAATTTCCCTCCAGAAGAAATGCTCAGGGACATGTCTGAGCTTCACTGACATTTGAGTCTTTTGAGGAGGGAGCTCAAATGGCTCAAAGAAATTCAACTCTCACTTCTCATAAAGGAAAGGCACTCAGTGGTGCAATGTGATACAGTAACTTTTTTTTAAAGAGGGGAAAGTATAAATTCACATCTAAGGGACTTAAAAAGTGAAATACATGGCCCTTACGAATCCATGCATGTGGTGAGACTAAAAATAAAACACCTACCCCTAAACCCTTTTGAAATACTCTTAGGTTAATAGCTGAGAAGAATGGAACAAACATAATAAAATGCATGTTTTGAAATCACCTTGAGCTGGGGATATCCAGCAAGATCGATTTTCGTCATTATCTACTTTAGTAGCTTCAACTTTACATACTTTTGTCCTCCTCCACATTATAATCTACAGACTGAAGAAAGGCAGGAGCTGATGTCTGTGCACAAATTAAACCAAAAGAAAGAAAAAAAAGTCAGTATTAAACATTTAAAACACACACAATCAAAACACTTAGGTTTCTGCACTTCACGACACCTTAATTTCCATCAGCCTGTGCAGCTGTGTGCTTCCCACAGTGCAAAGTCTCATGAAGGGTATATTAATTAAGTCATTATGCCCTGAGAGATAGGTATAATTACGAATCTTCTCACCATACTATTTTGAGTTTCTAAAATTCAATAAGTTAGAGGCTGGTTTTTTTTTTTTTTAAGATGCCACAGGGGATTAAAAAAAGTCAACAACAACAACAAAAAATCCACAGAAGGGAAACATTACCACACTTCCCATTAGCAGAGAGTATTCTGGGAATAGCCCTGCAGAGAGGAATTATTTGCCCCTCTCAGCCCAGTTTAAGAACTACTATCACTTGGGACACCTGGGTGGCTCCGTCGGTTAAGTGTCTGCCTTTGGCTCAGGTCATGATCCCAGGGTCCTAGAATAGAGTTCCCGCATCGGGATCCTTGGTCAGTGGGGAGCCTGCTTCTCCCTCTGCCTGTTTCTTCCCCTGCTTGTGCTCTCTCTCTCTGACAAATGAATAAATAAAATCTTAAAAAAAAAAAAAAGGAACTACTATCACAAACCTCCTGCAAGAATCACCCGTACATGGTCAGGTACATGTGGATGTGAGAGAAGACTGCCCTAAAAACAAATGAGCAGAAGGAAACCAAGGCTGGAGTATCTCCCATTCTTCTATCTCATAGGGATGCAATGCATGCTTTTAGAATAAAGAAACAAGATGGAACAAGATGCTTCACCATCCTGTCCAATGTCTTTAGGAGAAGTGCAGGAAAGGGTTATCCTTAGTATGGTTGCATGGAAAGCTCCACATACTGAGGACCATATTCTATAAAGGTGATCCTCAAAGTCCGTTTGTTCTTAAGATTGTGATTTTGAGCAAACAGGAAGTAGGATTGTGTTTTTGTTATAGCATGTAGTTATCTCTTTTCCATTCCTAGATAAAAAACTAGTTTCTTCCAACAAGTAAAGGAAGAAAAATTAAGATCAGAAAGTGGATGCTCTAGGTATGGGTGAAAACTCAAATATAGTACATCCTATTCAAACCAGCTAGTGCACATTGAGAAAGTAACATCCAACAGCTGCCAGAGTGAGTTTGGTGTATTCTCTTTGCATTCAGAAATAAGCTTCCCCCAGGTATTGTGACCAAGTTAGGGTATGGAATAATTCATTTCAAAACTTCTGGCCTTCTAAATCTTGGGTAGAATGTCTTCAATTCAGCTTCAAGTTGGTCTGTATACTTACGCTTGTATGCAAAATATCTTCTGCTTCACACTGTCTCTTTAACATATGTTAGTGCTTACCTCTCTCAATTGAGAATGTATGTGTCTTTGAAAGTACACTCAATACTTTTGAATTTACCCAAACCCTTTAACCTGGCATGTGAGGTTTTTCCATATGCTGACTTCACTCTAGCTTTCCATCCTTCTCTCTGGGTTGTTCACAAGAAACTTCCTTTCAGTTACGTTTGTCAAAGGAACTATAACATAGTAGGTAAGTTGGGAATTCCAGTTACAATTCCACCTCTGCTTACATTACTTAACTCCTGTCTTAGCGTTCAAATCTAGAGAATGAGCAGAGAACCTACTTCACTGAGTTGAGAAACAAGTGGATTAATCCATGTAAAATGCCTTACTGCCTTGTTCCACACATAAAAAGCACTCAGTCAATGCCAGCTATTATTATTTTAACACAAACATGTTTTGTGCTTTTCAACTATGACCATTTCTTCACTCTACCTCTTGATTTTTTTTTTTTTTTTGCCTGTATCAGTCTTTCTGTCCTTCAAGAACCTCTCTGTGAAGATATTCTAGAATTTTCTGGCATGATCTGTTATATGATCTTGGAATTAGAAAACTTAGTAAATATTTTGTCAATCCTTTCTTGTAAAAAAGTAACAATTATGTGACTTTCATGCTGTACACATGCTAGAAGGCACTTTATACTTCCCTGTAATGTCTGTCACATCTAAATATTCATGCTCTATGTTTTTGCATGCCACCCCCTGGGCACTTAAATCACCCTCATTTCCTGAACTCTTATGATATATCCTATCTGTGCCATTTGCTACCTACTATTTCTAATTATTTGGTGAATTTACACATTTTGCATTCCAATTTATTCTCTTGTGGAGCAGATGCCTACATTTTTCTGCATAAAACCAACTGAACTGCTCTCTGAGTCACCGATTCTCTAATACTCCAGAGATGGGGCAGTGACAGGGGTTGGCAACTGGCATAAATAAGGAAATCTTACAGGCTGGTGCATAGGTCTACCAGGGACTTATGAGAGAAGGGGAACTTAGGATCTGGCCCCTTTGTCTACAGAAACAGAACAGGAAGGAAATAAAAAGCTGCTAAGTGAACATAGACGTTCACTTGTTTACAAGGATTTTTTTAAGCATGTGATATCAGAGCATCCTATGCATTGGCTTCTTTCATTGACCAAAGCAAGTCATGTTAGCCTTGTTAAATTTGAAGAGAGTAAAGAAGTGCAATCCTACCATATGCCTGAAAGGGGGAAATATGGAAATACTTGGTGTAACAGCACTAAAGATGATATTGGTAATCCTGTCCCCATATCTTACTACTAGCCAAAATAAATAACAGAATGTGACTCAATACAGAAAATTTTTGACTGTCAGATTATCTGCTTTTTCTCTTGGCTTAATTCCTGCAGTTATGTTATTAATATAACTCCAAACCAAGAGCTTAATTCATAAAATGATAACAGCAATAATTATAAAATAAAGCTCAATGGGTCATACTTGAAGTGACCAGCTTCCTTTTCTACCCTGCCCACCTCTTCCCTCCCAAGTCATATTTCCCTATTTCCACATCAAGTTTTCTCTGGACCAGCCAAGCAGTCACACAGCCCACAGACCAGTGAGATTCCACAGCAGATGAACTGCAATGCTTCCTCCACCTGCCCGTCCTTTCTAAAGCTGTCATTTCCTTGGTATAGTAGACTGACTCATCAGCTGGATGAGACAGCGGGTCCACAGAGGAAGAGGCCAAACCAGGGATGTTTATGGAAGGAGGATTTACAGGCTTGACTTGGCAGCAGGACTATAAGACAGAGCTGACTTAGGTATCTGACACAGGTATTTTATCATTATTTGTTCTGGTTACCCAGGGACCATAAGAAAAAGACTGGCAAGCAATCAAAAGATTTTTCTGACAACTGAGAAGACATATGTGAGTATGGAGAGACTGGTTGAGGTATACTTCATAGGATATTTTAATATACTGTATATCCTCGCACAGAGCTCAATGGACGCACACTAATGCTGCTTTGACTTTTCAAGTAACCTCTGCAGGAAATCTCTCTGTTCTTTGGGGAAGCCCTTATCTCGGGTGAAAAACAGCTCCTGAGTAGGTGATACTCATACAGGACATATGCACACAATCTCCATTTGGACTCATTAATCATTTTTATTATGGCCAAATTATTCAAGACTATAAGATGTAATGAAAAAAAAAAAAAGCCTTGTTAATACTAAAACGTCCAAGAGAGTACTTAGGGAAATTAAATAGACTGGAAAACATATGTTAGATGTCTTCCAAATTAGAATTTGTAAATAAATGATTCTGGTTTAATCACATGGCAATTTACAGGGACATTCTTGGTAAAAATGATCACATCACAATCTTTGACAAGAATTTGATACAAATTGAGCTATTTGGCTTGCTGCATGAGCAGTTTTAGAGTTTTTATTTGTCATTAATCTTTTTAAACACTTGGTTTATTATTTTACTCAAGAATTCTGTTTTTAACTCAATTACACTGTGAATTTTGAAATACAGCTCAGTGTCTAAAGTCTGCTATTAGCCTTCCAGCCCACAACTCTCTGCAGTTGTGACAGTGTTCCACATCCCATTGTTTGATAGCAAGGCAAACTCTTACTTAATGAAAAATGTGTCTAGTCTGTGGCTACAATATTGTGCCATTATTTTGTAGATTTATTGGCTTTGATGAGAGAAGAGAAGCTACTACTCTCACTGATTCTAGGCACTGCGACACACAGAGACAGATAAGAACTCTGTGACCCCACAGTTTGCTTGTAAATTAATCCATTCATGTGGGACCATTAATGCTGAGTGTGTGTCTCAGATGATAGACATTTAGATGGGATGAAAGATATTGGAGATGGGGAAGTAATATATAGATACAGTGCTGTAGCAGCAGGCTAGCATCCCTCAAAAAATATTTGTCCATTTTAAGACGCATAGCGATCTTTTCCCCATTTATCTTGCAACTAGATCAGACAATGCAACTAGGTTTGAACAATGAAAAGTGAGGGGAAAGAACACAAGCAACTTCCTAGGCATTTCAAGCTTTAAAAAAAGGCCTCTCTCCTTGGGCTTTGACATTGTTCCCCTTTCCATGATCTGAAACATAGACATTGAAATCGTTGACCTATCACCATGCAGGTGAGTAGGAGAATATGGAGGTTTTTGCAGCAACAAGATAGAAGGAGGAACTTAGGACCCTGGATAGCTTTGTGAAACAAAACTAGAGTGCCATGTTAGAGAAATAAATTTCTACTTAAACTACTCAATTTTGAGGTCTTGATTTTTCTTTTTGTTTCTTTTTTATTTAATTTTTACAGTAGATCATTTACCCTAACCAATAAAAACACTCAATTCAAGGTATTTTCAAACTCATTCTGTCTGAGTGGGAGCATTTAATTTGGGCATCATAAAAAAGCCACTTGAAGGCATCACTCCTTTTGATATCTAAGAAGAGATCCTAGGAGCACCTGCCTGTCTCAGTTGGTAGAACATGTGGCTCTTGATCTCAGCATTGTGAGTTCAAGCCCCACATCATTGTAGAGATTACTTGAATAAATAAACTTAAAAAAGAAAGATCCTAGGAATATCATATTAGTACCCAGAGGCTGTTTCTGGAGCAGGAGTGGCTTCTTCTACAGATAAAGAACAGTCCTAATCCTGAATTTGTTTATACAGAGGTTAGTCCTAATTACCTGAAACACACAACATGTCTTTGGCTTGTTTCTCCTTCTGACTCTTCTGACAACCTAGGCACCTGGACTAAATACTCCTCCCTCTTTCATGATCTTATTCCTCCTCCTTGTTTTGATAGGTATTAATTGATTTTATAAAAAGGCTATCAGAAACAATAAAAAACAAGACCTTAGGAAAGCCTAGCTTTCAAATATAGAATCCTGTGTGTCCAGATGCTGTTAGTACCAACTGAATAATATTCATTCTTAACTTATCACACAAACTAACTTCCTGAAATTTAGTCCGTGCTAAGTGATCCTTCTAAGGCATTTGTTCAAATATATCACATGGATATATTCGCCACAAAGAGAAATACAGATCAAACCATTTTGACATTATGAAATTCAGGACATGCAATAAGTGGAATAAAATTGCATGCACTTTAGTAATTATATCACACATATCATTTACTCTGGTCATTTTTAGTGAGAAGAAAAAGATATGGTGCAGCCTCCCAAATAGTTAAGATAGAACTTGACAGTGGAAGACTAGAGGTGGAAAAATAGCTATATGAAATGCCCCTCTCTCTCTCTCTCCTCTTTGTTTCTTAGTTTCTCTCCACAGAACATACAAGCAATGAGTACCCAAATGAGAAGCATGAATCTTTTAAATTTTATAGTTTTATAGTTGGAGAGTTCAGCTTTTTTATAGATTCCTTCTTGCTCTTCCACATTTAAATTAAGCCCTGATCCCCCTCAGCCTCCTCCCTCAATACAATCCTAATAAGGGTAGACAGAGATATCAGTTTCTGCCAATTACATAGTACATCACTCATTCTAGTCTACATTCTTTTTTCTTCCTGTGCAATCCTGCTACTGTCAATCATTATCCATGACCATGATGTCTTCACATCCCAAATTAACATGAAAAGAAAAACATATGAGAAGAAAAAGTCATCAACCTCTTCCTTTTCAATGTATAGCATATTTCTTATGTAAAAGAAGATTTCAAAACAGAGGAAGCAAACCTAGAAAAGAGTCTCTTAAAATGGGGTTGGAAGACCACAAGGGAGGAGTTTATGTATATCCTCATCGGAGGAACTACAAACTTTTTGAACTTTTCAGCCAACGTGAAGCCCCCAACCTGGACTAATGTCCTCCTCACCATGACAACTGACAATCCACTTCAAAAGGATTGTTTAATAAGCTTCAATACCTCATTTGCATAGTAACCCAACGATCCCAATTAACCAATTTCAGTCCCTGTTTTGCATAGAGGATCTAAATGAGAACTATACTTATAACTTTTTATTTTTATAATTCTGCCCTCTCCTTGTCTTCAGAACACAGTTCAGGTTTCTACCTGAACTTGTGTCTCCCAAATTGCAATTCTGATTGCCCAAATAAACATCTATTTGCCTTCATTTTCAGTGAATTCTTTCTTGGCTGACATTTGAGTGTGTTTATCTGTGTGCATAGATAGATAGATAGATGATAGATAGCTAGAGATAGAGATATATATCTCAAGTCAAATACTTGTACTCTTGAAGCTAAAGAACTACAAACAATGCTCGATGTGAATGTGCCCATGAGGAAAGCTATATAAAAATTCACTGATAGAGGAAGTACAACATAGACACACTCCAAAGACAAAGCAGTAAGGAACTAAACTGATGTTTTCAAGTTGAATAGACTCAGAAGGAGCACTACATGAAGGGGAAAAAAAGAGAGAATAAATGTACACTAGATGAAATATTAAGTTAATCTCCCAATTATGTTCTCTAATTAGAAATGTGGGATAGCATTAACATGCACATGAAAACTGAACTTTAATATATAAGAATTGGTGTGTCACAATAGGCAAAGATCATACTCTGAATTCTTAGGCTGAAGGCTGTATGCTCTAAGGGCAATTTGGTCACTACAAAAACATTGATGGTCTAATAATTTGGTCTAATAATTTGTTTTAAATAATTAGCCATCTGGTAAAAATGTGTATTAATCATACCCATTTTTTCAACTATTACTAATTATGTTATAGAATAAAACAATTCAGTTCTCATTTCTGAATCCTTAAACATATTTGTCAAGCACATAGAATTTTTCAGCTTGTTCTGTTTCTGATAATTATTCAAGGTCTGAATGCAGTATTGAAAAACCTGAGGAAATTAAGTGTTTAATTATGGGGAATGCATCAGAACAAATTAAATGTTTTGCATTAATATACACCAAAAATAAAACCAAAGTTGAACAATCTATCAATTGTTGGAAATTTAAATTCTTCTTAATAATATCAATTGTTTTGCTTGGACTCAATGACTTTCAGTAAAATTGCATGCTAATTGTAAAACAGGTGAGTGAAAAGACAAAATTGTAAAGCTCGAAAATATTTTTAAGCCCTCTTTCTGTTGTAATGCCTTTCTCCATAAAAGTGAATGCTCTTCCCAGGCTTTGTGTTGATGGACTTGTTTATTGCATGGTCTGTGGTGGAGAATGTGTCCTCCTCATTCACCAGCCTTCATGTACCTAGTTACAGTCCTGTGAGTGATTCTGGACAATAGTTTATAGAAGAAAGTTGCATAAATCACTACCTTTAAAAAGTAACCCATGGGATCTTCTAGCTCTCACTTTTCCTGTAAAGACATGGAAGGTTGTAGATTTTAGAAGACACTACCAAGGAGGGAAGCAGCCTCGATCTCTGGGGAACTGTGTAGAAGAGAGCCCCCCAGGGCAGTTTCCCAGTCCCCTCTGAGTATGATGTGAGAAAGAATTTAGCCTGTATAAAATCAGTCTACTGAAGATTCAGGGTCAGTGCCTTGTGGTAGCTCATATTAATTACTGTGACTTCTACAGAAATCAACCCTGCAAAGGGAGTGTTGCCAAAAAATTAGCCCTGAAATATGTCACAGGGGCTTCATGCTCAGTGAAAAACATTAAAAAACCTATCTTAGAAGTTTGGGAATGAGGTTAATATTTGGATAAAACAACCCAGGGCATCCATTAGAGTCAGAGCATGATTTTCCCTTCAGGTTTCCCTGTAACATCATTGAGGGGGTGAGGACTGAGTGAGCAGGTGGGGAGGAAGCAAAGAATAAGGGATATTTGAGAGCCATAATTGAAAAGAACTTTGCAAGACATTAGTAGCACAATATAGAGATTTGAACCAATAGATTATAGTCATACCAGAAAATGGAAGAGAATATATTGAAGAAAAAAAAACAAAAACAAAAACAAATACCCGTGATTTAAGGTCTTTAAAAATTAGAAGAATACAAAACAAATACACCTTTTAAAATATCTTTATATGGATCCCTGGGCGGCTCAGTCAGTTAAGCATCTGCCTTTGGCTCAGGTCATGATCCTGGGGTCCTCGGATCAAGTCCCACATTGAGTTCCTTGCTCAGACAGCAGTCTGCTTCTCCCTCTGCCTGCTGCTCCCCCTGCTTTTGCTCTCTCTCTCTCTCTGACAAATAAATAAATAAAATCTTTAAAAATAGTAATAATAAGATAAAATCTCTTTTTGGACACTGGAAAGCTATCAAAATTATAGGGTATTTAGAAATAAGGCTCCTGGCAGAAAGGAAATATCCAGCTATATGTCTTCTATCTTGCTCATTTTTTCCTCCATAAGTCATTTGCAGATTCTTAGACTCCAAGGGTTGAGGAGTTGAAATAAAGTAGCATTTAAAAGGCTGAAAAGCAAGGCAACTGGTGTGAAGTTAGTTAAGCAGCAGACCCTTGATTTCAGCTCAGGTCCTGATTTCAGAGTCATGAGATGGAGCCCTGCATTGGGCTTGTGCTTAAAACTCTCTCCCTCTCCCTCTGGCCGTTCCCCCTTCTGTGCTTGCTCTTGTGGGATCTCTTTCTCTAAAATAAATAAGTCTTTAAAATTAAAATGAATAACTGTGAGAAGTTGGTAGCAATGTTACAATTCTTGGGGTGCAAAAATTAGAATTCAGAGGAACTGAGCCAAGACTTGAGGATTCAGAGTACTACACAGTAGAGAAACATAAAGAAGTGAGCCCAGAATTTGGTACAGTGTTTTTTCTTGGGAAGAAACTGTGACTGGCACAGAATCTGAAAAGCCAGGCAGGAAGTGGTAACTGAGAGTTTAAGGAGCTCTCCATAGATTTGGACAGTCTGAATGTGCTGGGGAACAGGGCCAGGGCCAGGGGAGGAGGTCACAAATTGTAACTGAAGCTCTTTCAACAAACATTGGCCTTGCTAAACCATGCAGACCTTGAGTTTAGAGTCCCACAGTGTGTTTCTAAAACACAGCCAAACCAGTAGTAATGAATACACTTTTAACAATTTACTTTACAATAATGCTATTCTTGATGAATTTTTAATTTGAGGAAATTGCATTATTTCGGGTTGCGGACATAAAGGGTACACTGACTATTGTATGACACCATTTAAAATCCTTATAACTGAAATTGTCATAGCATATGACCTCACTTACATATTTCTGTTATATTTTCTTAGCTCTTATGAAGTTCCAAGATCTGTGCCAGAAAATAAATATACAAGATAACTAGGACACCATTGATTTTCTCTAGGAGTTTGAAGTCTAGTGGGTAGACATCTACAAAGGCAGATTCTAGACTAGAGATAATGTGCTATGATAGGGGAGATCATGGGGAGGCTTAAAGACACATAAGGAAGTCACTGCCTGAAGGTATATGTGTGGGGTCATCGCTACCTTACTCCTATCACTAGGAAAAACAATAACCTTAACCGACAGGTTCCCTTGAGGACTGGATAAACAAATCATTAGCACTTATATTTAAAACTTTTTTGCTATATAGATATAGATGTCTACAGAGAGATATCTGTGTATGTATATGTACTGTATATGTTTATATACATTTTTATCTATACTATATATAGGTAATTATGTCTATGTATATATCTAATACATCTGTTCTGTATCTATATATATTGCAAAAAATATTGTCCCCATTTTACAGACTAGAAAAACTGAAATTTATAAGGCTAAATGAAATTGACAAGGCTACAAAGATAATAAGTGAATGAGGTAGAACTCAAAACCATGATTCAAGTACAAGAAAAAAAAATGTAAGGAAAAATTAGGGGACTAAGCCTTTGTCTTTGCTTGTATATCTCAACAGTGACTAGGTTCTCTGCTCTGAAGTTTCTTATCACTACCAATATTTAGGCATGTGGTTCAATATACCAACTTTCTGTGTCTTGGGGGGAGGGGTTCCTGCCATGGATTGTATCCCTTGCATCTCTTGTACTCAGATGTGGTTTGTTACTTTTTTGAAGAAAGAAAGTTCTATCCTGTTTTGGTTATGACCTAGCAAATGGTCTCAGTTTCCATGTAGGCATGTCAGCAGTAGCTTGTTTAGTATTCTTTGTCATGGTTTTGGTTTTTTTAATCTTATTAGGCAGACCTATTTTGTAGGTACACAGATACTGGCCATAGAAATTGATTTCGAAAACATGCTGAATGGCTTTAGGCTCTAGCTAAAATCTTGTCACTACTCCCCACCTTAAGATAGCTAGTGTTTGAAGCTGTGTCACATATACACACCTCCACCTGTTCTACTTTGGGAAATTTCTTCTTTTATATTTCTTCGAAATCACAAACTCACCTCTTCCTGTGAGCCCTTCAAATATGTTTCACTCATATTTGGAAGTGCATAGGAGCTTTGATGCTGCCCCTAAAGTCAACTGTTGCATTTAGTTTTATTGAATGGTTGATAGGACAGTGAATAAAAATTGCAGTAGACTTTCTTGGCCCCGTCTTTCTTAGAGCAATTCACTATGCAGTGTGGCTCCTGTTATATGGGTAAGACAGAGGTATGATGATGCAGTTTTGAGGTGGGAATTTAGTGTCTTCATTGATTTGGATATCGTACTAACATCTGGAGCAGCCTGGATTCCACTGGTGAAGACCATGAATATACCCATTCAGCTCTCTGTAAGCAAGCGCCTTCCTGTTTCTTTTTCAAGCAAATGGACCAAATCTGTAGCCTTGCCACCATGACTGCACTTAGGACCTCCAGAGAGAAATGTGGTCTCTGACTGAGTGAACAAGAATGGTCAGTGCCCTATGCCCACAGGCTGCTGTAGTATTTCCATTTTATTCTCCTCAATTAGCATGCATCCACAGCAAAGTGTTGGATGAGGTTCTGAGAAAACGCTTCAACTGGACGCCATAATTATCCCATCTATTTGCTCCAAGGTAGGCAGAAAGCATCAGTAAAATAGTGGGAGCATTATGCTAAGCGAAACAAGCCAGATGGAGACAAATAGTACATGGTAACATTCATTTGTGGAATCTTAAAAATAAAAAGGTCAAAGTCATAGAAACAGAGACTAGAAAAGTGGTCTTCAGGGTTTTCTGTGTAGAGGAAACAAGGAAAGGATGGTAAAAAGATACAATGTTCATCTATAAAATGAAAAAGACCTGAAAATCTACTGTAAATTTGGTGACTACAGTTGATAACATTGTATCATATGATTTAAATTTGCTGAAAGAGTAGAACTAAAATAAAGGGAATTCTTTTACAATTATGGATGTGTATCAAATGGCCACAATGTACACCTTAAATACCTTACAATTTTATATGTCAATTATACCTCAATAAGGAGGAAATTTAAAAAGAAACCTTGCTTATAGGCAGGTACCAGTTCTCCATTGTTAGACATAACCAAAAGGCAAAATCCAGAATTAATGTGTAATCTGAGGGAACCCTCTGGCCATTACAACCTGAATTGATATTTAAATAATGTGAAAGAATTTCCATCTAAAATGGAACCCAAGGGACATAAAATGGAAGATCTCATGCATGTACCCTTAGGTAAACAAAATTTAAAGACTGAGAGACTGATTACCTACAAATGTCTGATTTACAGAAAACTGATAATGTTGGAATTTCCTTAAATGATTGGAAGTTGGTCGGGGGTTGCCTCATATCAACATCAGGAAATTTTTGCTTATGGTTCCTAGAGATAGAAAGGAGAAATGACCCAGGTTGAGCTGATCTGGCAAAATAGACTGAATTGAGCTTTATTTGTGTGACTGGACAGGTTTTGTCTGCTTATGGAATTTTCAGGGCTGGTTTTTTATTTTAACTAACTGTAACTAAACTTTCTCCTCTTTCATTCCCTGCCCATGAAAATGACCTGCTGCAAACCCTCAATAGATTCACCTGTAGCTTGTAATAGTTTCTGTGTCCTGACTTAACAATTCCTGTTATTCTTGAATAAACTCATCTCTTTGACAATTCTGAGCTTGTCTTGGTTTACTTCTTTTCTTCCTTTCTTTTCTTTTCTTTTCTTTTCTTTTCTTTTCTTTTCTTTTCTTCTCTTCTCTTCTCTTCTCTTCTCTTTCTTTCTTCTTTTTCTTTTTCTTTTCTTGGTGGACAATGATAATAAAATCCTTTAGAAAAGGGGGAAACATCAAGTTAAGGGTAAACAGCAGTTTGACTTTATAATGATTACTTTTACTCATCGAATCACTTTCCTCCTTATGTGAGAGCATGTGTTAGTAAACTGCCTAGCCCTATCTATTGGGGGAATCCGTTGGCAGGAGGAAAAGAAGACATTTATTTTTGATATGTAAAATTGACAAAGAGAGAATGGATTTTTTCCCATTGTCATTGGCAATTGATAGAATATGGAAATTTAAAGAAGAAAGAATCAGGCCTCATAAAATTAAATCATAATTATAAAATATTTGTTTGTAAATTGTTTTTCTTTCAACTTATTCTATATGGATGCTAAGAGAGAAACTGACTAATCCCTAAAAATGAGTAAGAAATTATAAGAATATATATTACATGTGTGCATGCCTCTATGTTTTTAGTTTACTTAGTTCAGTGTTGCTTAAGTAAAATACAGATGGGGGTGAGTGACCTCAGAGTTCCCCTCTACTCCTTTTGAGTCAAAGGAATTATTTAGAATACCATGAAAGAGCTGTTTTAAATACAGCTAATATGTCTCTGGAAACACTGCTATTGCAGATGGTGGGGAGTCGCATCTCCTATTTGTAATAATAGCAATGAGGGTAATGCAATTTATCAGAGATGTTTCATAAGATAGGGAAAAGTGCTGACTGCAGCCAAATGGAACGAGGAGATAAAGGACACCAGCATAGCATGGAAACAGATTCCTAAGAAAATTAATGTGTCCCCAAAGGGCTATCTGCTACTTAATAATAAATATGTTTTGAGAAAAATGAAAGCAAATGAATGTGAATAAGGGCAAAAAGTTCATCAAAACAACTCTACTAAATGGCAAAAGATATCAACTAAGAGGCAAGGAAGTATGTGGAATAAAAATGTGGGGATTACAAAAGAAGGAATGAAGTCTCTTGCAGTATAGGAATTATCCTCAAGACATTTGCAAATCTTGTCCCATCTTCAAAGCCTTTCTGGAGCCCCACTTCTTCCAGGAAGTCTTCCCAGGAAATTCACACTCACCTTAGCTCAGCAGGTGTTGCCTAGGTCACTCATGTGGCAATAAATCTGTGTCTGCATGTCTTAAGGATAGAGCAGGGAAGAAGGGAGAAGCGGTGCATATTTGTTACTTCAGGGAACCCCACGTCTCTTCCTTTGCAATGGCAACTGCACTCCACAGTCAGTTGCTTGGGGATAAAAATTGAAGTCATCTTTGACTCTTTTTTTTTTTTTAATAGGCTTTACTTTTTAGAGTGTTCTACATTTACAAAAACAAAATAAAAGAAAACAAAAAACTATGAAGACAGTACAAAGCTTTCCCATGTGTCCTGTACCCAGTTTCCTTATTATTAACATGTTACATCAGTATGGTCAATTTGTAACAATTAATGAACCAATACTGATACACTTATACTAATGAAAGTCCATTCTTCATTCAGTATTCCTCAGGTTTACCTACTGTCCTTTTTCTTTTGCAGGATCTCATCCAGGAAACTACAATGTATTCACTTGTCCTGCCTTCTCCCGCTCTTCTTGACTATGTCTGTTTTTCATACTTCCCTTTTTTTTGATGACTTTGACAGTTTTGAGGAGTCATGGTTAGGTATTTTGTAGGATGTCTCTCTGTTAGAATTTGTCTGATGTTTTTTACCTGATTAGACAGGGGTGATTATGGGTACTGGGGAGGAAGACACAGAGGTAATATACTATTTTTATACACCATATCCTTGACTTTTCTTTTCCTCTCACAGTGCTCAACCAATCTATTAGCAAATCCCATCAGCTTTTCCACTGGCATATTTCCAGAGTCAAATCAATTAGCAACACTCCACAACCACCACCCTGGTTTGTGTTATCATCATCATTCTCTTGGATGGTTTTAGTAGTTTTTTAATTGGTCTCCCTTCTTTCACCTCTCCCCCCACAGAGAAACCAGAGCGAGTTTTTAAAACTGTAAGTGAATTCATTTCACTCCTCAATTCAAAGCCTTCAGTGAATTCCCATCTTACTCACAGTAAAGGTCCTAAACTCTACAATGGCCTGCAGGGCCCTGCGTGATCTAGTCCTTGCCATGTCCTGGTCAAGGTCTAACAGTTCATCCTCACAACCCACCCTTTTTTTCCTATCCACTTGCATGAAGGTACTTCTGGCTCAGGTACTTCTCTTCATTTCCTGAGGGGGCAATGGAGCCCCTAGTGACATGCTAGACTCTGGCACCATCACTCTTTATATCTAGTATATGCTTTCCTGAGACAGCTCATCAGCTGAGTTAGAAGTGATATACCAGTACTGCCAACAGCTAAACTAACCAGCTTGTAAACTTGGTTTGAGTCTCATATACCATAAAACAATTTGTAATCTATCCTTACTTACCTATCCTTACTTATCAGGATCTCGTGAAAATAATCCACTAGAAGGAGGGCTTCTATGCTAACCTTACTATCAAGGATAAATAATCATCATTTTTGACACTAGCCATGAGCAAGACACAGCACTAATCTCATTATATGTGTCATATTTACTCTAAGGCATGCCAATGGATTTCCATTTCATGTGTTATTAAATGCAGATACAATCTGCAGGAGCTGCCCCCCCCCTTCCTCTCTTCCTCCTCACCTCATTTCTTTCTTCTTCCTGCTTCCTGTGTTTCAGCCACACTGGCCTTTCTATTCCATCTTGCCACATTCAACACACTCTGCCTGGAATGCTCTTTCATGGGATTTGACATAACTTAGGTCTCTACTCAAAGCCATCTTCTCAGATATACCAAGGACCTTTAGAAGACTTCTGTTTTCTTTACCACCATAAGGTACGTGTTGAATGCATATGAAAACTTTCTATTTGGAAGTGACCATTCCCCTTAAGATCTCCTAGTGTGTACAGTCACGGGGCGGGAGAGACTTTTTTTCATATTTTTCTGAATATTTAACTATGATAATATATTACCTATTGAGTGAATAAATAAAAGAAACTAGAGATATAAGTATATACAAAAATACCTGGAGTAAATTACCATGACTTACTCTGTAAATTGAGAGTGTAGGTAACAGAAAAACTTTGATTTTAAACTTGCACACTTCTCTATTTTCAGATATTTTTCAAGCACATATTTTTGTCATTATAATGACAATTTAAAAAAGCAGAAGTCTGACATTTATAAATGAATGGACAAAAAGTTTGAATGTGAATAACCTTGAGCAATATATAGCTTCAAGTGAAACAATCAACGATTAACATTCTTTTGAGCCTCTGCAGGTTTCTAGCCTCTATTTGGGTGACAGGGTGGCAATTCTTCTATATCCAAATTTCCATTTATTGTCTTATTTCTTTGGTTCAATGTATGAGTCGCCTAACATTGCCATAACAACTTACTATGAAATTAGTGACTAAAAATAACACCCATTTATGATATTGCGGTTGTGTAGGTCCCAAGACCACAGACAGCCTGGCTTGGCTCCCTTTTCCACAGAGAGTCTACTGGGCTGAAATACAGCTGTATTTTTTACAGAGACTCTGGGAAAGAATCCACTTCCAGGTTCAATCAGGTTGCTGACAGAATTTAGTCTCCTTTTTATGAGTTTGGTGTCACCTGGGGATCATAACCAACTTCTAGAGGCTATCCACATTCCTTGGTTTTTAGCCCCTAGCCATGCTGGGGACAGACGTCCCCATCCTGCTTGTCTGCACTTATCTAACTGCAAGCTGAGAAAGTTCTCTGCTTTTAAGTGTCCAGATGATTCTGTTGGATCCACCTGAATAATCCAGAATAATCTTCTCATTTTAAGGTCTATAATCTTAATCTCATTTGCAAAGTCCCTATTACTATGTAACTTAACATATTCACAGTTTCTGGGGATTTGGATGTGGGCATTTTTGGTGGGGTCATTATTCTGCCGGTTGAATTCATGTGGATCTCTTATGGTTACCAGGAAACTCATCATACCTGAGCAGTCCAGGAAAAGGGACGCCATCTGAAACACTGAATGTACAGTACTAGTGCTCTATGTAAAAGACAATCAAAATATGAGGTGAAAATTATTGTAAATATTGGGCCTTTGGTTTTTCTAAGTTGTTCCCTCTGGATTTGTTATTATGTGTAATAATGCTAGTCATTAATTAAGGAATCAATATTTTCGTAGTGCCCTCTGCCACTGAATAGCTATGACTTTAATTTAACTACCTGAGCCACTGTTATTTTTATCTCTGTTTGTTTGGAAAAAAAATTTAAATGGTATGATGATTCGTTGAAAAAAATCAGACAAAATTAGAGAATTCATACTTGTTCTTTTAAATCTCTCACCTTGGGAATCCGTATTATGTAATGTTATAATATAGCCAGGCTCTCAGAACTGTATTTCATTGCAGATATGAGAGTTGAATCACTTTTTAAATTTTTATCTAATCATATAAGTCCCTTTTAAATATTAGACTCATAATAGCATGCCCAGTATTCCTCAATTTATTATCATCAACAAATTGCTAGATGTATTGTTTGCTTCCACTTTGAGATCATTAATTAAGATGTTTTTGGTGACTGAACATCTCCCCACACCACTACACCTCATTAAGAACCTCCTGGTACTAGAATTGTTGGGCCATTTATCAGTTCTAGTTGGCCTGTCCTTCAGCCCCCTTTGCCACATGTGAGAGCCTCATCAAATCTCACTGCAAACACAGTCACAGACCAGACTCTGAGATATTGTCAGAGCACTGCAGACATCCAGGTTAAGCCACAGTGAAATCAACACCCACTGAATGAAGTTTAGATTCACTGAAAGGCTAAAGCTACGTCTTTGCCTATAGCTCTATAGTCCATGGAACAATAATTCTGAGGTAGGAATGGGGTTGGAGAGAGTGAGTGTGTTTGAGAAATGTTTAAGCAATAATATTGACATGACTTAGAAATGGAATGGCTAGTGGAAAAGAAAGTTATGGCCATGTTATAATGTGTTTTTGCCTTCAATAACTGGATGGTGATGGCATTCTCTTAAAGAATACAGAAAGGGCCATGGTTCTTATGTGTGTCTGGCAGGGGAGTGAGACTAGTAAGATGTGACAAGTCTTTTTTTTTTTATGAATTATGTTAGATGTGTCTCAGGAAGATCTAGATAGTGATGTCCAGTAGTTTTTTCAATACTTGGTTCAAAAATTCAGGAGTGTGGATACTACACATAGTAATTAATGCTGTATAGGGACATGACCCCCATCAGGAAGAAGTTGTATAGAGTGAAAAAGGAAGAACATATTAGGAAGAATCCAAAAAAAAGGAATGGAGATAGTAACTGTAGCCAGGGGTGCAGACCTATACACCTACGAAACCAGGAAGGAGTAGTTTCAAGATGATGAGAGCATTCAGCACCAGTGAATATTGCCAACTAATCTGGAGCATAATGCCTTATGCTATTGCTCGAGTCTTCTTTATAACTTTCAGTCAGCTTTGTGTGTAGACAATGGACATAGTGCAGAGAGCTCTGGCTCTGAAACTAGGGTATGCCTGGGATGGACTTTCTACTCTGTCCTTTAGATAGTGGCACTGAGCAAGTTATGTCACTTCTCTAAGCTTTGGTATACTTATATGCCCTACCCAGAGAGTGATATCTTCTTCACAGTATGAAAAGTTTTGCTGTTATCTTTCAGGCAGCAAATATTGCTCCCATGCATTTCAAGTTAAGTGGGGTAGGGGCCAGACTTTGGCCACTTTTGTTCATTGCTATAATCCCAGTTTCCATAATAGTGCTTTGGATGTATCCTATAAACTTTATTTAATTAATAAGTAGTAGATGCTCTCTTTATGATCACTAACATTGTATGACCTGTACAATTTATGATTATGATAGATTCTCATGACCAGTATAATGCCCCCTGAAATGTTTGGAGAGATAAATTAGATTTCCAGAATTTAATCTTTGAGCTGGAAGAAGATTGATAATTTAGTTATGGGGTGATTTATGTAGATTTTTTTTTAGCAACTGAAAATTGTCCCTGAGTCATAGATATGTTTCAATTCAAATTATTTGGACAAGGTTTATTAACAGACCCATGTATTTATGGAAATGCACCAGATGTTTTAAGAGATGCAAGGAAAAATATGAGAGATACTGCTACCTAGTAATCTACTAACTAGTAGTCTGCAATTTATTGCAATAAAAATCAAATGGCTTGCTGCTCCCAAAACTTAGGAAAAGTGAAAATGGAAGTTTGGCATGCAGAACAAAGATAACAATTAACCCTTTACACTGATTTTTTTTTCAGGCTAACTCTGCCCAAGGCAGAGGGACTGATTAGTCACTGAGAAAGGGAAATGTAACACCGTCAGTCAACACAATAGCAGCCCCTTGTACAGCATTTTCCATTTGACACAATCTTTTTCACATCTTTTCATTTAAGCTCTATAGTCATCCTGAAAAATAAAATGAGTTTCAACTCATTCGTGGATGGATTTACCAGCTTCCCTATAAATGCTCTACTCATCCTGCACCTAGATTCTGGTAACTTGTCTTATAATTCAACACTGCTCTAGAAAGAGAAATGTAAGACATCACATAAAATGTCCTCATTTTAAGAGATGGAAGATGGAAAAATTAAAACTTAATATCATTAAAGGTCTCCGTGTGAACGTTTTCCAGATTTTATAAACTATTTTTCCTTACTATAAAATCCATGCATACTGTAGAAATTTTAAAAGTAAAGAAAAACTAAAGACAGGGGAAAACACTATAAAAATATTTTACTAAATTTATCTGATGAAAATAGATAAACCACCAGTCCTCAAAGACTAACAAAACAGAAGCTTATATCTCTTTTATGGAAATCTCAAAATGTTATTTCTAACTGGGCTTTCTTCCAAGTGTCTATTTAGGGACCCAACTGGACTTGTCTTGCACTGTGATTTCAAGAAAATGGAGCAAAAAGAAAAGACAAAAGAACATGGAGGAATATGCCTGGGAGCTATCATGAGCCAAGCTTTAAACAGTACTTTATTTTAGTTCATGTTCTATTATTGGTTAGAACTAAGAACTTGCCTATCTTACAAGCTAACCCCCTACCTCCTTGAGGACCATTATGATAGTTTGCCTGCAGGAAACTAGCACATAGATCTTATTCTATCCAGGAAATGATCAGCCACAGAGAACTATTTGCCTCTTAAATTAAACAACTTTTTTTTTCTTTTGAAATATCCCCTCAAAGTATTTGCAAACACTTTGCATCCAATCATAATGTACAGACTTGTGGAATCACTATGTCCTACATCTGAAACTAATGTAACTTTGTGTGTCAATGACATTTCAACTTAAAAAAAGTACCAAAATGAGAGAGACAGAGGTAGAGAGAGACAGAGGTAGAGAGAGACAAAGACACAGAGAGAGAGACAGAGAGAGAGAGAGAGAGACAGAGAGAAGAGAGCTTCTTCCTCTTCCTCTCTCCAAGAGCACACACAGGATTGTCCGTGTGAGCAGAAAGGGAGAAGAGAAGGCAACTGCCTACAAACCCAGAAGTGGGCCCCAGCCATCAAGTCTGCCAGCACTTTGACTTTGGGTTTCCTATCCTCTAGAACTGTGAGAAATAAATATCTACTGTTTAAGGCACCCAATCTGTGGTATTTTATTATAGAAGCCTAAGCTAAGGCACACAATAAGCCTCACCCTTCTTTCAAACATCTGTGAAACTCTATTGAAACTAGTGATGGCTGTTGGGTTCTTAGAGCACAAACCCATGCATAAGTGGCCTTTGCTAATTTCATCTGAGACATAGCTTTGTTTTTGTCTTGAATGTATTTTCTAGCTATGTCCATAAAGTAGATAAAAACCAATTCGGTCAGAAGCTAGACAGCTCTGCCACATAAATCAGAGAGGTACTCGTAGGAGATAATGTAGATATGTGTTATAACAATATTTATAATAGTGAAACTTGCAAATAAGCCCAGTGCCAGATGCAATAACATTCCTGCCCTTGCTACGTCCTTCAGCAGTATTTGAAACTTTCAACCTTTCCTTTTTCCTTGGAACATTCCCTTCTCTTGACTTCTGTCACATGCCCTATTTTCCTGTTTCTCAGGTCCTTGGCAGGCTCCTCTTCCTCTGCCTTTCTATCAGATGTTGGATTCTGGTCCCAGCATCCCTTTCTTATATAACCCATTCTCTCTGGGAAATCCAATTAACTCCTTTAATTTCAATTCTTGTCCAAATCCTGATGATTTTCAAACATTCCCCAACTCAGACATACCTCCTGAGTTTTAGATGCATAACTCTAATTCTCTAGAAGACAAACCTGGGGAGTTCCACAAGCAATCACGTTTTTTAAAATGAAGAAATAAAGGTCGTCTCCTTTCCACATCACTAACTGAACTTCTTCCTGAGGTGTTTTGTCTTTTTTGTCTTTTTTTTTTTTCAAGAGAGAAACCTGAGCCCCACCTTGACTCTTCCTCTCTATCATTCTTAGTTAATCAATCTCGAGCCCTGTCAGACTGACCTGTCTGGTGCCCTTTGAATTATATGCCTTTTCCCTCCCCTAATGTTGTTTAATTCAGTTTAATTCACCATCATATTTATTAATGACCATTGAAAAATCCCCTTAATTGGTCTCCTTCTAGGCCTGTCCATCTCTCCTGTATAATCCTTACACTGCAATCAGAATAATATCACTAAAATATAAACACTTATACATTATTTTAGGTGTAGGTGCCAGTAAATCATTGTTTTTGCACTGTCAGTATTGGTATCCTCAGAGCATAATTATGCTAAAAGAGTAATTTCTCTACTTGTGATGTAAAACTTATTATCAAACGCCATCTTAAACCATTTGGAGCTTCAGCATGTTCTGGAATCTAGGAAAATAAAGGAAATCAAGGGGGGAAGGGAGAACATTAAATCCCAACGTAAGACAAATTGTAATTTAGTTAGTAAGTGTAAAAACTTTCTGGACATTTGAGAACTCACCCAAGATAATTTGAAAATGAGCTCATACAATGTTCTATTCTCAAGTTCACAGTTCTTAGAATTAGGGTCATTCTCCCTAGGTGTTTTGAGTATATTACTTGCTTTAATTGATTCTAGTTTGACTTCTGCATTTTTTAAAGTTATTAATAGACACAGTTACCTTATAAAAAAAAGTACTGCATTTGTGTCCTAGTTGTAAGTTTAGGGCCTCCTAAAGCAATATTCATCTTTATGCTAAGACATTTGTGGAGGCTTGCGTTAAACAGGGGCATGAAACTAGAGGAAGCAAAGCAAAGCAGCAATGGGGCAAATCTGAAGTGGAGAAAAGGCCTTTAGTCCTGAGCTTTAGGATATTAGAAGAAAATGTTGTTCTTTATATGTCATCATATTCATGATTTAAAGCTTCTATTATCAGATATATGGAATTGTAAGCAAATAACCAAAAAAAAAAAAGTAAAAAATAAATTAAGTTGAAGTCTCTCATTTTTGTGGGTGAGAAGAGCTCAGAGGGTCAAAAGAATATGTTCAAAATACTCTAGGTCAAATAAATACAGAGGTTTGCGTCTGTGTGACTGCATCCAATAATTGTATTATTATTTTGTTTTATACATATTCATTTTATCTCATAAAATGAATCCCATAGGTCAGGGGTCTATCACACCTGAGTCCTCTACACAGGGTCTCATGAAGTTTGAGATCAACATGGTAGCCGGGGTTGTGGTCTCATCTGAACCTTAGGGTCTTCTTCCAAGATCACATGGTTATTGGCCAGTTCACTTCCTTGTAATTATAAAAATCATGGGGACTAGCTTTTTCCAGGACAGCTGAAAATCCTCTTAAGCTTTTAGACTCTTTGGTTTAGGGCTTATCTGAGCAGGTCAGACCTACCCAGGATATTCTTCCTTCAAAGTTCACTGATTGGAGATCTTAACTGTATTTGCAACACTCTCCTCTTTACAGTTAACCAAGACAGTGATAATCTATAATAGTCACAAGGTTTTAGGTTTCCTTTGGATAGTTCAGTAGACAAAGAAATACTTAAGAGTAGATGTTTTGTTTTTTCGACTGCTTCCTTGGCTGGGCAGAAGCTTTTTATCTTGATGAAGTCCCACAAGTTCATTTTATCTTTTGTTTCTCTTGCCTTTGGAGGTGTGTCATGAAAAAGGTTGCTTTGGCCGATGTCATAGAGGTTGCTGCCTATGTTCTCCTCTGGGATTTTGATGGATTCCTGTCTCACATCGAGGTCTTTCATCCATTTGGAGTTTATTTTTGTGTATGGTGTAAGAGAGTGGTCAAGTTTCATTCTTTTGCATGTAGCTGTCCAATTTTCCCAGCACCATTTATTGAAGAGACTGTCTTTTTTCCACTGGATGTTTTTTCCTGCTTTGTCAAAGATTAGTTGCCCAAAGAGCCGAGGGTCCATTTCTGGGTTCTCTATTCTGTTCCATTGGTCTATGTGTCTGTTTTTGTGCCAATACCATGCTGTCTTTGTGATCACAGCTTTGTAGTACAACTTGAAATCCAGCATTGTGATAGAGGCAGCCCACGGAATGGGAGAATATATTTGCAAATGACACTACAGATAAAAGACTGGTATCCAAGATCTACAAAGAACTTCTCAAACTCAATACGTGAGAAACAAATAAACAAATCATAAAATGTGCAGAAGATATGAAAATAGACACTTTTCCAATGAAGACATACAAATGGCTAACAGACACATGAAAAAATGTTCAAAAGCATTAGCCATCAGGGAAATTCAAATAAAAACCACACTGAGATATCACCTTATGCCAGTTAGAATGGCAAAAATTGACAAGGCAAGAAACAACAAATGTTGGAGAGGATGTGGAGAAAGGGGATCCCTCCTACATTTTTGGTGGGAATGCAAGTTGGTACAGCCACTTTGGAAAACAGTGTGGAGGTCCCTTAAAAAGTTAAAAATTGAGCTACCCTGTGATCTAGCAGTTGCATTACTGGGTATTTACCCCAAAGATACAGACGTAGTGAAGAGAAGGGCCATATACACCCCAGTGTTCATAGCAGCATTGTCCACAATAGCTAAATCAGGGAAGGAGCCGAGATGCCCTCCAACAGATGACTGGATCTAAGAAGTTGTGATAATTATATACAATGGAATATTACTCAGCTATCAAAAAGAATGGTTTCTCAACATTTGCTGCAACGTGGATGGCACTAGAGGAGATAATGCTAAGTGAAATAAGTCAAGCAGAGAAAGACAATTATCATATGGTTTCTCTCATCTATGGAACATAAGAACTAGGAAGATTGGTAGGAGAAGAAAGGGATAAAGAAAGAGGGGGTAATCAGAAGGGGGAATGGAGCATGAGAGACTATGGACTCTGATAAACAAACTGAGGGCTTCAGAGGTGAGGGGTGTGGGGGAATGGGATAGGCTGGTGATGGGTAGTAAGGAGGGCACGTATTGCATGGTGCACTGGATGCTATACGCAACTAATGAATCATCGGACTTTACATAAAAAACCAGGGATGTACTGTATGGTGACTAGCATAATATAATAAAAATATTATTATGTAAAAAAATTTAAAAAAATAAAAAATCAGTTTGAATTTTAACAAAAAAATAGTATATGTTTTGAATCAGACATCTTGACTTCAGATGACTGTCTCTGGAATTTGCCAACTAAATATTCATGCGACTTACTTAGTCCTTACCTAAGCTTTTAAATCTTTGTTTTCTATTTTGCAAAATTAGGAAAAATACATTTATGTGCTATATACGTTTTTGAACTGTATGTCCAGAATAGAAACCAGAGACCATGTCTTGCCATTTGATAAGTTCAGCATCTCTTGGATGATTAATTTAAAGTCAGTGCTGCTTTTTCCTTTGGATAATGAATAACATAGTTGTTAATCTTTTTCCTTGGACCCAGAGATCTGAATTTATTTCAACCTAAAACTTCACAATTTTGAAGGCTTCACTTTTTCATTTGTTTGTTTTACATGAAGATGATAAAGCCATCATGAATTCGAAAGGTTGGAATCTGCCAGGGAATGAATAGAAACAAGAGGGTGCTATAACCCTTGACCAAACTTTCTTGCCTCTAAAATCTTATTTTGAAAAGAAGTAACAAAATGGCAACTGGTAAAGACTGATCTCAGACCAAAAATGAGACTGTTTTGCATTTCTGGGTTTAAATTAAAAGTCTACTGACATTTGTGGGAGCCGGGCAGGAATCAAGTCTTACAAAACAACTCTTGATTGGCAATTAGCAATTAGAAAATTTCAGAATGTTCAGGAGGTAATTTTGGATAAGTATCTAAACCCATGGTTGCATGTCTGATCCTTTGCCAAAGTTTTCACGTATCAGAGTTGCAAAGTTGAGAGGAAAATTTCTTAGGTACAGGTTGCCTTCAGGGATGTTTCCAAAGTTTGCTTCATCTAAGGAAAAAAGGATTTCATAATTTCTTCAAGCTGTGATCCATTTCAAGTAAGAGCATGAAAGTAAGTGAAAGGCAAATGAGAAATAATAATGTATTTGATACCTACTCTGTTCCTGGTGTCCTTCTCAGTCCCAGAAGTAAATAATGATTACATTAATTTTCCAGTTGCTTAGAGATGCTACATGACTTACCCAAAGTCCCAAGTGTCTAAAGACCGTCAGTTATAGGGGGCCACATGATTCACAATTAAAAAAAAAAAAAAAAAACCTGTCCAAGGAAGTGGAGATCATTTTTTCTTATGGCCACTCTATCAGGAGGAAAATAAACCTACCAATTTGCAAAATGGGAAGATTTGGAGAAACAGCTTGCTTAGGTTGTGCTGCTATAAAGGTAGACTCTATAAGTCATTCATGTATCTATTCATCCATTTAAAAAATTTACTAAGCACCTATTATGTGCCTGGCACTGTAACAGGCCTTTAAGATATTTCAGTTCTATTAGAGGCCCTTACCATCATCTTTCTCTTTTGTTTCTCCCTACTGTTGTCCTTCTCTGATAATTTCTAGTTCTCTTTTCACTTTCTCCTTATTTTTCTTCGTTCTTTTCACTATTACAACTCACCTTTAAGATGTCTTTTTCTGGGACGCCTGGGTGGTGCAGTCGTTGGGCATCTGCCTTCGGCTCAGGGCGTGATCCCAGCGTTCTGGGATCAAGCCCCATCTCGGGCTCTTCCGCTGGGAGCCTGCTTCTTCCTCTCCCACTCCCCCTGCTTGTGTTCCCTCTCTCGCTGGCTGTCTCTCTCTGTCAAATAAATAAAATCTTAAAAAAAAGATGTCTTTTTCATAATGTATGGTTTCAATTTTTATATTCCTCTTATGATTCTTTACCTCTTCTACTCCAAAAGCTTCCACGTGCAACACTGAACAGACAAGGACATGTAAGCATCTTTTCTTCCTCCTTTCAAACTCTAATTTATGCCTTATTTTTACTTAAGGAGTCTTTAGGCCTTTGTGATATATATTGTCCATTTCACTCCTAAGATTCATTTTTTCCCCTTTTTTGGTGTCCAGTATGGACCTATACAACCTATCTGCCTTCCATCTCAGTTCCAATTGATTTCATCCAGATCATAGGAGAAAATGGGGTGATCGTCCTTATCTTCCTCCCTCTGGGGATAGGTTTTCAGGAGTCTATCCATGTCACAACTCCTGGCTTCAGTTCTTAGTGGTAACCATGTGTTTTCTTGTTCCTTCAGACAGGGGTAGCAATGACTTTATGTAGTCAAGAGATACTTCACCTTCTTTTCTGGGTTTTCTTACTTCTGTGCACATCTTTGTAAATAGTCCCTTTATTAAACCTCTGAATTTCCCTTTTAGGTGGGCCATCTTCTACTTGGGATCCTGACCTGTAGAATCTTCAACTCTCTCATCATATTATTCCATAGCAGGGTCAAACTCTATCAAAAATAATGAGAGGAGGTATGACTTGATGCAGGTAGGATATTTCTATCAAATTTGCTGATCGAATTCACTTGGATTTTTAAAAAATTATTGTCTGTTTTCTACCAGCTGTGCACCAGATACTAGGTTAAAGGCTTTATATACATTGTCTCATTAGATTCAGATGACAGCCCTGTGAATGGGAATATTCTCCATTTCATAGATAAGGAAACTGAGATATGAAGAGACCATAGTATTTATCCACATAAAGGAGATACTAATTGTTTAAAATAGAATGTTATCCCAGGTATCTGTGTCCTCAAAGTCTGTTTTTCCATCTATATAAATTTCTGGAGAAAACTTTTTCATCCAGCATATTTCACTTAAAATAAGTAGATCTCCTAAATGACCTTTAACATGTGGCAAATGTCACCAAGAAATCTGGTGAGGAATTCACTGATCTTAAGAAACCCCAAAGAGTAAAGACAAAATAAAGATCTGACAGAGGGTAAAAATCAGGAGGCAGACTGAAAGACTTCTTCTTTGTAACTAATCCTGCATTGAGTCATTTAAAATTATAATTCAGCTTAGACTGTAAATATGAGCTAACAAATGTGTGCCTCATGAATCCTTTAGGACTTGGAAATGTAGTTAGAGCCATGCCATGTTAGGAACTTTTTAGAACTCTGAAAGCCTGCTAACTGACAATGAAGCTGATGAGTCATGAGAGATGGAAAGTGGGCTGCAGTTAAAATTTTTCAGAAAACTGAAATCAAAACCAAGTTGTGCCAGTTTTACTAGCTGTTTGATCTTGGGCAAGTCACTTGACCTACCTGTCTCTTCCCTCATGTGTAAAATGGATATAACAATGACTACCTCATAGGGATTTTGAGTATATTGATTTTTATAAAAGATTAAAACATTTTAAGCATTATTTCTTGTCATAAAACATATAAAATAAATTTGATGTAGGCAATTTCCATCATCAGAAAGTGCTGGGAAGAACACTTGGATAGAGAGAATACCACCTTTGCAGAATTCTAAAAATCTACCTTCACTCATAGGATGTATTATTCTTTATTTTTCTCATACCATTTCACTTTTGGGAACTTCATCTCTGAAGCACTAATGCATGGCTGGTAAACTCAAACTGTTTATGACCAAAGAATGAATTTTTCTTAGCTTTCTGGCTCACATGACTCTTTTCCCCTTTATTTTTATGTATGTATGTATGTATGTATGTATGGTGGGGAGGGATATAAAGAAGGTGAAATTAAATCATGAGGTGATATATGTGAAGTAATATAAAGTGTAGGCCATTTCCTATTTCACTGCTTACCTATGCCTTAACATTCTGACTCCTTCCCAATAGAATCTGACATATGATAAAAGAACTGTAATAAAATATATATTAAATAAAGTGATTAAATTAATGTTAAACATTGAAAAGATACAATAAAATTTAAAGCTATCAAATTTTTAAGAAAAGGAGGAAGCAAAACATGAGGACTAAAATAATCTTTTTTATTTGAAAATGAAAATTGCCTTTGAGTTTCTTGTCAGCCTGAACAAAAAAGGAAAATTATGAATCATAATATGAATGGGAAAATCATGAAAAAAAATCTTTGAGATGAGCACATTACACATTTGTAGAGGCTTAGGGAAATTGCTTTATAGTTTTTCCTAATGAGAAACACAATTATAATTATTGATAATTTACTGTTTAATAATTATAAAAGTAAGGCATTTTCAACTCAAAGCTTATGATATAGAATATTATTAAAAAGAAAATAAAAAACACTCATAATATCAAAACCCAGAGATACTAAGCATTAATGTGGGGTATGTTTTGTATCTTCAAAATTGTTTCTATACATCCCTTTTTATGAAGATTGGATGTAATTATATTCACAGTGTTTTGAAAGTATCTTTTTTTTTTAAGATTTTATTTATTTATTTGACAGAGAGAGCCAGCAAAAGAGGGAACACAAGCAGGGCTCAGCAGGCTCCCAGTGGAGCAGGGAGCCCAGTGCAGGGCTGGATCCCAGGACTCTGGGATCACACCCTGAGCCCTGGGATCAACGCCCTGAGCCAAAGGCAGACGCTAAGGACTGAGCCACCCAGGCGCCCCTGGTATTTGCGTTTCTTTGCTTGTGCAAATGAATGTCTTTTTATTTATGTCTTTTGTATTTCATTTCTGTGATTAGTCTGTTAATACTCTCAGCCAACTTTTACTGCTATTAAGTTTCCTTTCTTATTGGTGTATTAAAATTATGTTAATCAATTATCTATTAATTAGTTCACTTTTTGGTTTTATTTTGTTGTCTATGCTTGCCATTAAGAAGTATCACCTTTATAGATAGCCATAGCTATCAGTCTTTTTTTTTTTTTCCTTTTTCCTTGTGCTTTTCCTTTACTGTCATTCTAAGGGAAACTTCTCTGATACCATGAACTTGTGTGTGCGTGTGTGTGCGTGTGTGTGTGTGTTCATGTATTTCCACTCTAAGTTTTACCCTAGTAGATGTGGAAAATGATACAATAGTTTTAAATATGTATACCATCTACAGTTGATTTTGGTGAAAATTATAAAATAGCCATAGAACTCTTAATTTTTTTAAATATTGACTTAAATAGTTTTTATTATGTTCAGTTAGCTAACATATAGCACATCATTAGTTTTTGATATAGTGTTCAACGATTCATTGTTTGCATATAACACCCAGTGCTCATCACAACATGTGCCCTCCTCAATACCCGTCACCTGGGTACCTCATCCCTTCATGCCCCTCCCTTCTGTAACCCTCAGTTTGTTTCCCGGAGTCCAGAGTCTCTCAGGGTTTGTCTCCCTCTCTGATTTCTTCCCATTCAGTTTTCCCTCCCTTCCCCTGTGGTCCTCTGCACTATTCTTTATGTTCCATATATGAGTGAAACCACATGATAATTGTTTTTCTCTGCTTGACTTATTTCACTTAGCATAATCCCCTACAGTTCCATCCATGACCTAAATATTTTTAAATAACATATCCTTTTCTACTTACTTAAAATTGTATCTTTATCTTATTCTAAATTATTTTTAGTTGAATCTGATTCTCAGTTTTATAATTGGTCCTTTCCTTGTATCAATATCACACTGATATAATTAATAATCTTTACAAAATAACAGAATTTCCTAGGGTAAATACTGCCTAATTATTTTTCTTTTAAAATTGTTGTGTCTACTTTACAGAATTTTTTCTTCCTGGTGAATTTTAGAGTGATTTTTGTCAAAGTATCAAGCAACATAAAATTCCAGAGAATTGGACCTAAAACCTTTTCTTTAATTCTATGTCCCATCATGACTGAATTCAAATAGCAGTTCTATTGTATACTAAATTCCCACCTGCAGGAGTTCTGCTTACATTTTTTGATTAATTTGGGAGATAATTCAAGAACATCTTATGTTTCTCCTTTTTTCCCCTAATTTTCTTTACGTCCATGAGTAAAGTCTAATATTTTCTTCATGTAGGTCTCAACATTATTGTTTGTTTCCCATATTTAATGGATCTTGTTGCTGCAATTGGCACTTTCCTTTTCACTGCATTTGAAATTAGTTACTGCTGATCCCATACAACCATGATCTGTTTACGTGGTTCTATTTAGCTACCTTGTCTCCTTAGATCACAGGTGCACATTTGCACATTGTGTAATTATTTATTTATTACCAATACTTCTATGTCTCTTTGATTTGTCAGGGACACAATCACATCCATGGCCATTAAGACTTATTTCTCTTTTTTGTCTCCTATCATTTATGCTGACATAGACATAAACTTCCAACAACGATGAATAACAGTGGTGACACCAGCTTTTTTTTGTTTCTGACTTGAATGCAATGGATTCTACCATTTCAACTTTAAGAAGGACATTTGTGGTTTTCCAAGATAATCTTAACTATTCCTCCTTTATTAAGACTTTAACAAGAAAAAGAAAAAAAAATGAACTTTAGATCTTATGGAAGTTTGTTAGCTTCTGTCTAGACGGTGTTCAACCTGAGACAGGAGAGGTGTCCTACATGCATTTTACCATGGTGTGAAAGGGGATAGTCAGCATTTTTGGTTATTCCAATAACTGGAAAATGCTACTAGCATTTACTGGGGAGAAACCAGAAATGCAAAAAGTTCTGTGGTACACAGCAATATCCTGTTCAACTACGATTTGTGTCCCTGTTGAGAAACACTGATCTGGCTTATTTTTTTTCTTTTTTAATATATTAACATTATGGGCTACATTAATAAATTTCATGTTTTTCAGAAGGAAATTACATTCCCATATGACACTGTAATTGATCATGACATGCCGTATTAGATTTGGTGATATTTTATTTCAGAATTTACATCTACATTCATAAAAGAGATTGAGCTAGATTTTTTACAAGATCATATATATATAGATATATATATCTTATGAAATGAAAAACTCATATGTTAGTGTTATTTATTTTTATTTTTCTGTTCTGTGTTTATTACATTTTCTTGCAATTTTCCCCGTCCAGCTTTATCAATCATGTCTCCCTTCACTCCCGTATTTATTTGAAAGGTATAACCCCTATGTATATTCTGCTATGGTTTAATTATGTACTTGAACCTAAATTTCTGTATTGAGGTCAAAACAAAAAATCTCATGAAGTCAAAAAATTTGGAATTTCTTCTTTCTGACAGACACATTTAACTCAGAAAATGTTAGTGCAAGGGAGAATAGGGAAATTATGTGGATGGAGGCAGAGATAGAAAGAAACCCCCAAACTGTTCTCACATAAGTTTGGGGAATGGTGACTGTAAGCCTCCAATTCTTTCTCCATTCTCATCTCTGCCACTTCCTGTTAAATGACTTTGAGAAGCCTGTTTGTTTCCAACATTGGTAGGAAGGTTTCTCTCTCACATGGATTAGACCATTTCAACAGGACATATGAAGTCAAAGACAGTCACAAGCATATGGTTTGTTCTCATGTTTAATCTCATGCAGATTCTAGAAGAGATTGATCACTTGGCTCCTATCCTAATACGTAGCACATATGGTAAAACAATGGTCAGGGTTTTAAGTCCTGAAACATTAATCTTTATCTTTTTTGATGTTCATTTATTTTTAAAAATAATTCTGATGCAAGAGTATAATTTTTAACAAATTAGAGTAGAGGCTGTGATAAATAAAAGTCTCCCTACTTGGACCTATGCATCTAACTTCCTGAATTATTAACAGTTTCTTATATAAATTTTTGGATAAAAGAATACAATATATACATGGCAGACACAGACACACAAATATTTGAATTACAGGATAAGAGTATAGAGTTCAGGGGCACCTGGGTAGCGCAGTCATTAAGCGCCTGCCTTCGGCTCAGGGCATGATCCTGGCGTTATGGGATCGAGCCCCACATCAGGCTCCTCTGCTAGGAGACTGCTTCTTCCTCTCCCACTCCCCCTGCTTGTGTTCCCTATCTCGCTGGCTGTCTCTAGCTCTGTCAAATAAATAAATAAAATCTTAAAAAAAAAGAGTATAGAGTTCCTTCTTCTGTTTCCGTGATAAAACCTACCTAATTCTTCTGACTCTGTATAGAATATTCTATCTTCATAGTTGTAGTATAAGGTAGTTAAGTTATTCACTACTGTGGATAAACATGAAACTAATTTTATTTTATTTTTTATGTTACAAATAATGCTGTACTGGATATCTTTCTGTAATTATCTTGAGACAATTGAGTTAAATTCTATCAAAAGAGTTCCTATGTTGAAGAATATGTTTATTTCTGATCTTATAAGTTATTTCTTAACTGTTCTCAATAAAGTTCTCAATAAAGTTCACTCAAAGATTTTATTTATTTACTTTTGTATCCCTAGTTTTTAGCATAATTGTTGATACACAGTAGGCATAATTGAATGAATAAATGAAATATTTTACACCTATTCCTACCAATAATGTCGATAGATTCTATGTTACCATCCTCTACACAAATTTGGAATATTAACCAAACTTTTATAATCTCATATGACTTTCTTGAAGTGATCCTCATTAAGACCAAGGATATAACATAGTGGATGCAATTCTAATGCAAGTTGAGATAATATTTCCAAGTTATCACTGTAGAAACTTAAATAAAACATAATAAGTTTAGCACTAATTTTGGTATATATACATATATATTATATACTAATATATATACTAATATATAGTATATACTAATATATATACTAGTATGTAGTATATACTAATATATATACACTAATATATATATAGTGTGTGTGTATATATATAAACACATATATAACCATTTAGTAACATTTGAATAATCTTTTCATGACATTTCTATTTTTTCCCAAGTAAAGTTTACCACATCTACATATGCTGGGGCTTTTCTTTGTCTAAATAAAATATTCATATTTTTCTATTATTTGGCTTCCTTCAGAAAACTTCATCTCCACATTTTGAGCCTAAGTCCTATGTGTTCATTCTCACTGTCCTTCACTGAATCTATTCCTGTGACAAACATTGAGACATTTTTCCATCAGGGCTCTGCTTTTAGCTTGTGAGGTGTGTATCATCCTCCTGTTGTAAGTGAGGAAAATATGGATTCGATTCATTATATACCCAACTCTTACAGGTATGAAGAGACAGAACTGACATCCCATTTCAGGCCCAAACTAGATCCTTCCCATGAGGCCACAAACTTGTTCAATATTCTCCTTATTTCTGCCAATGTATCATTCCTACAATTAAGCAGTAATTCATTCAGTGATAGAAACACTGCTGTGGGATTTTGGTCTCCAAATGACATTAGGTACTAGAAAGAATTGCTACTGAATGTCACCACTGTGATCATTCAGTGTCCATTTTACTCCTCAGCGTCAAAAAAACACTGAATTCTGTGTTTTGGCGGCTTACTTTATCAAAACAAAGTCTTTAGGAATACGCCTTTATATCTTTTTTGAGGGCTATATAATTATGCTTCAGTATATTAGAACATATTGTTATTAGATGAATGAATGTCATTAAACTTGGTTGTCATATTTTCTATCATCATGGAGTTATTTAATTCTCAAAGAAAAAAATGAGTTTTGATATTGATGTAAAATGGTGCTTTCCTCTCTCTGGAAGTACAAAGACTTGTTGGAAAAAAAGCTGAAACCTACATTTTCAAAATGACTCTAGATCCTCCCCCTGAGTGAAGGTCTGTTTCCTTCCTTCAGTTAGGGGTAGTTTTTAGCCATTATTCCTTTAAATAAGCTTTCTATGTTTTCTGTTCTTTCTTCTCCAGGGGGGCCCATATAATGTATATGTTAGTAAGCTGGATGATGTCCCAGAGGTCCCTTACATCATCTCTGTTTTTTTTTTTTTTTTCCAAATTTTGTTTTCTTTCCACCACCCTGTCTGGGTGAGTTCCACTGCTTTGGTGCTGTGAGCTCCCTGGCTGTTGAGCCCCTCAATTGTATTTTTCAGTCCTAGTATTGTATATTTTCTAGCTCTTTGTTAAAATCCTGTGTTCATCCATTCTTCTAAGTTCAGTGAGCATCTTTATGACCACTACTTAAAATTATTTATTCAAATATAGATTGAATAGATCTATTTTATTTAGATAGATTACTTGAAGAATATGTTTAGATTACTAATCTACCAGGTAGAGTACTTACCTCTGTATCATTAATGTCTTCTTCTGAGGTTCTGTCTTGTTCTTTCGTTTGGAACATTGTTCTCTATTTCATCATTTTGCTTGACTCTCTGTGTCTGTTTCTAGGTATTAGGCAAAACAGCTACTTCTCCCAGTTCTGAAGGAGTGGCCTTGTATAGGTGGTGATCCTTGTTTAACCTTGCACTAGCCCTAGGTTGTCGCTCAAACCTTTGCGATTATCCAAACTGCCTTATTTATTCTTGATATGCCCCCTTGTTGAGGATGTACTAAGACCTGTCAGTGATCCAAGGGGAGGAATCTTATTTAGCACCTAGTTTCAGGTTGACTGGCAGCCGGACCCTCAGACAGCAGTTTTTAAAGTATGCAAATATATACAGTCTGTGGGGCTGCAATTATAATCTCTGCTGGCTTCCAGACCAGGAGTTCTGGAGATGGCCCTTGGGCTACAGATGCAAGAATCAGAGCTCCAGACAAGTGTATAAAGCTCCTTTATGGGAAGTCTCATTGAGCTGTAGCCATGCCAAAGGGGTTCACGAACATGGCGTCTCCCTGCTTATGTTCTCTGAGAGCACCTCCTTAACCTCTAGGTGTGTGGGAAGCCTGAAGCCTGTCCCTCAGGCTGAAGCTGCAGGCTAAGTAAATAGGCTTTTTTTTTACAGGAAGAGTGGGGTTTTGTTTCAGTCAGCTGTCTGTGCAATGCCCTGTGGATGATGGCCTGCCAATAACTGTCTTCCCAATTGTTATAGTTCCCTGGAGCTCTGAACTCCAGCCCTCTTGACCACCAGGACCAGGCAATCAAGCAGTGTTCCCTGTGTGAATTGCATACACCTGCTTGCTTCAGCAATGCAACAGGAGAGTGCTTTGTGTGCATGTACTGGCTTTTGACTGGGGAAGGGAAAATGCTATGACTTTCATACCCTCCAGCCCCAGCCAGGGGTTAGGCAAAGGTCACAACTGCCAGAACTCACAGACTTTAGCTAGAAGTGGAAGAACTCTGCTACTGTGTGTTCATGCTCACTAGCCCTAGCCAAGGACCCAAGGAGTGCTGCAAGCACCCATGCCTTCTGGCCTCGGTATGTGCCTTGACCATTCACCTTGTCAATACCAGCAATATGGAGAGAGGTTGCCACGTCTGAGCTCACCCATCTGTACTAGCAGGTTTGGACGATGCAACATTGTATCACAATAGCATCTGCCAATGCCTCAACTGCCTGCTCCTCCAGCTGTTTCCTCCGGATCAGCAAATGAATCTCCCTCACTCATATATAGTCTGGGTGCTTTTCAAACTGCTGTCTCCCTGGGTCTTGGGGTGAGACCATATGCAAGCCCTCCAGGAGGAGAATCTCAGTTTCCTATAGCATTTTGGGACCCTCCTCCGCAAATCAGTCCCATTGGTTTCCTAAGCCAGATACTCTGGTGCTCATCTCTCTAGTATAAATCACAGGGACTGGGGTGTCCAATATGGGGCACCAACCCTTCACTCCCCCAGAAGGAACACTTATCTGGTAAGATCCATCCATACTGTGAGTCACTGCAGAGGGGGTGTGGTTTTTGCAAGACCTTTTCTCTACCTCTCCTACCTATCCCAATGAGGTCCTTTTATCCTTTGTAATGGAGAGAAGTTAATCTAGTTTTCAGATCTTTTTCAGAAGAAAATAATCCATAGGTAGCTATAGATTTGGTGTGTTGGTGTGTCCATGGCAGGGAGTTAGTTCAGCATATTCCTTTGTCACCATCTTGGATCACCCTCTGTATAGCTCAGTTTCCTTCTTTAAATTATCTTTGCTTAAAAAAAAAAGGTTAAGTGGAAATGCATTTGCAAATGTTCTTAATGGTTCAGTGGATTTTAGATGTTTTAAATTTAGGTGGAGTTGGTCGATACCTTCAGGTCTGTCCATTTTCATCCAACTAGTGAGTGATACTTAGAATTTCAACCAGGTTATTCATCTTCAGAGTCCAAAGTAACTTTAATATGTAAATTTATTGTTTCACTCCATGTCCTTCACTATACTGTTAAATGTCACAAAAGAGAAGGAATAGCATACTAAAGCTGTGCCTGCTTGATACTGAACGTCCTGATTTTGGAAAAACAATCCCCCCCCCCAAATACTCAGAAACATATCACAGCACTTGTTTCTAAGAAATTCTGTAGAAGATAAGCAGAAGGCTCTTATTTATTTAATGCAACCATGTAACCAGAGCTTTAATACACTACCTATTTCATCCTAGTACAAAATAAGAATTATTATCCCTACAAAGGAAGAATTTTAAGCTACAGAGATGATGTAACTTGTTCAAAGTCAATGTGTTCAGAAATGGTGGAGACAATGTTGATTATGAGTCAGCTTTGCATACCTAATGACCACTCTGAATTATATCATCATCCTTCCTGTCATCAAACTACCTGCAGAAAAGGTATAAATCTGTATCTTTCTCCTTTAAATATTCTGGTCTCCATGATAGCCTACCCTTCCCATCAATGTTCTTCTCTTATGGCCACAGACCAGGATTCTGTTCTACTTATCTGATTGAAGTTTGAGCTCAGAATAGGATTTAACATCACCACTTGTTAATGTGTTGTGTTGGAAAAACCTACAGTTGTCCTCTGTGTCTTTTTCCCTTATTTTCACACAGAACACTTCACTTCTGAGACTTCTGGTCAGCAAATATGCAGGGGTGCGGTGGCTCCCACACTCAAAAATTCTATGACACCAGCTTAGTGTCTTACAATTTAACTCAGTTTTTTTTCAATAATATTTTTTTATTATGTTATGTTTACAATTTAACTCAGTTTTGACACTATCTACTTAGAGATAGCATCCAAACCCACGGGTTAAGGGTTCAGTCCCCACCACTCCCCCCACACACACTTCAGATGCCAATTGCAAGTGGTAGGTCCCTCTGTTATCCACACCTTCTGTCCAATGTGGCTACAAATCAGAAGGTACATGACCTCCTTCCCCTTGGATTTGATTATTTGCTGAAACAGCTCACAGAACTCAGGGAAACACTTAGCTTACATTTACCAATTTTTAAAAGGTATTATAAAGGATATAAATAAATAGCCAAACGAAGAAACACATAAGGCAAGATCTGGGAGAGTCCTGAATGCAGGAGTTTTTGGTCCCATGAAATTAAGGCCATCACCCTCCTAGTATGTGGATGTGTTCACAGCCTGGAAGTGCCCCGAACTCTCTACTATTGGGGTTTTATGGAATATTCCTCAGGTAGGCATAATTAATTAATTACATTTCCATCCCCTCTCCCCTCTCTGGAGAATGATGGATGGATTGAAAAAAATTTTTAAAGATTTATTTATTAGGTGCCTGGGTAGCTCAGTCGGTTAAGCATCTGCCTTCTGCTCAGGTCATGATCCTGGGGTCCTGGGATCGAGGTCCACATCAGGTTCCCTGCTCAGAGGGGAGTCTGCTTCTCCCTCTCCCTCTGCCCCTCCCCCCACCCCACTCTCTCACTCTCTGCTGTCAAATAAATAAATAAAATCTTTTAAAAAAAGGTTTATTTGTATCAGAGAGAGAGAGAAAGAGAGTAGAGGGGGTGCACTCCCTGCTGAGTGCAAGCCAGTTGTGGGGCTGATCTTAAGACCCTGGGATCAGGACCTGAGCCAAAACCAAGACTCAGATGCTCAATGGACTTCACCACCCAGGGACCCCTCAAATTTTAAGCTTTCAATCATGCTTTTGTCTTTCTAGTTACCAGCCCCTATCCAGGAGCCATACAGAAGCCCACTCAAAGTCACCTCAATAGAACAAAAGATGCACCTAGTGTTCTTATCATGGGAATTTACAAGGGTTTTAGGAACCCTTTGTCAGGAACTGAGCTCTGAGACCAATATATACTTCTTATAATTTCGTTTGTGTTTTTGTTGGGGGGAGGGGAGAAATTCATTGCTAAAAGTGCAATATCCTGGATTAGAAAAATCAGTGAAGGGGGAAACTGGGGGAAAAGGTCTTCTTGGTTCTCTTAAACCAGTTTTTCCAACTTGTATTGAAGGAGCACTTAACACGTATATTTATTAATGACAACCCTGCAGAAATAACATTTAATCTCTAATGATTTTTCTTATTGGTACCAAAATTGAATTGAATATTTTAAAACTTAAGTGTGCTACTGTGGGTCATGTTGAGAATTTTAAAAAATTACATAATTGAGGCATCCATATTATTTCAGAATTCTCTGATCAGCTACATCCTGGCATTGATCCATGTAAATATAGCCTTAGAATCCATAATTTTATCACAGTTTAGAGCAATCATTTTTATGTCTAATGGCAATCTTGAATAACCAATGAGTATTGAGAAATACTGAATCACACTAAACATAGTTTAATAAACAATCAGAAATTTATACTATTTAATTTATAATGGATTCATACAAATAATTAACTTTTTAAAAAAATACACGTTTTTGTCCTGAAGAAAATCTTCTAGTCATTCTACATTGATTAATGCATCTATATTGTTTAATACCTTTGAGTTTCTCTCTTCTGATTTTCCATTTGAACAGAAAAAATTGGATTAAATAATCTTTTAAATGTTTTTCAATTCTTTAAGATATCTTTGGGTTGTCACTATCTTTTGAAAATTATTTGTTAATGGTGGAGCTTGTTGAGAAATATATTTATTTATTCACAAATATACTTCATCTCAGCACCTGCTCTATACCATGCATTGCTGAGTGTAACTGGGAAACAGATTGAATAAAACAAAGTCATACTCTCATCATACATATTTTCTAGTGCTGGTAGATTTATAAATAAATAGTTACAATCCAAGACAAATGAAAGTATGGGAAAAGGGACTGCCAAGGGAGAGCAAGGATGAATATTAATGTTTTAATGAAGTGACATGTGGAAAGAGCTTGGCTACCAGGGGAAGAACACCTGGGTGGGGAATAAGAACATGCATCAAGAACTAGAAATAAAAACTAGGAATAAGGGATACTTGAGCAAGAGCAAGTAGGGTAATGTGGCTGGATGTAGTTGACCATGGGGAACACGGCAGTAGATGACAACATAGAAAACAAGGGGCAAGGTAATGACAGGCTAATAGACCACTGCAAGTTATGTGTCTTTTACTTTGAGTGAAATGGGGCAGGGATGAGCACAAGGTGTGGCTTATGCTTTATAATTACTCTGGCTGTTCAATGGTGAATTGACTATGAAAGATGGAATAGAATTATGTAGGCAATTAAAAACCAGGCAAGAAGTAATGGCAGCATAGACCAAGTGGCTGAACTAATATATGTAAATGAATGTATATTTTACATAAAATTGTATACACATCTTTTACCATTTATATGAATATATACTTTTATGTTTTTGTAAAGAGAAGCTTCAGAATTTGCTGATGGTTTGGAAATACAGCACAGAGAAAAATAAGCATGAAGGATGCTTTCAAGATTGTGTTTTGGTATAAAGGATCAAACAGAAAATTAAATTTGCCACTCACATGGCAGATGACTGTAAAAGAAACTGGTTTGTGTGAGGCAAAAAGAAGTGTGCTTTTGGATATATTACATTTAAGATAACTCTCAAAAATTGCTGAAGAGAGTATAAATTGGAAAACTGTGTAGCAGTGTCTACAGAAGTAAAATGTGCTCATATCGAGGAATTTCACTCTGAGATAGATACCAAATAGAAGCACGTACAAATTACACCAAAAGATATGTACAAGAAGTTTCACAGCAGCACCATTATAATACCCAAAAACAAGTAGCAAACTAAATAATTGTCAATGACAGGGCACCTGGGTGGCTCAGTTAGTTAAGTGTCTGCCATTGGCTCAGGTCATGGTCCCAGGATCTTGGGATCAAGCCCCACATCAGGCTCTCTGCTTAGCAGGAAGCCTGCTTCTCTCTCTCCCTCTGCCTGCCACTCCCCCTGCTTGTGCTCGCTCTCTGTGTCAAATAAATAAATAAAATCTTTAAGGGCGCCTGGGTGGCTCAGTCATTAAGCATCTGCCTTTGGCTCAGGGCGTGATCCCGGAGCCCTCGGATCGAGCCCTACATCAGGCTCCTCTGCTGGGAGCCTGCTTCTTCCTCTCCCACTCCCCCTGCTTGTGCTCGCTCTCTGTGTAATAAATAAATAAAATCTTTAAAAAATAATTATCAATGACAACTTATGATATATTTATACTGAAACAATATTATATTGCAGTGTAGCTACCTGCAACATCAGGAATTCATCCAAAAAATGTTAAGACAAAATAGATGCAAAAAAGTATACATTGTATGATTCCATGTATAAAAAGTATAAAAACACACAAAACTATAGTATTAGAAATTAGGATATTGGTAACTTGTGGGGGTGGAACTTATTGGCAAAGGATAAAAGAGTGGCCTCTGTGATGCTGGTAAACACTGTATTATCTTTTAAGAAATTCATTGAACTGTACAATGATATTTTATACACACTTAACATTTATGTTTCAATCCAATAAAAATTTTAAGATCATTTTTGAGGTACCTAGTTTACTTTTGAATGGAGATAATGAATAGCCGGTTGCATGTGTGAGCATAATGCTTGAAGGAAGTTCTGGGCTATATATGAAACTGGGTATTTGTCTTTCTCTGACTAGCTTATTTCGCTTAGCATTATACTCTCTAGTTCCATCCATGTTGTTGCAAATGGCAAGATTTCATTCTTTCTTTTTTTTTTTTTTGGCTGAATAATATTCCATTGTGTACACATACCATATTTTCCCTATGTATTCAACAATCTGTGGACACTTGGTTGATTCCATAATTTGGTTCTTGTAAATAAGGTTGCTATAAACATAGAGGTACATGTATCCCTTTGAATTAGCATTTTTGTATCCTTTGAGCAAATACCAAGCAGTATGATTTCTGGATCATAGGGTAATTCTATTTTTAAATTTTGCAGAAACTCCATACTGTTTTTCACAATGGCTGAAGCAGTTTGCCTTCCCACCAGTAGTGCAAAAGGGTTCCTTTTTCTCCACTCCACCTCAACACCTGTTATTTCTTGAGTTATTGATTTTAGCCCTTGTGATGGATGTGAAGTGAAATCTCATTGTGGTTTTGATTTGCATTTCCCTAATGATGAGTGATGTTGAGCATCTTTTCAAGTGCCTATTGGCCACGTGGATGACTTCTTTGGGAAAAGGTCTGTTCATGTCTTCTGCCCATTTTTTAATTGGATTATTTATTCTTGGGGTGTTGATTTGTATAAATTATATATTTTGGATACCAACTTTCTATCAGATAAGTCAGAGAATGACAAGTACCATGTAATTTCACTCATATGTGAATTTGAAGAAACAAAACAAATGAGTAAAAGGAAAAAGAGAGAGAGAGAGAAAACAAGAATCAGAGTCTTAACTATAGAGAACAAATTGATAGTTGCCACAGTGGGTAGGTGAGGCGATGGGTGAAATAGGTGATGGAGATTGCTCTGAGGAGGTGATGTATGGAATTGTTGAATCTCTATATTGCACACTTGAAACTAATATAACACTGTATGTCAACTAGCAAGAATTAAAATGAAACTTAAAAATAAAACTGAGTTAGGCTCAGGGAGGCACATGCATAGCAATGGGAACAAAGGCAGAATATGGATCAGTTAGCTTGTGCAGTATGATGAAGGGGATGGATCAAGGGTCTCAATGGAGGGAGGAAGGCCACCACCTAAAAATGAATAAAGGTTTGAGAGAAGGTATCAAAAGTCTCCTATGAGACCATGATTCTGATGAACACAATGAGTGTAGTAGGATTGCTGTATGGCACCAAAAGTTCTTGCTGATAGAGTCCATGTATTTAAAGTAAAATAAATAACTTGGAGAAAGGTATTTGTGTAAAACATGTGTATCTTCTATTTGCACAAAATGGATAAAGGTATTAAAAGATTAACATCTCAAATGAAGGAATTGTTCATGAGTAATTGTCCTATTATCAGCAAGGGAATGGTAACTAAATAAAGATTATTCTGACCAAGATTTACTAGATCATGAATGAAGGTGGTTTTTTCATGACCTTTTTCCTTCTATTTTTTCCCTCTTCTTTTATGAAAAGTGAATAAATGATTAAAGAAATAATTGAAACAAACATCAAAAAGGCAAGGGGATACCAAGACAAAATCAACTCTGGGTAAATTTTCATCTATAAGAGAGTTTCTAATAAGAGAGCAGAAGTTTTCCAGTTTCAGGAAGTTCAAAATAGTGTGATGTGTGTTTACGTGTATGTTAGTTTATCTGCACGTGTTTTCACACCACCAAGTTTAATTGTTTGTTTCCTTGACTGTAAAGATATAAGAGGTAATGAGTTCTTCATTGTTCACTAATTGTGTACTTAAGAGAAGTCTTAGGCAGCAATTGTAAATTGCTGCTTTACTCCAACGTTTGGGTGTTTCAGTACAAATAATCACACATACATCTGTTCTCACATAAAGCAAACTGCCTTTGCTATGAAAATAAACAGATGCGGTGAGCATTAAAAACCATCATGGTGAATTTGGGTGATTAGAGTTTGGTGGCTCCTACTTTTGATGTAAAATGTCTTTAAAAATTAATATCTATATATCAACATACCTATATGCAGTTATTTATAAAATAATGAGACAGATATATGGAAAGCCCTACTGTCCACAATGAACTCTTAAACTACCTTTTCCAGAGGATATTTTTTAAAAGAATAATTTGAAAATAATTTAGAAAGTGACATCAGAAAAATGATGTAATAAGTAGCTCCCAATGCCCATTCTTCAAAAAAAAAAAAAAATTTAAAAAAAAGCAAAATTGATAGAAACAACTGTCAGAGCTTAAGAAACAACCAAAACTTTACAGTCAATAAGCAAACACTAAATCAAGAAAAGGCAGCTTAAAAGACTAGAAAAATCTTTGTGGCATTTCTACTTGCCCTTGCCCACCCCTCCCTGCTTTCAATAATGAGGACAACATCTACACTGAAATTCAGTTAAAATAAGAGTGGACTTAACAGTATATGCCAAGACATAAACAGAACACTCTGCCCATCAACCGCAGCACATTCTACTCCAGTGCACAGGAAATTCTCCAGGATAGACCAGATGTTAGGCAACAAAACAAGTTCCAATAAATTTAAGAAGAGAAAATCATACAAAGTATTTTTACTGACCACAATGTAATAACCTAGGGGAGAAAAACATAAGAATTAAATTGGAAAATTCACAAAATTGTAGAATTTAAACAATATATTCTTAACCAACAGGTCAAATAAGATATAAGGGAAATTAGATAATACTTGGAGATGAATGAAAATGAAAACATAACATATTTAAACTTATGACGTGCAGTGAAGTCAGTACCAGACGGAAATTTAGAGCAGTAAATACCTATATTTACAGAAAAATCTCAAATCAGTAACTAACTTTAAACCTTAGGAACAAGAAAAAGAAGAGTAAACTAAACCTAAAGATGACAAAAAGAAGAGAATAATAAAGATCAGAGCAGACATGAATGAAACAAAAATTTAAAAAAACCAGAAAAGAGACTACATATGACAAAAAGTTGACTCTGAAAAGATCAACAAATCTGACAAGGCTTTAGATAGACTACCAAACAAAGAAAGAGAGAAGACTCTCTCTTCTTACTAAAATCAGAAATAAAAGTGGAGACATTACTACTACTGACTTTACAAAAATAAAAAAAAAATCTGGGAGAATACTATGAACAACTGTATGTTAACAAATCAAATACGCTAGACGGAATGGAAAAATTCTTAGAAACACAAAAATTACAGAAACTAAATCAAGAAGAAATAGAAAATCTTCAAATTGTAGCAAGTGAAGTGAGAGAATCAGAAAAAAAATAAAACAACAATAGCAAAGTGTCAAAGTAGAGCTCAGGTCCAGATGTCTTCACTGGTGAATTCTACTAATAATTTAAAGAAGAGTTAACACCCATTCTTTTCAAAATCTTTTTAAAAATATGAGCAGAGAGAACACTCCCTACTTCCTTCAATGAAGTCAGCATTACCCTTATACTAAATCCAGGTGAAGATGTCACAAGAAAAAATAATTATAGATACAATTGCAAAGACGTATCAAATCAAAAATAACAGCAACTATTTATAACAGCATACAAGTTTGGTTTAATATGAGAAAATCAATCATGGTAATATACTACATTAGTCAAATAAAGACGAACAACAGAAAGACACATGACAATTTCAATAGCTCCAGATAAAGTATTTGAAAAAAGTCAACACCCTTTTTTGATAAAAATACTTAATCAGAAGGAAACTTTACAACATAATTAAGTGCATTTATGAAAAATCCACAGCTAACATCATACTCAATGGTGAAAAACTGAAATAATTCCGACTAAGATTAGGAACAAGACAAGAATGCCTGCTTCCACAATGATATTCGTTATTGCACTGGCAGTTTTAACCATACCAATTAGACATGAAAAAAATAACAAAAGGCATTTGAAATGGAAATGAAGACATCACATTTTTCTATTCACAGATATCATGATGCTGTATATAGAAAATCCAAAATAAATTTACAAAAGTCAGCAAATTTGCAAGGTACTAGACTCACAACCAAAAATCGCCTGAGTTTCTATATACTTATAAAGAACAATCTGAAAAGGAGATTCAGAAGGCAATTCCATTTACAATAACATATAATTGTAGGGTGCCTGAGTGGCTTAGTCAGTTAAGTGTCTGCCTTCTGCTCAGGTCATGAACTCAGGGTCCTGATATCAAGCCCCATGTCAGGCTTTATGCTCAGCAGGGAGTCTGCTTCTCCCTCTCCTTCTGGCCCTCTGGAACTTGTGCCCACCCACGTGCACACGTGCACTCACTTTCTCTCTCTCTCTCAAATAAATAAAATCTTAAAAAAAAAAAAATATATATATATATATATATATATATATTAGAAAAAAAAAGCCAAGGAAAAAATTTAACCATAATAAATAAATAGTAGACTTGTTCACTGAAAACTACAAATGTTGCTGAAAGAAATTAAGTAATACTCAAACAAATAAAAAAACATCTTGTATTCATGGATTGGAAGACTTAACATTGTTAAGATGTTAATCAATGTACAGACTTAATACAACTTCTACCAAAATTACAATGGCCTTTGTTTTTTTGCAGAAATGAAAAAGGCAATCCTTGAATTCATATGAATTGCAAAATGTCCCAAATATCCAAAACAATCTTGAAAAAGAACAAAGTCAAATACTATTATCCTATTATCCTAACACAACACAATTTCAAAATTTGCTTCCAAGCTAGGCTCATCAAAACAGTGTGGTGTTGGGGTGCCTGGGTAGCGCAGTCGTTAGGCGTCTGCCTTCGGCTCAGGGCGTGATCCCCTTGTTCCGGGATCCAGTCCCACATCAGGCTCCTCCGCTGGGAGCCTGCTTCTTCCTCTCCCACTCCCCTGCTGTGTTCCCTCTCTCGCTGGCTGTCTCTCTGTCACATAAATAAATAAAACCTTTAAAAAACAAAACAGTGCAGTGTTTGTATTCATACACACCCATGGATTAGAATAAAATAAATAAATAAAAATAAAACCATGTATCTATGGTCAATTAATTTTTAATGAGGATTCTGAGACCAGCAAAGAATGGTCTCCATAACATGGTGCATGGACAGCTAGATACCCACATGCAAAAGAATGAAGTTGAATCCCTACCATACAGCACATACAAAAAATAACTCAATATAGATAAACAAGTTAAATATAGAGCTAAAACTAAAAAAAAAAAACAAAAAAACAAAAAAACCACAAAACAACAACAACAACAAAACTTCTTACAAGAAAATATGGGTCTTTATAAGCTTAGATTTGGCAGTGGGAACAACAAAAAAAATGGATAAATTGGACTTCATCAAAACTAAACACTTTTGTACATCAAAGGAAATTATCAAGAAAGTGAGATACCCTACCAAATGGTTGAAAATATTTGCAAATCATGTATTGGACAACTCAACAAAAGACAAAAAATCCAACTGAAAATGGCAAAGAATACTCAAATCCAAAAAATAGCAAAGAACATTCTATCGAAAGACTTTTCTCCAAAGAAGATATAAAAATGGCATAGAAATTCATGGAAAGATGCTCAATGTCATTAATCATTAGGGAAGTACAAATCAACAAAGCACCATTTTGCACCTTCTCACATTGCCAAACACTCCATTTTCTTCAGTGTCGACCATAAACATATCAAAGCCCTTTATTATCCACACAATTTTAAAAAATGGAAAATAACAAGTATTCATGAGCAAGTGGAGAAATTAGAATCATAAACTGAATGAAAATTGTTCAGCTGCTGTGGAAAACAGTTTGGCAATTCTTCAAAAAGTTCAATACAAAATTACCCTATGTCTCCTCAATTCCATCCCTAGTACATACCTCCAAAAATTGAAAATAAGTACTTAGACAAGTATATGTACACACTTGTTCATACCAGTACTATACACAATAGCCAAAAGGTAGAAAATGTCCCAAATCCTATCAGCGAATGAATGGATAAATAAATTGTGGTATATACAAAAAATAGAATATTATTCAATAATAAAAATGAAGGACTGATATGTCCTATAATTTTGATTTACCTCTGAAGCATTACAGAAAATGAAAAAGCCAGAAACAAAAGGTTACATTTTGTATAATTCTATTTATAGGAAATATCCAAAAAAGGTAAATCCATAGAGACTGAATACAAATTAGTGGGTGCCAGGGCTTAGGGGAAGGAATAATAGGCAGAAACAACTTATGGGTAAGGAGTGTTACTTTTGAGTGATGGAAATATTTTGGCATTAGCTACAGGTGGCAGTTGTACAACATTGAGAATGTCCTAAACTCCACAAAGTGTACACTTTAAAATCCTGAATTTTATGCCATGTGAATTTTGCCTCCATATTATTTTAAAAATGAAAAAATAATAATTTGGACATGTGACAATACATTTATAAATTTTGGTATATTAAAATAGTTATGGAAAGCTGAGACTTTACTCAAATACATGTTCTAAATCAAAGTATAAGCATAGAAGAGTTGACATTTAGAGCCTAATTTCTCTGCTTATTAGAAGTGTGAATTAATTGTATATTCTTATCTAAGGATACATGGCTTTCAGGAGCCTTATTTAAATTAACTCAATAGATGTTTATTGAGTACCTACTAGGACCAATTCCATTCTTGTTGACAGAGATGTAGAAGTTCACTTCTACACAACAAAGAGACACAAACCTTTGGAATCACGAAGAACACATTCAAAATAGAAGGGAAACACAATAAAGAAAAATAAAAGTCTGTAGAATGTTGGGTAGCAATAACTCTGAAAGAAAACCCAAAGCTTCAAAATTTGGTAGTAAGTGTGATATTGAGGGTTCATAAGAGAGAGAGCAGAAGGGATGGACTCACTAAGTAGATAGTGTTTGAATGAATGCTTGACAAAGTGAGGGCATGAGTGGAATATTTGCCTAACTTAGGAAGAGGATTCCAGTCTGAAGGAATGGCAAAGACAAAGGCCTTGCTGACATGTTCCAAAGCAAGCAAGGAGGACAGTATGGCTACGGCAGAATGAAAGCATGGGGAGAATAGAATAGATGAAGTTGGAAAGGTAGCTGGAAGCCAGAATACATAGAACCATGCAGGGTGTACTGATGCCATTTTACTATAAATGGCACCAGAGGCATTTGAGCAAGAAAAGAAAAAAAAGGACAAGGTTTGACTTATACATTGATGGTATTATGCTGGATGTTGTGTTGAGGACAGTTTGAAGGTGGGCAAAGATAGAAAAGGAAGATCAGTTAGGAGGCTTTTGCAATAATCCAAGAAAGAAACGATAGACCGGAAAGATGGTGGACACACCATTTGTTGGACAGAAAGTGTTGATACAGGATCTGTTGAAGGGTTATTGAATGAGGGCCACCAAAGGACAAGAGAAGTTTGAGATGATTCCCAACATTTTGGCTTGGGCAATGGATGGTTGAAGTACCAATTAAGGGAATGAAAAATGTGGGACAATCTGGATAAAATGCAAATTCATGTATTTACCTCACCCATCTGAAGAGGGATTGTGGTTTTAAAAAGAATATATGTCATTATTTGGAATATCTATTGTCTATCTATCTATCTACTTATCTATCATCTATCTATCTGTAGGTGTGTGTATGTACATACACATATGCCATATGTGTATAACACATATCTATGCCACAGGTAGAAATATAAATACCCGTGATGTTTTACATTAGCATGAGAGAGGCTGTACATTACAGTCTGTACCAAGATTTGTAGCAGAGATCTGGAGCCGAACAGTCAGGTCCCACATCTTCCATTTACCAGCTTTGTGACCTTTGTCAATTTGTTTTATGTCTCAGTACATGAGTTTCCTAATTATTGTGAAGCTTAAATAAATTAATGTGGAGTTCAAAAAATAGTTCCTCATACCCAGTGGGGACTATGTATGTGATACTTGCATCAAAACTGAAACACTGTGTGAATGTGAGAACCATGTAATAGCAGGGATGCTACCAAAATACATCAACAAATGATGCAGGATACCTAGGAAGTACACTGAAAAACAAAATTACACACACACACACAAATTATTTTCAATACAGTACAAAAATCCTTACAATTTCTTTCAATAAAGTATTCATTTTAGATTCTTAAATAGTGAGTACAAGGGAAGTTACAGTGATATTTTAGGTTAAGCAATTAAAATAAGTTGCATAGTATTTAATACACTGATAACTAACAGTAGATTAAGAACCTTCATATGTAAATTTTATGTAAATATGAAGGCATTACAGCTGTTATTACAGTAATGTAAACAAAGCTTCATCTCATGACATATTTTGGACACCAGCATAAATTTATATTCCGATACTCTGAGGTTCTATTTCAGGTTTAGGGTGTGTTTTATTCTGCAAACTCTAATCCTTATTCTCTAAATTGCATTTTTTTTATTTCAAAATGTGGAATATTATATACCAACAGCAATAAGACCCCCTACAGAATATTAACATGTCAGATAGTGGGATTATGAGTAGTTTGTTTCCTCTTTCTGTATTTTTTTATAGTTTCTATAGCAAGTCTTTATTCATTTTATGCTCAGAAACAGATAAATATGTTTTGAAATTAAACAACAGAGAAGAAGGTTTGTAACTAAAAAGCAATCTGTAACATATTGGAATAGAATAATTAAATCAGCTGAAAACAAAAAAGCTTTACGTATTTTTGTTCTGCTTTACTAAACTTAAGTGTATTTTGGTTAAATGAAAAGAGCTGTGATCCTTTTATCTTACTTTTTAGATACTACGCAGGAAAATTTAAGTAAAAAAATACAGTCTATAATCAGAGTAAGGATTTCTGTACCAACCTATCATAGACACAAAGATTTATTTGGACTAAACCTTTTACCTCTGATGCACTAAGTAAAATTATAAAATACACGAGAGAAAGTACTAAATTATATAAAAGGTTTTGTTACATAATACATGTCCTTGGGTATATAGCTTCTCTGTGTCTCAATTTTGTCATCTAGAAAATTAAATGAATGTTCTAGATCATCTCTGATCATCTAAACAGTTGAGTTCAATAGGGGTTTTTATAGTTTATCAAGTATAATCTCAAACTAAATTCTACTTAATATATTCCCCTACTTGTGTAGATATATGTAAGAAATCGAGTAAGCAAATTGTGTAAAGAATTATTTAGATCTGTCAAGAACACACACACATATACATATACACTTCACTTTCTGAGCAATCTAGCCTAAATTTTTTATGTTTACAGATTTAAGATGACTACAAAATGAGAATAGAAAGGAAACACAGCTATGAATGAATTACTAAGTAATACATCAACTTGAACCAGGAAAATCAAATGTAATTCTTCTTTTCCATTCACTGTATTTGCATACAGTACAATTCATGGGAGGGGAAAAGTCATTCTTTCACTTCATACAAGTTTCTACTGCTTATCAGATAGGTTATTCTGGATAAACATGCTTATGTACCACAGTGTGCTCATAGTTGTGATGTTTTCAATTATTTTTTTATGTAGACACAAAATCAAAGGTTTTTTTTTGTCTGGTGCTATTCAGCTTCCATTTCTCAGTTTATAGGTAGCTGACACTTCTCTTTTGAATGAAGTAGTATTGTTCTATTTGAAAGGAAGAAGGACAGAATGTTTCCGAGTTTATTTTTCTTAATTTTTTAAATATTTTTTTGAGTTTGTATTAAAGTTTGTGTTTTACACATAACCTATGATGCCTTCAAAGGCTGGCAATGCACCTTTGTAGGGGCTGTCCTCACCAGCAGCCTGTCCTTCTGCCTGACTTGGAATTTTAGCAATTAACAGCTGTTTAGCTAAATTAGGCATCGAAGGTGCTTTGTTTTGTTTCAGAAGATCCCTGAAGTTATGTGCTTGAACCATTTTTATGAAGGTTGAGTGGCAGTAGGAGTAAAAGGGGAGATAAGACAGTCAAAACAAAATTACAAACAGAAAACACAGGGTTCAAGGAGAGGAAGTGAATTGGGAATTAAGTGGGAAACTCATAAAGAGAAAAACTGTTGAAAGAGTGAAGAAGAAATTATGCAGAAGAATTGAAAAATCAGCAGTAGCCATATATTATGTCTGTTCCACATTCTTCTTAATTTCCAACTGATATTTCCTCACTTCCTCCTCTCAGAATTTTTGTCATTTTGTTCTTAATTTTTTAAATTTTTCTTTTTTTCTTTTACAAATGACCCCTAGAATGAGAATGAATTAACATTTTTAATAGAGAATTACTGTATTTTTGCCCAACTCATTTGTTTGTTTGTTTGTTTGTGTGTTGCTATTTGTTGGTTGGTTTGTTCGTTGGTGATAAGGCCAGACTATATTTTCCAGCTTTCTCTATGGTCAATGTGGACATACGACTGAGTTTTGGCCAATGGAATGTGGGGAAAATCGTGTGTCCCTTCCCAGCTGAACTGGTTAGAAGTGAGTGTAATTTCTCTACTTACTCTTTCAAAATCTAAAACCATCAGAACATAACGCATACAGACCACAAAATAGAAGGGAAATGGGTTCTTGAAATACTTCAAGACCAGGAATTGATATGAGATGAATGCTTATGTGATTAAGAAGTACAATTCCATTTGTATTGAGATTTGGGAGTTTATGCTACAGTGAGAATTCCACCCCAAAATACAGAAGCAAACAAATCAAAACCCCTTCCTCTACACTAGTAACAGTCTTCTTTCTCCCCTGTCTTTCTCATTTAGAAAAATTGTCTTTGTTTACATTTTGCATGTAAGAAAGCTTAGTGGGGGAGAAGTTAGTTTAAGGGACTCCAGCAGGCTACCTTTCGGATGTTTTCCCAACTGCCTCCTGAGCTTCATATCTGCACCATAGACTTCAGTTTGAGATTTCCATTAACACACACACAATCAATCAACAGTCAATATAGTGTGGATTAGCTGATTTGACTTCTTTCATTGATTGAATCATGTGGTTGATTAATTTGTCTACATCACTATTTGTCTGGGTGTCATTGAACCACAACCATTTGTTTTTGTGTTTTTTTGTTTTGTTTTGTTTTACTTTACTTTGTATTCATTTGATCGGATTTTTACATCTTAATGAGGAGAACTTCAATGAAAAAAATCACATTATATACATTTTTACTTACTTTAGAAAAATTGGTTGTGAAATAACTTTATTAGGAATTCAGTTGGAAAGGTTTCTTTTTATGGACTCTCACTATAAAATAATAGTGTGCCTTGATTAAATGAAATTAAAACAATTTAGTTGAAGCTTTTTGTAAGACTGAAGATATAAATACTTCATCCATTTAATTCTGTATTTATGTTATCTATAGGTATGTAATAAGGACTCTTAAAAATTGACCTGATTCAACTTGGAATTATTGCATAACAAAATAATCTTAAGTGAGTTAGTGTTTTGGGACATTTTATAAAAATGTACTTAAGAAGAACAAATAAGTAAATACATATGATTAAGTTGACTCCAACACTTGGGATTAGAGTTTCAGTTTATATAAAACCATATTTCTGTGTTAAAAGAGTTTGTTGCTCTGTGGAGAGCAAAAGACAGGTAAATAGATAATTTCTGTATAATATAAATGTAAAGAAGAAGTTAAACTATATCCTTATAGTTAAACTATAAGGATTCACCAAAACTTTGTTCACATATATACATAAAAACATAATAACATTTTCCTTCACTGTTTCAGCCCTCAAACTCGAGGTTTGATTTCCAAACAGGGAAAACATTAATGAGAGATGCTTTACTGATGGTCTAAGTGATGTGAAAAAAAATGACTGACACCACATACAGTAATCAATAATGAGACAATATTTTTTAAGGGGTACATCACAGGGTTGGGTCATACACCTTGCCTTCCTAATGCTTTGTTATAAATTGCATGGTGAATTCCTATGAAAATAAGGAGCTTATTTTCTCCTGCTGCCCCATTCAGTCCTCAATGTGTAATCTTCCATTTGTGACCGTGCTACAGTTGCTGAGGAAGGGGTTTTGATGTTGAAAACACAAGATGGGGAATTTAGATAAGTAAAAGAGCAGCAAAATTTGAGGATGAACAATATAAGCAAAAAATCATTTGGGCATGGAAAGTTCTCTATTAAAAACTGTGAAGCTATCTTTTTTTTTTTTTAAGATTTTATTTATTTATGTGACAGAGAGACAGCCAGCGAAAGAGGGAACACAGCAGGGGAGTGGGAGAGGAAGAAGCAGGCTCCCAGCGGAGGAGCCTGATGTGGGACTCGATCCCAGAACACTGGGATCACGATCTGAGCCGAAGGCAGACACCTAACGACTGCGCTACCTAGGCGCCCCTAAAAACTGTGAAGCTATCTTATATATAGTCTGTCAAAGTCATTTCAGGGTAGAGTTGTTTACAGATGTTTTTGCTAAACTATTCTGTTGAGGCTAGTCAAGAGGTAGAACAATACTGGTATGGATAATGTGTCACAATCCAAAACATTTAGGTTCCAATTTCATGACACTCTTACTTGAATTACCTAAATTCTGAGCCCCAACTACATCACCGGAATAATGGAATTACTAAACTCCTTACTATTCCATTGAGATATATCTGTACGTAAAGTATCTTAATACATGGTGGCTTTTATGAACAGGATTCATTCCTTCCATGGATCTGTTGGTAAAATAGCTGTATTTTTTCTCTCTCAATTTCAAGCACAGGCAAGATGACCATAAATCATAACCTAAGACTATTTTTTTAGTTAGTGATTTTGTTGTCGCAATAAACATAAAACCATCATGGCCAGATATTATAAAAAAAAAAAGAAAGAAAAAGAAAGAAAGAAAGAAAGAAAGAAAGAAAGAAAGAAAGAAAGAAAGAAAAAGAAAGTAGTAACATCACCACAGTCCTGCTATAAAGCCATAACCCCAGTTTTCTGTCCATTAGGAAAAGTCAAGCAGAGTATAATATGCTTTTTCCTGGCATTTTCATTTCTTGTCTAATGGTGCTAACATTTTCATTTCTCGTCTAATGGTGCTAAATTAAATAAATGTTGAAGTCAAATCTATAAAGTAAGAGTCTTACTTCATCTCAACTAATCAATAATCAGCAAGTATTTGTTCAACTCTGGCTGGGTGTGAGGCATAGTGATGGCTGCCAGATGGATAAGGAAAAAGAAAAAAATATTTATTGCCAGATAATGTCCCTATAATATGGCCTAGGATATTTCACATAAAAAGACAGGTATCATCATCCCCACATGACAGTCGTAATTATGTAGTCCCAGTAACATGACCAAGGAATGTCTTGAAGAGAATGAAAGGCTGCTCTTGAGTTCAAATCCAGAATTATCTAACTACATATTAGCCCTCTTATTCCAACTACTCACACTTCAGCCATAAAGCAAAATACCTTCCCTAAAGATTATCATGTAGTTGGTTAGATGCATTATGTACACAAAAAAGTTAATTAGCATTGCTAGGCTCTAAAGCCTAGCACTTTGGGACACTTGGGACATTTCAGAGGAAAAAGAAACAGAGATGATCTGGAGCCTGGCTATTTAGGATTGTGTAGGATTTTTTACTGTCAGAAGATGTGGGGCGTGGAAGCATTGCAGGTGGGAAAAGTGCCTGGAGAAATGAGGCAGAGGAAAGCACAAACCATGTTTCAGTAGACCTTGAATACAGCAATTTGACTGCAACAGTTATTTAACTTGAGAACCTAGTAAAACATGATAACAATAAGGTCTGAAACAGAAGCCATGACTATCATCTTCCTATTTTTACTTTAGGCTTCTTTGGGATTATTCTCTGACTTAATAGTTATTGTTTGAGTCTTCAAAGAGTGTGTGCTTTATTTTGAAAATCAAATATTACTAAAACAAGTGATACAAATACAAAGCAGCTCATGATAATTTGTTCTTGTGTCATCAGAGTTTGGCCCTTGTTATGACCGCCTCTAAATCCATTGCATATGGTATTCATATCATATGACTCAGTCAAGGCTAATCATAATGCCCATTCTTTTAAATAAATACTTATCCTGGGTTGGCTACAGGAAATAAACAAATTCAATAAAATGACCTCCATGGAACTGCTATGTTCAGTGGAAATTCTCTACCCACCAAGCCTGCTATTGGTCATGCAAATAAAGTGTAATTATAGGAGAAAAGAAACGACACCAATAAGAGGCAAGTGGGGAAGCAGAGTCAAAAGATAACAATGTGAAAGAGAGAGAGACAAACACACCTGAAGCCCAGCAGTTCTGAAAACCAAAAAATTCAAATACTTACATAAGGATTAATTTTCATTTTTCCCCTTGATAGAGTTTGAGTTTGGTTTCTGTTCTTTGTGTTGTAACTGTAAACCTCCTATTTCATTAAACATTATAGTTCTAATTGTGTGATTCTAGTATGTATTTTAAGACACTTTAAAAGAAGAAAATTAATGTGAATCCTGAAGAAGATGGGAGAGTGAACATTACACAGTCCTACACAGCTCTATACAGAATGGAAGTAAACTATTCAAAAATATACTTAACAGAATTCATAAGCATCATTAAAAAGAATAGGACAACTCTTGGGAGGGGGATTTCTGCTCTTTAGCCATGAAGAAATAAGATGTTCTAAAATTACCCTTGCACTGTAACAACTAAGCAACTGAGAAAATATAGGAAATGACTATTTCCAGACACTATACCACATGCAACACAGGGCTATAATTCAGAAAAGAAAGGGAAACAAACTGAATGAGCAACACTACTGCCTAGACATTCTGGCTGGAGGTAATTCCCATACTACATTACAAGGCAGGAGGAACTCAAATCACATTGGGAAATCTCACTGAGTTGGGGAAACAGAGCTTGGTGTTGGCAGAGGCCACGATGACTAGGAAGTATTCAGAGAGGTAAAAAGAACTAGAGAAATAAAGCTCCAGAAATCTACATAGGGGCCCAGGAATCTTTCCCTGAATATAGTATACACATGCGTAGCATAAAATCCTGTAAGACTGAACAGAATAAATTTCAGGGAAAGAATAATTACACAGAGTGATAAGAAACAATTCTCAAAGGTCACAGAAGGCCAGGAATTGTTTCAGTTTCCTTCAGCCAGTGTATTGAATATTCCGGGCCTTTGGTTCATGCCTTAAAAGGGACTAAAAATTAGCTCTAGAATACAGCCTATTCTAGTTCTACCCAAAGCAAGTTTAAGAACAAAATCTCAAGAGGATTAAACTAATCTAAAAGTAATTTGAGTGCTTGCCAGAGAAATTGCCACATTCTCTCTCTTTAGAGGAACACAAAATAATATAGGATTCAAAAACTAGAAATCCCCAATGTTCAACATTCAATGCCAAAGTGCTAGAATAAAGAATAAAAAAATCTCACTCCAAACCAGAAGTTTGTTTGTTTGTTTATAGAAATTAATAGAAACTGACTTAGAAATCACAGAGATGATAAAATTAGCAGAAAAGAACATTAACACAGTATATAAGAATGATCTGTATGTTCAATGATATAAAGAAAAAGGAACATGAACAACAAGTGGTATAAAAAATAACTGAATTAACTTTAGAGATGAAAACTCAATACCTGAAAAAAAAACAACAACAACAATGGAAGTGATTAATAGCAATTAGACACTGTAGCAGGAAAAAACAGTGAACTTTGAGTTTCCGCATTTTTTTTATATCCTCATCTGTTACTTCATATGGTAAAAATACAACATATTGACAGGAATGCTAGAGAGAAAAAAAGACTGGGAAAAGACGGAAAAGAAGGAGGAGATGAAAGAAAGGGAGGGGGAGAAGGAGGAAGGAAGAAGAAGGCAGCATTACTGACATTGGGACATTAACAGGTGACCTATCTAACTGCTATGGGCTGAAAGTTTGTCCCCAGATTCACATGCCAAAGTCTAAATCCCCAGTGTGATCTGTGATTTGGAGGTGGGTGGGGCCTGTAAAAGGTGATTAGGTTCTGAGGGTAAATGAAGAGCCCAGAGCTGCCTCCTTCTACCATATGAGGATCCAAGAGCAGCGGACTGTCTGCAAACTAGGAAGTCGACTCGACCAGACACTGGATCTCTCCGTGCTTTGATCCTGGGCTTCTCAGCCTCCAGAACTGTGAGACATAAATGTCTGCTGGTTAAATCTCTCAGTCTGTGGCGTTTTGTTATAGCAGCCCAAACTGACTAAGACACTAAAATATATATAATCAGAGTCCTCAAAAAACAGGGCAGGATGCGACATAGCTCTGTATCTCTGTGTATCTGAATCTAGATCTATATCTATCTACCCACCTATCTATTTATGAAAGAATAATGAATGGGACGTTCCCAAATTTGAAGAGAACTATAGCACCATAGATCAGAGAAAGTTCAAGCATGAACACAAACACACACACATACAAAAGAAAATGTAAAAATCCATACCAAGGTGCATGCCATAATCACATTTCTTTAAAAAAAAATTGTGATAAGGAAAATGTCTAAAAAGATAAAAATTACTTTCATGAAACATGACTATCATATGGAAAATTCAAGTAATTCAAGAATATTAATCAAAAATAGCACATTTGTTGGCTACAATGCAATTGAATTATAAATAAATAGTAAATGAGGAACCAAAATGCTAATATATTTGGAAAATAAATAATGTCACTTTAAATACTTCATAGATTAATGAGGAACTTGTAACTGAACAAACTGAGGGTTTCAGAGGGAAGGAGGGTGGGGGGATGGAATAGGCTGGTGATGGGTAGTAAGGAGGGCACGTATTGCATGGTGCACTGGGTGTTATACGCAACTAATGAATCATCGAACTTTACATAAAAAACCAGGGATGTACTGTATGGTGACTAACATAATATAATATAAAAATATTATTATAAAAAAATAAAAACAAAACACAAATCCCCCCCCAAAAAGAATTAGATTCAGAATTGAATGATTATAAAATCAATACATAAAAATAAACCCACATATCTAAACTTTTTTGAAGTAAATTTATTTCTTTAAATATACATATTATGAAAGGAGACAAATGATTTAAGAAATCACTTCAAGAAAAATTAACCCTCCTTGAAGTAAATAGACCTTGCTATATCCAAAGATTACTAATTAATAGATGGAAATTAAAGTAAATCTATAAAATTCACATAACACCACTGACTAAGAATTCCAAAAGAATTTTGACTATTCTAAAGAGCAAAATAATTCTGAAAATTAAGGACACAGAAAGAGATCAAGAATTGTAAAGATATAGTGACTAAGATGATCACAGTATTGACATAGAAATAGATCAATAAAATAATGAAGAGGTAGCGCCTCCAAATCATAAGTCTGTGGGGACTAAAGCAGTTTTAGAAACCCCCACTGAAAACAAAACAAAACAAAATTATCTTTCATTACTGATTTGAGTACAATTGAGAAATATGACAGTGAATTAGAGAGATGGACGCCAAAATGCCAGCTTAGCTGCTTTGGACCTAATGAAAGAACATAACTTGTCACAACCATATAGAAAAAGAATATGTCTGCTCTAGCAAAATAGAACATAGAAAAACCCTACAGCAAATCCTACTTCTATCCCAGAAGCTCTCACATGTAAGCCCAAACACAAAAGAGCAAGAATGTGCATAACACCGTAAAATGACAATTTAGACCCACCTTATGACTGAGCCCAAATAATGCATGTACATATCTACATTTTCCAGAATCCCTTACAGTTACATGAGTTTAATGTGACTAATTCTGACCATCAAATATGGGAACAGTGATGAAAATTACCACTGTGCTTCCTCTATTCCTTTGTTGCCGTACCATGGTAAATTCGGAAGCAACACCTTCCAGATTGAGGAGTTAAGAGATGAAGGAAGGCTCTTGACCTGCATTCGAATTTAGGTGAGCCAGCAGCAAACCTCTGTTATGCTAAGTGCTATTTCTAGTTCATAATATTGCAGCAGAACCAAGACTATCTTCCTTAATATGCACCTAAATGTCCAAAAAGGAAAGAGATATAAATTAAATGTGGTATATTTATATATCAAAGTTAAAATATAAAAATGTTCTAGATGCATGCAATTTATAAAATATAAATGAATAGATGAGCTGATAAAGTATTGACCAAAAAACGTGTACAATTAATTCCAGTGTTTCATGGATATATAAAATGCATATTAAAATACAAACCAAATTAATCCGTCATTGGTTCTGGGAGTGAGATTTTATGGTAGGAGTCCACGTAATTTTAACTTAACCTATTATTTTATACTTATTTTATGCAAAAATAACATATGAAGAAAATATGAACATTATAACGTTTTTATTTAGAGGTAGTAGAAACCCATAAAGAATATGAAAAATAGCATTTTATTTCTAGGTTTCTGTTACATTATTTTATGTACTTTCTGGAGTTAAAAAAATTCTTAAGAAATAAAAGCATGGCAAAGAGAAATGTAACTGGAAAAGCCTAAAAAATAATAAGCTAGTGAAAATATTTTCATGTATTAAGTGATTGATTCTTCAAACAATTTACTGAGAACTGGTATGGGTAAAGGAGTATCCAAACATCTGTATCTTATCCCCAAGCACTAATGCTGTCTATTAGGCAGCCATATTATATGAAATAAACCTTAAAGTAGTGTCACTGTGTCGTGATCGAGTTATTTATAGAATGCAGCAGAAGCACAGGGAATCAACACTCAACTAGGATTGAGTTTGTCCACAAAGAACTTGTCCTAGAAAAAGAAGGTGGTCTGTAATGTGGGTCCTGGAGCGAACTGGTTTCAGTGTAGGAAGGTGGTTCAGCTTAAAGGCACATCTTTGTAAAGGTGATAGTCTATGGGATAAATTATTCGAGAAATTCCAAGTCATCCAGCTTGGCTAGTGATGAGAGTGCACATGCGAAGCAGAAAGTTATCGCCCCTAAAAGCATTAGAGAATGCATTGCCACCATCTTAACCTGCAGCTTTGATCACTTGCTTTCCTACTAAAACAGAATTTTAAAATAAGTATCCACTCTAACACTTACCCCACTTCTTTTTGGTAATTTATTCCCATGCCTCTATTTCCTGCTTGATGGTGAACTTCTCTGGGGGCGTAAACATTATCTGACATACATCTGCCCTCTGTGCCTAGCACAAAGTGTGGTGAATCCAAGGTGCTCCATAAATATCGTCCAACCACCCAATGTAGAATTCAACTTCAAAACGTCCCTCTAAGTAAAACTATGCAGTTTAACATGAATAGAAATTATTTTAATGGTATGTGTACATGAGATATTCAGCAAAGTAACTCCACTGGTATGGGTTAGGTAGTGAAAAGGCTAAGAAGGAGATGAATTTGGCTTTAAATCTTGCTTTGAACCACTCACTTGCTTTGGGGTATTGGTCAGGCTATTTAATTTTGTAATTTTAAATACTTGATCCATAAAATTGAGATTAATCATATCTATGCTTTAGTATTAATAATAATGATGATGAGGTTGGGGAATATAAGCGAGGTTCAGTGGGGTGGAGTCTGCAGCCGACGACCAAGAAAGAATTCTTGAGGCAAAATTGGTGGTTTATTAAAGCATGGGAACAGGACCCGTGGGCAGAAAGAGCTGCTGCCCCGGGTTGTGAGAGGTGGCTGATTATATACCATGGGGTTGGGGGAGGTGAGGGAAAAGGGAGGCTGAGAAAGCACTTTCATATGGCAAAGAAGACTCGCAGGATACTGGAGGCCCCACCATCGTCAAGCCAAGGCCGTCCACACTATCACTATGTCCTTATCAATGAGCTGCAGATACCTTCATATGTCAAAGAAGACTCACAGGATATTGGAGGCCCCGCTATTGCCAAGCCAAGGCTGTTTACACTATCACTGTATCCCTATCAATGAGCTGCAGGTCCTTTCCTTAGTTTTAGGGCAGCCAGGAGTGCCATGGAATGTTGAATACATAGTGGGGGGTGGGGGTGGGGTTGCAGGGTGTCAGCTTCTGCTTTGTCTTCAGCCAGCCTTCTATTCCCTCATCAGTAAGATTACATGAGATAAACTGAGCATTGAGTCTCCAGTAAATAAAGATAATAAAAGATGTGAGCTAACTCATGGCAGACATCTATCAACTTTTAGTAGAAGTTGAAGAATTCTCTTTAATAAGTATAGAACAAAACAATAGTTGAAATGCACAATGGATATGTAGAGGTCAGTTAGGAAATATATCTGAGCAAAGTAGAAGGAGAATGTAGAAGTTACAATGGAAAAAATAAATGCTTCCCCATTTATAAACTTGTGACCGGAGAAAATTCCTAATCTCTTGTAAATTTCCCTACAAGTAAAGTGATGTTAACAATGTGGCCTGTATTATTTAAGGATCACAGGAGATAGCGTTTGTCACACACCTTAGGTACCATCCTGACTTTGTGTTCAATCACTGTTACTGGATCCAATTTAGACCTGAGCAAAGGAATGTCGTTATTTAATTGCTTTGCTTGTCTGTTTTGTGGTTTTATTTATCTAATCACTTTTTTTGTTTTCATGCCAAGAAACAGCTCTAAGGTTGTCTCTAAATGTCTCTTGAGAAAACCTTTCATACAACACATCTTTCTACAGTCTAATGCTGTAAGAAGGCAATGTCTGTTTTTTGAGAGTCACTGATGCTGGTGGGATAAATGACATCCTGTTCTCTAATTAATTAAACAAGCTCTGTGCATTTCCGGTAGCCATGAAGGCAGGTTTTTTTTTTTTGTTACCATGTTGACTAAACACACAGGCTTTTGTCTGGTTGCTGCTGTGAAGCCCTTGGGAGTAGAGCAATTGTTTTGCCAACAAAGTTGAACTTTGGTCTTGTTTATACCCAGCAAAGTGTTACCTCCCTTGTGAGGAAAGGAGTTAAAGCTTATTAGGAAAGGTCAAAGAGATTCTCCAACGTCTGATAACCTTTAAACAGGTTTTTCTAAGAGGGAGATAGATTAATCCAATTTCTAATAGAAACAAGTGGCTGAGAATATCCAGTGAATATGCAGTCTAATTGCTCTCTAAAAAGAAAAACATAAGGGAAAAAATCAAAAATGAATATGGAGGAAGGTAAACTTATTTCAGGAGTTATGAGAATGAACATCAGAAAGTAGCCTCTGTAATTATCAAAAGGTTGAGAAAATGTGTGAAGTAATTGAATCACAATTCATTGTTTTGCAGGAATTGAGAAGATGAAGAGATGCTAGAAGGAGCTCTCAAGGCACAAAAGACGTGCAGGAATCTTAAATGCATATGTCTAAGTGACAGAAGCCAATGTGAAAGGACCGATAAAAGAGACAGCAAAGAAGAGCAAAGGGTCTTCGCCTCTGAGCGTTGACCTCCTTGCCTTCTCCTCTCTTTCACAGCAAAGTTTAGAGTTAATCTTTCATCCATCAGTACAGGGATTGCTGGCCATTCCTGGCATCTGTAATGGTAGAAACATGCCATGTATACATTTGTCAAATCTCACAGAATGCACAACACAAAGAATGAACCCTAATGTGAAATACTGGATTTTAGTTAATAATAATGGATCAACATTACACCTTCAATTGTAGCGAATACACTACACTAATGTTAATGTTAATAATACGGGAAATGAAAGGGTATTTAGGGACTCAACTTCACACTCAATTATTCTGTAAACCTAACACTGCTCAGAAAAGTCAATTTTTAAAGAAATGATGCTGGAGGTGTGCAGATCTGCAAACATGACAATGATGATGACAACAACGATGATGATGATGAGTTACAAGATAATTTGCAAATACAGGAAAATTCAAGGAAAACCAGAAACAGGGCCAGGAATTCAAACAGCAAGTTTAGACAGTTTAAATTCAGAAAAGAACTGATAGGAGAAACAAGGTATCAAAGAGAATGTATGAGCACCCAAAAGTTGGAACAATCATCAGGACAACTGGGGCCAAATAAAAAGATCAAATGAAGAACAAATGAACATCAGTGAATCCTTTGGCAAGGTTAACTGACCTGATGAACTTGAAAAAAGGCCATATATATATATATATATTTTCAGTTTTACAGAATTTGACGAAATCTTTTATGATAATTGTTTAAATCAAATCCATAATTAGGTGGATTAATTACTAGCAGTGTTAATAGTTAATGGATTTATAGTGAAGTTTTAAGTGATAAATGATACCTCTTCGACTTCAGTTCTGTCATTCATGAAACAAATGAGGGAATGGCATTAATACATAAGGGACATCAAATGTATTGTGTGAAATGCATTAATCTAAATGCTGAAAAATTGATGTAATGAGATAAATCTAATAAAACAACATTCATGAGGGATAAGGTAGAAGTAACACACCTGCAACCAAAACTCGGGTTTATTAGCAAAAAATGGGAGATATGGGCACCATGGGAACTTCTATTTAAAATGTCTGTGTGCAATATATAACAATAATATATATGTCAATAATAAACTATATCAGAATGGAATCATATGTATACCCCAAAACAAATGTAATTTTTAGTTCATATTGTTATACATATTTCTGGAAGCAGAGTCTAGGAGAGGTAGGATCCAGGGAAACCTAAATTTCATAAAAATATTTTAGAGTATCAGAAAATATTTTTTTCAAAATACTATAACTGTAGTATGTCCACCTATAGCTATTATGATTTTAGTTCATATTACGGACATATTTTTATAGCATGAGAGAAGAGTCTCTCTCAAATGACCTATATTCCCCCTTAAAATAAATAGAGTTAGGGGCGCCTGGGTGGCACAGCGGTTGGGCGTCTGCCTTCTGCTCAGGGCGTGATCCTGGCGTTCTGGGATGGAGCCCCACTTCAGGCTCTTCCACAATGAGCTTGCTTCTTCCTCTCCCACTCCCCCTGCTTGTGTTCCCTCTCTCGCTGGCTGTCTCTAACTCTGTCGAATAAATAAATAAAATCTTTAAAAAAAATAATAAATAAATAGAGTTAAATTGGAATATGTCCAAGGAATAATAAATATGATAATGGAAATGTTCATAATATGTCTGAGTAAGAAAGGCTAAAGGAAATGGATATGTTTACCCCTTTAGGGAAAATTTCTGGGGAAAATTGTACATCTTCAAATATCTGCAGTTTTCAATTGGAAGAGGGATAATTTATCTTTGTGATTTTAAATATGCAAAGAAAAAAGAAATTTTAACTTTTACTTAAAAGTAAGAATATCTCACATTCTATTGTATAGAATTAGTCATAAAGAAGCAAATGTGGATTTTCAGAGGATTCACCTTCCCACATTACCAAACACTCCATTTTCTTCAGTGGCGACCATGAACATATCAAAGCCCTTTATTATCCATCTTCATCAAAATGTACTAGTAAGGTTAAAAATTACATATACTTCTCATGATATCAAAGAAAATAATTAGGAGTTCATTGATGGGCAGAAAATATGCTAGACTCAGGAATAGATAATGTGGAAGGCTCTAAAAGATATCATAAAGTTGCAAGGGGGGGTGAATGCATGTCACATTTCATATGACCAGTGAAACCAGTAAGATTTTCCAACTCTGTGATACATTTTAAGATGTATCGATGGGAGACAGAAAAAGCAGAAAGAATATTGCAAAAGCTATCTGGCTTTTAACAGTTATCCAAAATTGAGTATCAGGTTTTCTTACGGTTCCTATTAGGACTCTGGAAGGTTAACATTCATTAACATTCTCAAACCATTCACTTTAATTTAAACCCGTGGGGTCCCCCTTTACTCTTTAATCTGATTTCTAATGATGCCTTTCATTGGTTCTGGCATGGACTTACTTTTATTTTATGCATCAACCCAGAGAATAATGAAGGATAGCTTTCTCAAGGTCACTAACCTTGTTAATATCTTTAATGTGGCCTATCTCCACAGTTGGCTGCTGGAGGTAAACCACAGTGAGAGGAAGGATCACACGATTCAGTATTCTATCACTATGTCAGCATTTTGTCCATCAATCTTTAGCACAAATATCCCAAATTCTCACCAATAATCTTACATCTCACTGTGTTCTTCAATTACTGGATTCACATAGGTTTTCAGACATTACATCTATAGAGAATTTATGAGGAGTTTAGCATATGCTAATACTTGTTTAGAAGATTTATTTATTTATTTATTTATTTATTTATTTATTTATTTATGAGAGGGAGAGCAAGCATGAGGTGGGAAGGGGCAGAGGAAGAGGGAGGAGCAGACTCCCTGCTGAGCAGGGAGCCCAAGGTCTCCATCCCTAGATCCTGAGCCACACGGGCACCCCTATCTGCTAATAATTTTAAATGACTGATAGGAGATCACTCTTCTCTCCCCCACAAAAAACAATTTTAACCCTAAGATGTTACAATTTCATAATTTTATGAACAGAACTCATGATTCAAAGAAAATTCTAGTGAATATGTGTGTGTGCGTGTATGTATAAATATTTTTTGTGGATCTAAATAAATCTAAAAGGAAATAGAACAAAATGGTAATAACCATAATCTCTTTCAGAGATTTAAATAAATGTGATTTGTGTTTTGTTTTACATAATTTTCTCCATTTCATAAATATTTTGCAATGAACATCCATTATTTATACAATGAAAGAAAACAGCCAATCCTTTTCAAAACAAAAACATAGATATGTACATGTATATGCATATCTATATCTATATCTGTATGACGTAATGTATCCAAATCACTAAGAGCAACAATTTTAAGGAGTTGGAATTTGGTTGATTTTTTAACTCGTCTAACTTTGCTAACACGTGACTATATTGCTCTTATAATCTAAAACAAAAATAAGTTCAACAAAGTAAAACAAGCAATTGTGGGTCACTTTAACAAATGTAAATTATTTACAAAACTCCGGTTATTTCTTCAATATGACTTCCCCATTGGGACACACATTTCCACACAACTTTTGGCTTTTTATGAAGAATCATTGTTGAACACCTTAGGCCTGAGACAACTCATCCTTGGCACAATGAAGGAGAGACTAAAGTTATGGGTTTAAAAGTGGGATGTAGCTATATTCACCAATATTTAGCATTCATTCATTTAGCACCTGCTTTGTGTTAAAAACTATATGCCAAGGGGGAGACTGGGTGGCTCCATTGGTTGAATGACCGACTCTTGGTTTCAGCTCAAGTCATGATCTCATGGGTCATGAGATTGAGCCCCATGTTGAGCTCCGTGCTCAGTGGGGAATCTGCTTGATATTCTCTCCTTCTACCCATCCCCCCACTCTCTCTCTCTTTCCCTCTCTCTAAAATAAATAAATAAATCTTTACAAACTGTATGCCTGGTATACACAGCAGGGGACCTTCTCCTCCTGAGACTCTGTTGGTAAGAAAGCCAGATAAGCCAATAGTAATACAAAGCCACTAAGGAGGTACTATATATGCACAAAGAGCTCTTTCAGCACAGGGAGACAGACACTGTTTTACCAGTGATATTTAAATCAACATGGTGGTGTTTGGACGGGGTCTTAATGGATGTCTATGAATCTACCAGGGACATAAGAGAATGTGCCTCCATCAGGCAGGAGAAAACTATGTCTAAAATATAAGAAAGTTAAAAAATATATAGAAAGAATACTCTCTCTTTTTAAGATTATTCTATTGATCTTTTCAAGATATATATATACATATATATATATTGCATGTGTAGAATGTGTATATCTATCATCTATCTATCTATCTATCTATCTATCTATCTATCATCTATCTATATCTAATTTCCAGAAATGGAACTAAAGCAGCTACATTTCTCTCATGAGACATGAACATTTCTACAGACACACAGATCATGAAAAAGAAATAAAAACTCATACTAAAACTGCCTTCTGTTTCTCAACAGAAAATGAAGGAGAAGTAAACAGGGAACAGCATTAAGGTTTTCAGATACTCATCCATTCCCGGCAGGTTTTGGAATTGTTGAAGGTAGAGAAAGTGATTCTTCAGAGGTCTGAGACCTTTCTCCTTCTGGTCAAAGTTAGGCCAGCACTTCCTTAGGGGATCCCAAGAGGACATAATACCTTATGACTTATTGCTTGTCCATTTACCTAAACCTTGACCAAAAAAATCACACATGGGGTTTTTCACTGGAGTGACCAGGCAGGCAGGACCAGACAGCCTAATCGCACTGAGTATGCCAGCTATCCAGGGAAGGTTTGCTCAGCATCCTAAGGAGAGGCAGACAGTGGGACTCTAACTAGAACTGCCTTCATTTCATTGCTCCAAATAATTTGTACTGGCCAGCAGTAACATTAAAGCCTTTAGCTTCTAACTGTTTTAGGAAAGATTCTTGCCCAAAGAAAGGAAATCTTATAAAGTATCTATTACTTCCAAAGATCTGGGCCCTGGAAAGGGATTTATCTCAGCAATTCTCAACAAAATAGAAAAAGGGTACACAAAGTGTTGGGCATCCAAGTATGATAAATAGACAGATATGTAAAGAAATAAGTGAGAGAGAGAGAGAGAGAGAGAGCCAGAGAGATGTTATAAATAGGCCTATCAATCTCCTCAGATGTATAAAATATAAATTTGTCCACCACGGTATATTATAGTGTAATAAGGGCCACACCATTATATTCTGGATGGTCTAGAGGTAGTCTTGGGTTCAAATGGTATCCTTACATAAGATTGTAGTCCAACTGAAGTTCAAAAAATAAGACAACTCTACAGTGTTCATCTAAGAATCAATAAAGAAGTTTCGTTTTACCAATAAATAGCACATGTAAAGCACTCATAAAATGTTTCACAAAGTTTTTGTTTATTATATTTAGCAAGACCAAGGTCGAATTTGTTGTGTAAAATATAGAGAAAGAAACAATTTAAGAGAAACAAAGTACACTACTACTTCATACTTTGGTGGGGGGGTATATGATTCTGCTACACCAAGATGTGATTTTTTTAAGTCCAATTAATGTATCAGTCTCTTAAAATTTCAGTATTTGATGAATATGCTCCAAAAACATGGGAGAGGATGAACATTAAATGCAAATAGTTTAGTCCCCCAAATAAAAGTGTTGCCAGGGGCTCATCAAGGTCTCATGGCAGCAACTTGTATTCACGAAGAACTTTTGTTTCTACAAAAAGAGGAACATCAAGATTCAACACATCTGTATAGATACCTTAACCCCAAAGACTTTCAAAAGGATTGTGGGTCTACAAAGCTAAAGCCTTCTGGAAGAGAAAGAATATGGTGTTACCAGGAAAGAAAAATCAAGACCAATGGGAGTAAGTGAAGATAATGATGCTCCGATTCTACTGACCTCATAATCACCTGTATGGTGATTGCATTCATTTATTACTGCTACTGAAACAACTTGCCACTGATTTATTGGCTTGAAACAACACAAATAGACTATCTTCCAGTTATGAATATCAGAAATCCAACACCGGACTCACTGGACTAAAACTGAAGTGTCTGTTATACTGGACCATGTTCTTCCTCAAGATTCTAGGGGAAATCTGTTTACTCATCTATTCTAGGTTCTAGAGACTGCCCTCTTTTCTTGTCTTATGAACACTTCCCTCCATTTTCAAAAGCAGCAACACAGTCTGAGTCCTTTTTATGACACCATTTACATGACCCTGTTTCTATTGTTACATTTCTAATTTTGACAACAATCAAGAGCATTTTTCCACTTTTAACGATTCATGCTTTTAGACTGAGCTTCCTCAAATACACAGGGATAATCTTCCAGTCTCAAGGCTCTTAATCTTAAATCCCATCTGCAAAGTCCCTTTTGCCATGTTAGATAATATGTTCACAAGACCCAAGGATTAGGACCTAGACACATTTGGGGACCATTATTCTGCCCACTACAGTAACGTTACCACTGTATTCTTTTATTTGGCATCATATTGACTTTATAACCTCCATATATTATCATTTTTATTGCCTATTAAGACTTAAAGGGTAGCCTTTTTACCTCATTCAGAGACATATTCACTTATTTAGATATTTAATAAATGGCATGTTGCAAACTTCCCATTTATGCTCTCATTGCACTCAGCAATGTTCATTTATTAATACATTTATTTAATTAATATCTGTCTCCTCCACCAAGATCTGGACTGTAAAAACCTTATTTCTTTCATTTAATGGTCTATTCTCAGCAGCTAAAACAACAACAAGCAAAAATGGGGCCCAATATATATTCATTAAAAAAAATGAATGGTTAAGCAAATAGTTATTGTACAACAACTTTTTGCCAGGGCTCACTCTTATATATATGAAGGCAGACAGGTGGACAGATCATCAGAGGACAGAAAGTATGCTCCTTAGTGGCTGTTGCTACAGAAATTATATACAGAAAGTCAACATGCTCTACTACCCTTGGCCCAGAGTCACCCCATCACCACTGGCCAAAAATGACCACATAGAATGCCTTATTACACTTTTAATAATGGAGAAGGCAAAATTAACTCCTGGAGCCTGGAGGCGTCATCAAAGAAACTTCAACCAGAGATAAGCAAATGTACAGTTCTAGTGTTAACTCTACCACTTTCCAATTTTGGATACAGGTTAGAGGCTAACCACTCTAAAAATGGATAGAGTCTATAGCCATAGAACTGGAAATGTCTAAGGATTCCTGACCTTTACTTCTTTTGGAAGATTGATTCCATGACACTGCACACAGTGATGCAGCTCTCTCAACAGCCCTGACGGTGTCTCCTAGCAGAAAGCAGAAGTGAAGCCATTCTACTTGAAGATCAGAAAGGCATAAATAGCCAAGGCAAGACCCAAGCCAGAGAAGAAAGAAGGTAAAGAATATGAGCTCAGGCAGAAGATAAAAGATCCCCTTAGGGCATCATCTTTCTCTGGATTGTGCATCTGTCTTTGCACATAATATGCATGTGCACCTGCATCCAGTGGATAATAAAACTTTATTTTGTGTGACATCTCTCATACTGCACTCCTAAATATTTAATAGAGTTAAATAATGCAGTTACTAAGGAGAGTAATAAGAGGCAGCAGGGGAAAATTAAAAGGCAGTGACAAACAACAAGAGTTATGTTTTGGGAAGGATCTAAGAATGATCTTTCTTACACTGATTTCCCAGAAAGCAGTCCTGAAGCCAGGACAAATCAAAAGTATTAATCCTCCAAGAATGTAAAAAGCATTTCCCTGTGGGGTCAGCTCTGTCTTTAACAGCTCCTATGACCTTGGATGGGATGATTGAGCTTTCCAAGCCTCAGTTTCTCCATTTGAAAAGAGCCATAGGTCAGTGGCAATTGTGAGGATGAAATTTGATAAGATATGTAAAATGGCTTTGAAATGTGTATTTAGCTAAGTAAATTCTTTCAGTGGTAAAAGGAAATCAGGTGAGGAGGTCAGAACAAGATGTATACATAAGACGTGAAGAGTCTAGAGTGATAGCTTGAAAGATTAGCAAGACGTGGATTAATATCATTTTACATGGGGCACACCAGAAAATCAATTCCGGAGGAATTTAGAGTCATTTTGTGAAACAAGTGGCTGGATGATAGGCCATCACATGAGCTCTGGTAAAAGAGGGATAAACTCCCCGTTCCCCCCCATGGTTTTTATTTTCTACTGATGCCCAATTGTGCCTTGATATCAGAACAGTATATCTCTTATCTCTTTATTATTCTGATGAGTCTTCCCACCATCTGAATAATTTACACCTTCTCAGCTCTTATCATGCAGTTTTTAACAGGCTTGCAATCGTCTAGTGAACCTACTATTTCTTTAAAAAAAATTTTAAAAATTTTTCCTTAATCCTGTGGCTCAAAATTTAGCTCTCCAAAGGCTCCTGCAGGTGTCAGCGCCTTTAGGAAACTTCCCTGACCTCCTATAAATACATTCTTTGTCTCAAATTATATAATAGTCGGTTCTCAAAGGGGGGTGTTCCCCCTTCTCCCCCAGCGGCATTAGCATTCTGCTCAGCTTTATTAGAACATAAATACTAAATGCCGCCCCACACCAAAGCCACATAATGGAATCCTGATCTTCTAGGATGGAACATGAAAGAAGCCAACCCACTAGGGGGAGTCACCGAATCCTGTGACCTTGACGGTTTTTCCCCTGAGAATATTCTTTCTCTTTAAGCACAGATAACCAAACCTCTGTGTGCAGCAGGATCACCTTGAAGGCTGATGGTTAAAGCAGATGATGAGGGGCCCAGAGTTTCTGACTTATTAGGTCTGGGGGGGGGGGGGATTGAGAATTTGAATTTCTGAAAAGCTCCCAGGTGACACTGATCTTTTAGTTCTGGAACCACACTTTGAGATCATAGCGCTCAGGGATCTTCTTCACACGGTGCATCTTCCAACACTGATTCAGGCTTCAGTGGACATGCTAGCCTGGCCGAAGTGAGGATGAAGAACCTTCTCTATTTCCCTTTGGCATAACTGAGAACAGACTGGAATCATCTAAAAGATGGAAGCAAAAAAAGAAAAGAAGGGAAGGGAAGGAGAGGGAAAGGGAGGGGAGGGGAAGGGAGGGGAGGGGAAGGGAGATAGAAAGGAGGAAGGGGGGAGGGAGGGAGGGAGAGGGAAAGAAAGGGAAAAAAAAGAGAGAAGCACATCAAGCTCAGTAATTTGGCTTTCCCATTTCCAGGTCAGTTTCCTTACAGAGTGTGGCACCCAGCTTAGCTTCTGGCCTACACTATGTTAACAAAAAGAACATGTCTTCTCTGTAAGCTGGGGGCAGCTCCAAGGATGCTCCATAACTCAATGCCTGGGCTGAGTGCCTCTTTTTTTTATGTTTGCTTCAGCTGGCTATCCTTAACTTCATAGTACATTTCACACTGTATTTTTTTTCGTCATTGAGATAAAACTAATAAACTAAATTGCACAGATCTTAAATGTTTCATATTTAGAGTTTAGTCAATTGTATAAAACTCTGTATACACTACCAACAATAGTAAATAGAACAGTCATCCCTCTTGAAAGTTTTGTCATACTTCTTTCCAGTCAATAGTAATGTTCTTTCTCCCACAACCATCTGATATTTTTCACCATAGATTAGTTTTGCTTGTAGTTGTATTTAACATGGATGATGCCATACCATATGTATTCTATAGTCCTGAACAAGCTATTGTCACGTAATATAATATTTTCACATTCATATATGTGTTGAGTTGACTTGGTAATTTTTTAAATTGTTACAGATACAGCACTATTCACCCATTCACAAGCAGAAGAATTTTTTTTCCAGTTTTAGTCTGTTATTATTAAACTTGCTGTGAACATTCTCAGACCAATCTTTTTGTGATTGTGTATGTTTTTACTTTTGTTGAGTCTCACAAGGTAGATTTATGCTTAACTTCATGGGAATATTCCACATGGTTCTTCAAAATGATTGAACTGTTTTTGACCACATCAGCAATGTTATCAGTTTCAATTATACCATATCCTGAGAAATATTTGTCATTAGCTTTTTTTTATTTTTTAATTATTCATTCTGGTGGGTGTGAAATGGAATATCATTGTGATTCTTATTTGCATTCCCTGTATCTGCATGTGCTTACTGACTGTATATCTTTTTTTAATAACACATCTATATAAATAGTTTGCCAATTAATTTTTGTATTGTTAGTTATTTATTGCTTTGTAAGAATTCTTTATATAATCTGGATAAAAATCCTTTTTTATATTTAGCTGCAAATATTTTCCCACATTGTAGTTTTTCTACTCATACTCTTACTAGTATCTTTTGATAAGCAGAATTGTTTTGTTCTGATAAAATCCGATGTAACATTTTTCTTCTTTTATGGTTCATCTTTTTTTGTGTCCTGTCCATGAAATTTGTACTTGACATAAAATTACAATTCTATTTCAATATCTAGAGCTTTATGATTTTTTATTTTATCTTTAGGGAATCTTTTACCTTTAGAGGGAAAGTGTCAGTGTTCATACGAAAACACAAACACAATTTTTCTAGCAATATTTATAAAAATGTTTTCATTTTTTTCCCTTTGAATTACTCTGGTGTAATGATTGAAAATGAATTACCCATATATGTATGAATCTATTTCTGGGCCTTTTATTCTCTTAGAATGATATATTTGTCTATCATACCAATGTCAAACTGATTTGATTATTACAGCCTTACAGTAAGCTTTGAAATCAAGTAGTATAAATCTTCCAACTTCGTTCTTTGTGTTGAAGATTGTTTCTACTAGTTGATACGTTAGCCTTTCCAAATAAATTTTAGAACTTATTTAAAAATAAAAGCTTGTTAGAATTTTAATAGGGATTCAGTTAAGTCTATAGGTCAATTTAGAGTATGAACACACAACAATTTCAGTCTCCCTGTTCCTGGGCATATTTTATCTCACTATTTATCTCACTATTTATATAATTTCTCTCAACAAGTTTTATAGTTGTCTGGTTTTCTATGTATTTTGTTTGATTTATCTGTAAGTATTTCATTGTTTTTGATGCTATTTATTTTTAAAGATTTATTTATTTATTTAAGACAGAGCTAGAAAGAGAAAGAAAATGAGCGGAGGGGAGGGACAGAGGGAGAAGGAGAAGCAGACTCCCTGCTGAGCAGGGAGCCTGATGTGGGGCTTGATCCCAGGATCCTGGGATCATGACCTCAACTGAAGGCAGACGCTTAATGGACTGAGCCACCCAGATGCCCCATCATTTACAATTATTTAGTTTGCTTAAGCAGGTTCCATGGTCACCCCACACTGGGCTTGATCTCATAAACCTGACATCACGACCTGAGCCAAAATAAGAGTTGGATGCTTAACCAACTGAGCCACCCAGGCATCCCTGATATTGTTTTCAATTTTGGTGTCCACATGTGTATTTTTGGTATATAAAATGTGATTGATTTTTCTGTGTTAATCTTGTGTCCTATACCATTGCTTAACATAGATATATCTAGATATCTCTCTCTCTCTATATATATATGTATTTCTATATAAATATATATGTGTAAATCTATATAGATATAGATAAAGATATGTATAATCTATAGATAGATAGATAGATAGATAGATCGATCCCAGGAGGTTTTTTTCGTTTCGTTTTGTTTTGTTTTGTTTTTTAGATTTCTTGGGCTTTTCCACATGCATAATCATGTCTTGCCATCTACAAATAAAGACAGTTTTACTTGTTCTTTTTTAATATGCTGTCTTTCTGTTATTGATTCCTAGGGTTTAGATTCTACTGTTGTCATAAAACATATTTCGTATAATTTCAGTTCTTCTACATGGGTTAAGATTTGCTTTATGGCTCAGGATATGGTGTATTTTGGTTTCAGCACATCATTCATTGATTTTTTCAGTGCTGAATTAGCTTTGCCTTCCTGGGATTAATCCCATTAGGTCAGGATCCATTATCCATTTTTATACAGCAGACAGACAAAATTTGCTAATATTATGTTAAGGATTTTGCATCTTTTCTCATAAGGACTTAACATCATCATCTACTTTAAGTATCAGACAATTGCTGATTTCATCTTTATTCTAGAAAAGGTTGTGTATATTGACATTATTTCACCCATAAATCTTTGATAAAATTGCCCAGTGAAATCATCTGGGCCTGGAAATATGCTTGTTGTTGTCTACATTAATCTCTGACTCTCCTTTTATATAATTTTGTACTGATGATGCCCCTTTTTCTTTGACATTCGTATTCTGTGTCTTCTCTTTTTTATTGTTAAGTCAGGCTAGGGTTATCAATTTTATTGATCTCCTCAAAGTACTAGCTTTTGCTTTCAATGATATCACATGTTCTTTTTCTATTCTCAATTTCATAGATTTTCATTCTTAGTTTTCTTCTAGCTTTGAGTTTTCTTACCTCTTTCTTTTTAAGTTTCATCAGCCCAAATCTTAATTTAAAACTACTTTTAAAAAATATGGTATAAATTTGATGATATAAATTTTTCTACTTGAGCTCTCTTAGCTGCATCTCATAAATATTGATATGATGTGTCTTATTTTCTTCAATTCAGAAAGTTTTTAATGCCCCTTGATACTTCTTCTTTAACATATGTGTTACATAGAGATGGGTTGTTTAATTAAATACTTTGGGATTTCAATCATTCTAAATTTGTAAGTTTTGTTTATTGGCCTAGAATATGGTATATCTCAATGAATGTTCCATGTCCATTTACAGACAATACAATTTCTGCTATTTTTGGTATAGTGTTTGTATTAGCTTGCTAGATGGCCATAACCAAGTACCACAGACTGAGTGGCTTTAACAACAGAAAATTCATTTTTCACAGTTGTCTGTAGCCTGAAAGTCCCAGACCAAGCTGTTGTCAAGCATAGCTACAATTCAGACTTCTCTCCTTACAGATGACTGCTTTTCCACTGTGTCTCTACATGGTCTTCCTCTGGGTTTGTGTCCAAATTTCATCTCCTTATAAAAACACCAGTCTTGTTGGTTGGGGGTCCTACCTTTACTACCTCTTTTACCCTTACCTTTTACTTCCCTAAAGGATTGATCTCCAAATGCAGTCATATTAGAGGTTAAGACTTCGACATATGAATTTGGGGGGGGCGATAAAATTATGTCCACAGGAGTGTTCTAGAAATATCAACTAGAAAAAGTAGATTGATAATTTTTCATGCCTCCTATATTCTTTCTGGATCTCTCTCTAAGTGTTCTCTCAGTTACTGAAAGAGGAGTCTTATGCCTCCAGTTTTAAGAGTAGATTTGCCTATATGACTCATTTTATTTTTATTAGATTTTGCTTCATTCATTTTGTTAGATGTATACTCATTTAAAAAAAGTCTTCCTTATGAACTTCTTCTTTCATCAATATTAATCAATCCTTCTTTCTTTTCTCTGGCCTCAAGTTGAATTGGTCATATAAACATAACATCTTCAGCTCATCTTTAGTGCTTTCACAGTATATCTCTTCCACCTTTTTACTTTCAATCTGTGTCTGTATTTACAATTAAAGTGTGTTTCTTATAAAGAGCATATAGTCAGATCTTGCATTTTTAAAAATCCAGCATGACAATATCTGTCTTTTTATAGGAATGCCTAGTCAACTTATTTTTAATGTATATATAGAGGTGATTAAACTTATTTCTCCTTTCTGGTGTACCTTCTATATTTATTCTTTATGTTTTTGGTCCCCGTTCTTCCTTCTCTTTCTTCTGTTAGGTGAATTGACTATGCATCTTATATTTTAATTGTTCTTTTCTGATGGAAACTCTAATACTGTAGTCACTAGCCACATATGGTTATATAAAATTTAATTAATTAAAATTAAATCCACTTAAATTTTTAATTGCTTAGTCATGTTGGACAGAACTTGTCTATCATAACAGAAAGTTCCATTAAACAGAACTACTCTAGAGGTTAAGATATACATTTTAATTTATTCCACTCTTTTTTCAAAAAATAATAAGCTATTTCCTGAATTTCCTGAACACATAAGTCTTAGGAGAGTATAAGTCCATCTACTTCCTGTTGTATCAATCCCAAACAACTGATAGAAATGCTCTTGACTAGGAATACCTGAGGCACTCCCCTGGGCCTATATTATTTATAGTGAGCCCCTACAGACATTTCCCCAAAGGCCACTGTTGTGGGTGGGCCATCCCTAGTGGTTCTTATTAGGATCACAGAACATATTTCAGCAAAAAAAAAAAAAAAACATCAGGGAACTTTGAGGAACAAGATTTTCTATTCAAAGGTCTTGAGGGGAACACAGAATGTTCAGCAGCCACAGTGAGGTAGCAGGGGGAGAGACAGAGACAGAGTGTGGACCTGGGACTCTGCTTTTATTAGAGTACAAGGATATCTGAGGTTTCACAATCACTCATTATCTTAATGGGTATGTATGATCTGGTTCTTTATCTGGTTGCTTTCCCAGTCATATAGCTGGTAATATGTTTATTCAAGATGAATATCTTTTGAAATGGGTGCCTTGGAAATCAAAAGCTTAATACCAGGCATTTAGACTTCTGAGGAAAACAACAGAATAGGAGGTTCCTAAACTCACCTAGTTCCACAGATAAAACTAGATTATATCCACGTCAGTGTAAATAACTCAGAAAATGACTTGAACACTGGCAAAACAGACTCACCATAGCTAAATGTAGAGAAGAGTTCACCTCAAAGAAGGTAGGAAGGCAGAGACATGGTCAGGAACCAAACTGACTTACAGGACTGTCTATGGGAGGAAAGGACATGGTAAGTGCAGAGAGGAGAGAAGAGCAGACCCACACAGCAGGCAACCCAAGCATGGGGAACCCACATGCAGACAATGAATCTCCATAACATTTGGCTTTGAAAACCAGAGAGGTATAACCATAAGTGGTGCTTAACACCTGGAACTCTAAAAATCAGCAGTCTCAGATTTGGGAGAAGCAAGGGGGTGGAGTCCTCACTCCTAAAGAGACTGCATGATAACAGCCCCCCCTCCCCTGAGACAGAGGATAGAATCAGCAGTTTGAAAAATGCCTGGGCTATACAGGAACATTTATTTGATAATCTCAGAGCACGTGCTGGAGGGCCAGGGATCTTTGGGAAACTTCTTCAAGAGAAAAAGAGTTGGCAGGCACCATTTCCCTTCCCTAGCCCCCAGCCTAGATACATGGACAATTGTGGGAACCAGCACAGAACAAACACTCTCCACCTAGCTTACTAATCATACACCCTGCTCTCACACTCTTCTATGGATGAACGAAATTGCAGAAGACACAAACAAATGGAAAGACATTCCATGCTTATGGGTTGGAAGAAAAATTTCATTAAAATGTGCATGCTATTCAAAGCAATCTACAGACAAATAATCTTAAAATTTGTATGGAACCCCAAAAGACCCTGAATAGCTAACATAATCTTGAAAAAGAAGGACAAAACTGGAAGTATCACAATGTCAAGATATAGTACAAAGCTGTAGTTATCAAAACAATAAGATACTGGCATAAAAATAGATAGAAAAATCAAGGGAACAGAATAGAGAGCCCAGAAATAACCCTATGATTATATGGTCAAATAACCAACAAAGGAGGCAAGAATCAGCAATGGGAAAAAAACAGTTTGTTCAACAAATGGTGTTGGGAAAATTGGACAGCTACATGCAAGAGAATGAAACTGGACCACTTTCTCACACCATTCACAAAAATAAATTCAAAATGGATTGAAGACCTGAATGTGAGACCTGAAACCATAAAAGTCCTAGAAGAGAACACAGACACAAGTATTTAATTGAAAATAAATAGAGGGATGCTTTCATGGCTCAGTCGGTTAAGTGTCTGTCTTCAGCTTAGGTCATGATCCCAGGGTCCTGGGATTGAGCCCTGCTTCTCTTAGGGCTTCCTGCTCAGCAGAGAGTCTACTTCTCCCTCTCCCTCTGCCCTTCTTCCCTGCTCCTGCACACACACACTCTCTCTCTTAAATAAATAAATAAAATCTTTTAAAAAAATGAAATCTTGCCGTTTGCACAACATGAATGGACCTAGAGGGTATAATGCTAAGCAAAATAAGCCAGTCAGAGAAAGACAAATGCCATATGCTTTCACCCATATGTGGAATTTGAGAAACAAGACAAATGAACAAAGAAAAAAAAAGAGAGACAAACCAAAAAACAGACTCTTCACTATAGAAAACAAATTTATGGTTACCAGAGGAGAGGTGGATGGGAGAAGGGAGAATTAGGTGTTGGGGATAAAGGAGGACACTTGCTGTGATGAGCACTGGGTGTTGTGTGGAAGTGTTGACTCACTATATTGTATACCTGAAACTAACATAACATTGTATGTTAACTATAATGAATTTTTTTTGAAAAAGCTAAGTATCAGTCATTTAAACTCTGTCTCTTCCACCCGTTGTGTTTTTCTAGTCTTATATTTTAAACATATACCATCAACTCCACAATATGTTGTTATCATTCTACCTTAAAAGTGAAGACTTTTAACAAAATTCAGTAAATGTTCATGTAGGTATGTATATATGTAATCTATGAATTGATATACATGATAAAGGTTTTTATAATGTCTTTTATATTTATATAGATATAGTACACTTCTACTGGTCTTGGGGGTTTTTTGGCCCAAAAATATGGATTTTCATCTGAGAGCTTGTATTTTCACTTTGAAGTACTATTTTCCATCTTTTAGATATTGTTTATCTGCTAACAACAAATTTCAGTCTCTACTGAGGATATATTTATTTCACCTTCACTTTTAAAATGTGTTTCACTGGATATAGAGCTAAAAGTTAACTAATTTTGGTGTTTTTTTTTTCATTAAGTACTTTAAAAGTCAGTAAGTTTTTCTACTTCCATTAATTCTGCTGAGATGTCAGCTATTACTTACATCATTTTTCTTTTGCATTTAAAGTCCCTTTTTTCATCTTCTGGTTGCTTTTATACATTTTCTGTTTCTCCTTAGTTTTCAGCAAAACTTATTATTGGTATTCTTTGTGGTTAGCCCACATAAGATTTGCTGAAATTCTTGGATATGTAGATTGATGTCATTCAACAGTTTTGGATATTTCTCAATCATTTTCTGTTGAAATATTTCATCTGTACCACTTTCTTTTTTATTTTTCTCTAATTAGTTTCTCATATAGGATACTGTTTGATATTTTCCTATAGACCTGAGATTATTCTCTGTCATACTGTTTCACATCTTTTTCTTTGTGTTTTTATTAGAATATTTTCATTTGTCCTGTTTCTTCATTGACTTTTCCCTTGCTATGTCCATTCTGTTATCCATCCTATGTGATATTTTTTCCTTTTTTTTACATTTTTATTTAATTTTGTTTCTAAAAGTCCATGTGTCTTCCAATATTTGTTTTCTCATCTTTTGATTTTTATTATATATTGGGCATTTTCTATAAAACGAGAGAAAAACAAAACTAAATACATATTATTCAACTCAAGAAACAATATTCTTTTTCTTATACCACACTGCTGAAGTGGAAACAGTTTAGGAACCTAGGTGATGCGTTTCACATTAGCTTTGAAGACTTTGAAGGTGAGGTCAGGGTGTTCTCTTTAACAAAGACAGGTGACTGAACACTGTCAATATTTCTGACATATTCTTGAACCTCAAAGTTGAACCACCAACTTTTTGAACCATGAAATATGTCTCTCAGGTTTATAGCTCATTTTTTAAATTTTGAATCACTTGGCAGTTCTCTTTGTTTTCAGGTTCTATGCCCAGGTTTATGAGCCTTGGGAGAACTCTTTAAGCCCTCATACTTTAGGTCTGGGTTCCAAAGGAGACCCCATTCCTCTTTGAAAAAGCCCTATATTATGGGGGAGTTTCTCTCCCCCACTCCTGCCCCTTTTGAGATGTAGCATCTAAAAACCACAATTGTTAGGGTGATTTTCTCAGCCCTCACTTTTTTTCTCTTTCCTTTTTCCTTTTTTACCTTTTAATGAGTAATCTGTCATGTCCCTGCCAGTGATCTTTTAGTTACAATGTAAAAGAGGTGGTGAGGGTGTAGAGACATGATCAATGTCTTGGGGCTCCTTAGGATCTTAATCTGTCATGCCAGTGTTCACATGGCTGCTTAAAGTTTATTTAGAATTTTATTGGTTTCTCCTTAACTTTTTACTGAATTTGCCTTTTCACACATCTCCACATGAGTAAGGACAGTAGTAAGTCACTTCTCTCAATAAAGATATTTCTTTCCTAGACTTTGATCTTGGGATTTTCTTTTCATCCTTAAAGATATAACTGGATTTTTCAAAATCAGTTTGGTAATATTCATCTTAGGTTGATTGTTAGAATGACTAGATTGTTCTTTGAAATTTTCTGCATCCAAGGACAATATGGACCATCACACTGTGGGGATTACTTGTTTATAAACCAGTTGTAAGAGACTTTGAAATCCTTGCGGTCAGGGACTGTGATACTGTGTGTGTGTGTGTGTGTGTGTGTGTCCTCAGCAAATAGCAGAGGCAGAGAATTCAGAGGGCGATCAGCAAATTCTTCACAAAAGGGTGAAGGAATATGTAGATGAACCCTGCATTTAGATGAGTTCCTACAGACCAAATACTATTATCCTTAAAAGCTTTTGCTTCAAGTCCATTAAGTATGTTTCAAGAGAATTGATGCCAGCATTATGGTGGCATAAGACATCCCTAGTTTGTCCCTCCTTTGAAAACTAAAATTCAGCATCCATCCCTAGACAAAAGTGCTTCTTTGAGAGTTGTGGGGCTCAACACCATATACAAAATGACCCAGGAGGAATCTCACCCACTTTTGTATCAGGAAATAGGCAGACCAACATCAATATATGTTATGGAACTGACAGGAGCCTATGAACTGGCTTTAGCTTCTCTCCATCACTATCTAGAAGCACCTGGAGAATGCTAACTGGGGTGGACATCCACAGACAAGAGGGCCTTTGTAGAAATTCAGGTTCCCAGAGAAGATTTAGCACTCTGTTAAAGAAAATAAAAAATACAGACTTGAACACATTGAACTGCAAAAGAGGAATCACAATTGTGACCTTTAGGGTCACCTTCAGGAAAACAAAAGAGAAGTTTCCAGCAGATGATCTGGTACCTTGTAAGATGGAGAGATGATATAAAAGCTTAAGAATTCTGCCAAATGAGGGAGGAAGAAGTATGAAGCAGGTGTATTCATGCAAAGCTAGAGAAATCCTCAGACTATGAATCCAGAACAATTAAAAAAAAAATCACACTTGAAGGTAGCTGGTATATCCTGGGGGAAGTAACTGCTACTCTATTTATTTTTTAAAGATTTTTTAAAAATTTATTTTAGAGAGACAGAGAGAGCAAGAGTTGGTGGGGGAGGGGCAGAGGGAGAGGAAGAGAGAAACTAAAGCAGACTCCACACTGAGGGCAGAACCCAGCATGGGGCTCAATCTCACGAAACTGAGATCATGATCTGAGCTGAAACCAAGAGTCAGATGCTTAACCGACTGTGCCACCCAGGTGCTCCATAACTGATACTTTAAATGCAAAACACAGCAATGCAGAACTAAAAGGAATACAGAGAGCTAAAGAAACATAACATCACCAAAAGATCACAATAATCATTGAATAACCAAATCCAATGTGTGGAAATCTGAGATTTACCAATAAAGAATTCAAAGTAGCTCCTTTGAGGAAATTCAATGATCTATTAAAAAAGCAGAGAAAAATAATAGAATGAAAGTCAGAAAAAAATACATGAAATAAATGAGAAGTTTAACAAAGCAGAAGAAATCATTCAATAAAAGAACCAAATGGAAATTCTGGAGTTGAAGAATTCAATGAATAAAATTTAGAATGTAATAAATAGCATCAACAGTATAATAGACCAAACTAAGATAGAATCAATGACCCAGAGGATTCATTAGCCATCAGGGAAATTCAAGTCAAAACCACACTGAGATATCACCTTACGTCAGTTAGAACGGCAAAATTGACAAGGCAAGAAACAACAATTGTTGGAGAGGATGTGGAGAAAGGGGATCCCTCCTCCATTGTTGGTGGGAATGCAAGTTGGTACAGCCACTCTGGAAAACAGTGTGGAGGTCCCTTAAAAAGTTAAAAACTGAGCTACCCTATGATCTAGCAGTTGTACTACTGGGTATTTACCCCAAAGATACAGATGTAGTGAAGAGAAGAGCCATATGCACCCCAATGTTCATAGCAGCATTGTCCACAATTGCTAAATCGTGGAAGGAGCCGAGATGGCATTCAACAGCTGACTGGATTAAGAAGTTGTGGTCCATATATACAATGGAATATTACTCAGCTATCAGAAAGAATGATTTCTCAACATTTGCTGCAATGTGGATGGCACTGGAGGAGATAATGCTAAGTGAAATAAGTCAAGCAGAGAAAGACTATTATCATATGGTTTCACTCATCTATGGAACATAAGAACTAGAAAGATCGGTAGGAGAAGAAAGGGATAAAGAAAGGGAGGGTAATCAGAAGGGGGAATGAAGCATGAGAGACTATGGACTCTGAGAAACAAACTGAGGGCTTCAGAGGGGCGGGGGTGGGGGAATGGGATAGGCTGGTGATGGGTAGTAAGGAGGGCATGTATTACATGGTGCACTGGGTGTTATACGCAAGTAATGAATCTTTGAACTTTACATAAAAAACCAGGGATGTACTGTATGGTGACTAACATAATATAATAAAAAAATATCATTATAAAAAAAAAAGAATCAATGACCCAGAGGATAGTAACTTTGGAATAATCTTTTAAGAAGAAGACACAAAAAAAAAAAATGAAAAAGAACAAAAAAAGACTATGTGATCTATGGGACAACATCAAAACACTAAATATCAAAATTATTGCTGATCCTGGAGAAAAGAGGAAAAAGGACACAGTTTATTTAAAGAAATAGCTGGAAACTTTCCAAACCTAAGAAGAGACTTGGACATTCAAGCATTTGAAGCTAATAGACCACCTCATTATTTCAATCAAAAAGATCTTCTCCAAATACATTATAATTAAATTGTGAAAAAGTAAAAAATAAGAGAAATTCCTAAAAGCATCAAGAGAAACAAACAAACAAAAACCCAAACACTGTAATATACAAAGAAAAATTGGACTATTGGTGGATTTCTCATCAGAAACCCTAAAGGCCAGCAGGGAGTGGGGATATTTAGTTAATGTGCTGAAAGGAAAAAAGAAAAAGAAAGTCCAGCCAAGAATACTCTATTCTGCAAAGTCATCCTTCAGAAATTAAGGAGAAATAAACATTTTATCAGACGAACAAAACCTGAAGGAATTCATCATCACTAGACCTGCCTTAAAAAAGATACAGAAAGGAGCTCTTCAAGCTGAAATGAGAAGATGTCATTTATTAAAATGAAAACATGAAAATACATAACACATAGGTAAATGTAAATATATAGCCAGTTTCAGAAAACTCTGATTCTGTAATAAAATGATGTCTTAGTCTCTTAACAATGGTATAAAAATTAAAGGAAAAGAATATTAAAAATAGCTATAGCTACTATTTGTTAATGAATACGCAATAGAAAAAGAGGTAAATTATGACATTAAAAACCTAAAAGGGGGTGCCTGGGTGGCACAGCGGTTAAGCATCTGCCTTTGGCTCAGGACGTGATCCCGGCGTTATGGGATCAAGCCCCAGATCAGTTTCCACTGATGTGAGCCTGCTTCTTCCTCTCCCACTCCCCCTGCTTGTGTTCCCTCTCTGTCTGGCAGTCTTTATCTCATATATAAATAAAAAAATCTTTAAAAAAATAAAAACTAAAAGAAGGGAGTGAAAGGGTAGAATTTTGTATGTGATTGAAGCTAAGTTGCTTTTAATATAAAACAAGTTGTCATATCTATAAAATGGTTTATGTAAGCCTCAAGGTAACCACAAAACAAAAACCTATAGTAGATTCACAAAAGACTTAAAAAAAAAAAAAAAAAAAAAAAAAAAAAAAAAAAGAAAGAAAGAAAAGGGAATCAGAACATTCCACCATGGAAAATCACCAATTCAACAAAGTAGGCAAAAAGAAAGGAAAAAAGTCACAGTGGATCTACAGAACAGCCAGAAAACAATTGGAAGATGGCATTAAGAAGTCCCGGCATATCAATAATTATTCTAAATGTAAGTAGATTAAATTATGCAATCAAAGGTATGGAGTATCTGGATGGACAGGAAAAACACTTTATATGGAAACTAGAACCCAAAAAGATGCTAAATAACCAAAGCAACCTTGACGAAAATAAAGTTGAAGCCATCACATTTCCTGATTTCAAACTGTGCTACAAAGCTGTAGCAATCAAAAAAATGGTGCTGGCATAATGGTAGAAAAATAGAGCAACAGAACAGAATTGTGAGCCCAGAAATAAACCACCACACATATGGTCAACTGATATTTGAAAAGAGAGCCAAAAATGCTCAATGGAGAGAGGATAGTCTCTTTAGTAAATGATGTTGGGAAAACTGTATAACCACATGCAGAAAAAAAAAAATGAAACTGGACTCCTATCTTACACCACTCACAGAAATTAACTCAAAATGGAGTAGAGGCTTAAATATAAGATCTAAAACCATAAAACTCCAGGAAGAAAACAGGGGAAAAGCTCCTTGACATTGGCCTTGGCAACAAGAGCTGGGCTATGACAACTAAAGCACAAGCAAAAAAGCAAAAGATCAAGAAGTGAAGTCTACATCAAACTAAAAGTTTCTGCACAAAGAACAATCAACAAAATGAAAAGGCAACCTACGGAATAGAAGAAAATGTTTGCAAACCATGTATTTCATATGAAGCTAATATACAGAATATATGAAGAACTCTTACAACTCAATAACAAAAACTTACAAAAGTCTGCTTAAAAAAGTGGTCAGAGGAACTGAATAGTCATTTTTCTCAATAAGATATACAAATGGTACAGGTACATAAAAATATGGTCGACATCACTAATTATTAGAGGAAAAGAAACCAAAGCCACAGTGAGATATCCCCTCATACCTGTAAGAATGGCTTTTATCAAAATGATAAAATACTATAATTTCTTTCTGTAATGTCCTCAAAGGAGACAGAGAATGTTAACACCCCACAGGCATTTCCCCTTTATACGTGAAATAGATGTGAGAATCTTAAGAATAGATTAATGTTTGAAATGAAAAAAAAATTAAGAAAGTTGAGACTTCTTGGTAATTATGTCCCTTCTTGAAACTGAGAAATCACTGCTGTCAGATGAATTGAGTAATTCTAATTAGATATATAAAAAGAGTATGATACTGGAATGTTTTTTGTTTGTTCTTCATTCTGTAAAAAAAAAAAAAAATCCAATGAGTCAATCAGACTAAAAAATATACATTATTTATCTTCCTTCTTACATAATCTGTATGTGATACACAATTTCTTACCTGAAACAGATATCCTGGCTGAGGTACAGCAAACAAAAGGCAAAACATTTCTTTTTATACATAAGTTGTCCCTCGCCACTTAATCTGAAAAAATTCCAAAATTGATTTCTCCACTGACAATGATACCCAGGTGTGGTAACTATAGACTAGTCGGATGAGGAAGTTAAAAAAAAAAAAAAAAAAAAAAAAAAAAAAAAAAAAAGAAAGAAAAGAAAAGAAAAGAAAAGAAAAGAAAAGAAAAGAAAGATCTGTTTGAGATACAAATATGCTCAGCTTTAGTTCTTACCTAGTGATAAGAAAAGCCCTTTTGTGAGAAAATAACACTGATCTCCAGGTGTCAGATAATGCTCAAACCCATTTTCTTATATACTTAGCAGCAGGATTCACCTGCCACCATTAAGTCATATAGATTCCAATAGTAGTGGCAATGTGAATCCAGTGAGACTAAAATGAGCCAGCAGTCTCCCCAAAAACGTCTGGACTGAGGAAGCCAGGGAGAATTCAGAGTAAGTCCTTTAGGAGAGTTGACTATTGCAAATGAGGATACCAAGAGCAGAAACAAACCACATGGAGGACGAGGAAAGAGAAAATTTGTCCAGAATAAAAGTCTCTTAAAAAGGTACCAAAGATAATGCATGTCCCACCTTCTATTTTTGATGAAGTTCAAACTCCCATTAACTTATCAAAATTCCAGAAATTGATTCTGAACATACAAACCCATGGCTGCAGCCTAATGCTCTATTTAACTATCATCGTATTCTAGACTTCTTCACTCTTAATCAGGTTTCAAAATCCAGCTCAAGTATTATCCATTCTAGAAAATTCTGTCTGTCCCCTCATCTGGATACTTTTTTGTCTATATCACCCTATGATTTGTTGCTGTTGCTGTTTCAGCACTTATCATATGATATGACAATAATCTGATCACTTGTATTAAACAAAGCATATGGAGAGATCATTTTGAACACAGCATAGAGTCCCTTCTCTTTAGCATTGCTGCTTGGGCCACCCTGAATTCCCCAGCTGTGATCTTGACTGGATCTAAGAATTCACTTTTCTCATTACTGACTCACTAGTCTGAGACTCACTGGGCATGCCTTTCTCATCGTGAAGAAGGTTCCTCTACCTCAGTGCATCATCAACTTGTAGGAGAAAGAACAAAACTTTGGAATCAAATACAAAACCAAAATAAACCTAGATTTCATTGGCTAGAAACCAGTTATGAATTAACTTACCCAGAGATACCAAATAAGAAAGCACTACTTGGTTAATCCATTCTCACAACCATTTGCAAGAATCTATCCTTGTGGATCATATTTAATTTTTTAAAAGAGTTTTAAGAGTAGATTGCATTTTCTCAGAGAACATATAAATATACAAACAACAATGGGAATATGTGTGAAGTTCTCCAAACCTGTTGCTATTCTTTAAGGGAGATGCAATTGAACTATTGAAGGCTTGGTTTAGCAATGTAGATTGTTATATAACCAAAATTGCTGAATGCTAAATTGAAATATGAATCAATGAAAATAATTTTTGGTATTTTCTTCTTAAATAAGATGTGTGTATACTTCTTAGTCTATTTAGACATATTTTTAGTCTTTTTTTTAAATTCTTGACTTTCTTTGCTGTTATATGCATAACTACTAGACAGAAAGAAAAGATGAAAAGAGATATTGTTTAATTTTGACAAGAGGCAGATTGTATTGGTCTGGCTGTGTATTGTAATTATAGAAAAATCTTTGAGAATTTCCTAAAGATGGATTATTCTTATCTTTTCAGGAATTTGAGATTATTGAATGAGATAACATATGTGAAACACTAAAAGACAATTTTTCCTGACTTCCAAGAAGCAGATGACAAGAATAAATTAGACATATAAGTGGCTTATTCGAAGTGGGAGAGGTGTGGTGAAGGTGGTGAGAGCTGTCACACCTAGATGTAGCTACAAAATCTGTGTGAGGAGGAACGGAGGAGGATTGGGTAAGAAGAATCTAGAACTGCACCACAGTTCCAAGAAAGATACAGTCAAGTCAATGGGGAGTTCTTGAAACCGAGATTCCTGATAGATGAATTCTGTGTCTCCTAATGATTGGTCTGTATTAGTAACCACACTCTGCTCAGACCCTACTTAGGAGTAACCTGTGGACAGTGTAGGCTTCATGTGAAAGTGGTGGTGGAAACTTAGGGACAACTGTTGTGGTTGTTAGTTAATTATGTTCCCCACTACAGGGGATCCAAGCAGCTCATTTTCACGGCCAGTGGAACAGCATAAATTTTGGCACATGATTCATACCAAATGCTTGTTTGTAGATTTTTCCTCATTTGCTCCATTTGTGTCTCTTCCTATTTCTCTTCCCCTCTTCCTCTCTTCATTTTAGTAATTACCTCTAATAGTTTCCAATTTTATGGTGTCTAGAGAGAATGAATTTTCTGGGTATATTTATTTTGGAATTACCTTAATATTGCATATATATCTAATAATAGGGAAAATGGCAGAGAAGAACTTCACTGATTTCTCAAGAATTGAAAGTAAAATCATTGCTATTTTCTTGAGGTGCTGCCATGATTCCTCAAAAGTATTTTACCTCTTTCCACTGACCTTACCTACCTATTTTACTCTACCACTCCATGCCTTCTTCCTCTCCAGTAATGGACCTGATGCAACCGTGACAAGAAAGCAAACATTGCTCATGGCTTCCTATACCCCAGAGTGGTTGAGCATCCAAACATACTGCTTTTTGATCCGTAAGGAAGCAATGTAACATTTCCATCCTGTTAAAATCTGGTAGATGGTGCTTAATCACTCAGAATGGACACTTTGGACAAGTACTGAATTTATCCAAACAACTTGCCTTTTTCACTCCAGTTGCTCTTAAATTTAAATTTGTATTATTCTTTCTTGCATCATCCCTTTCTGACCCTACCACTTCATGCTTCCTTCTACACTCATACACATAATTGACCATCCGTTTGGGGTTTGACAGCTTCGATAGAAGTATTACCTTAATCAGGACATAACCTATGTTTATATTTCCTTTGTCACTCACTTGTTTGTTTTCCTATCTCCATGGTACCACAGCTTCAAGTAGGAAATAATACCCTCTGTTCCTCCTGCACTCTCCTCTCAGCCTTCACTTCACACGTATTTCTCCCTATCCCACTCAGGCTCCTTGGGATGAACAGTTAGACAGGGTCTTTTAAACCCTCTTGGGGAGATCAGTAAGATGTCCATAAGACATAACAGGAAGGCTGTGTTGTGAAGTAGTGAAAAGCATAGATTTTCAATCAGATGGACCGTAGTTTAAATATTGGGTCTGTTACTGATTTGATATGTAAACTTACAGGAAATCTTAATGTATTTGAAACACTCTGGCAAAATGGTAAAATAAAATACCTAACTTTGAGGTCTGCTGGGAGAATGAGATGGAGATACATACTTAATAAAGGGCCAGCACATAGTGTTTAACAAATTATAGTTAATATTGTTAATAGCAAATATTCTCAGTGCCTCTTTTTTCATTTATAACTGGAAATATAGGAGAATGTAATTGATCTGATAATTGACAATTGTTATCTGGTTACTCTTAATAACTTTTCTGGCTTTATATACCACTACATTCTCTTTGTGTAGAAAGAATTTTGGTTTTAAGTAGCTTCTTTGGAAACTGAATATACATTTTTTTTTTCGTTTTGAGCTTCAGATACAAAAGATCTGCACTGAATTGAATAGGGAATAAAAATATGTGCACCAAACAACCGATGATAAGGTACTGAGAAGAAAATACAAAAAAAATAAAACCATTAAAACAGCACAAGAGAGCAATGATTGGCCCTTAAAAAATAAGTAATGAGATCAAAGGCTAGTGAATTTATTGTAAAAGGTCATGGTCAAAGAAGGCTTCCTGAAGCCATGGTACATTAGATCTAGTCTCTTAAATTTGCAGGAATTTTGAGGACTGGACCTTAAAAATATCCATTATTAGAAATTAAATTGCACGTTTATAATTAAATTAAATTATAAACAAAAATGCTATTCAGAACTTATCATTCCCAAGTTATTTTATTGCATTTTACTCCTCTCTCTACTTTTGGGGTTGTTTGCATCTATTGTATCCATGCCGGATGTACCATATGGTGCTGTGTTACTGTAACTGCACACTCAGTGACAATGCTTCTTCAGCAGTCAGGAATCAGTCAAGGTGAGACCATCTACACTGTAGAAATTGGCAAATGCTACAAATGAGGGCCTGATTTATTGTTTTGTTGATTGTCCAGACTTCGATTGATGGTGAAGATGTTAATAATGAAAAATAACGTAAGATTCTTGTGTCTAGTACAGACACCAAAAGTGGTCTCAGTTTAACAAATACTATAAAGTTTAATGAGAAATACTATAGCAATAGATCATATATCAGATCTGATGTCAATAAATTTATTGGGAGTAGTTAGTGGACTGGAATGCAACTCTATTTGTCAAATCATGATTGAGTTGCAGCCACAGGTTGGCTACCGACACAAGAGTTCAGCAAGAATCAACAAAAGCATTTTGTGAGAATCAATAGGCTATATGGAATTTAAATTGTAAAACTTATTATTATTTGTATCCTGTGTGCTACACATCTTCTATGTCAGTGAAATCTAGAACAAACATATAGATGTATGTATACATATTTCCCCCCTAGACAGTCAGTTGTCAATGATACTTCAGCACACCACTAACAGGTTAAACAAAAAAGAGATAATTTGTAAAATTGACTTGTATCTCTCTTTTCATTTCAGGCCTTTAGTGTGGATTTATTTTTATTTATTTTTTTGAAGATTTTATTTTTAAGTAATTTCCACACCCAACGTGGGGCTTGAACTCACAGCTCTGTGATCAAGAGTTGCATACTCTACTGACTGAGCCAGCCAGGCACCCCGATTTATTTTTATTTCTTACCTAATCTGTTCCAGAGTATTTTAAAAGACTATCAGGATTTTACAGCATAAAACTAATAAAGGAAAATATAGATAACATATTTCCCAGCACTCTTCACTTTTATTTTCATAGAGCTATCATATGAATCCAGCACTGTTGTCTGAAGAGACATCTCCATATTCCACCACTGTGAAAACTGTACTTGTATCAGATGCTTGGGTCATTTCTGAGCTCTTGACCCTATTCTGCTCTTCCATGCATCCATGTTCAGTTGTGCCAATACCACACTGTGTGACTACTATGGTTTATGATTATTATTGATATATGGTAGAGAAAGATCTCTCACGTTGTTTTATAAGAGTGAATTGGATAATCATGACATTTCACATTGGATATTAATTTTTGACTACATGTGCCAAATTAATTGTTTCCTTCTGCTGGAATTTCAACGAGTTTATTAATTTATTCAGGGAGAAGTAACCTCTTTATAGATTGAGTCTTCCAATCTGCTTACATACTACAGCTTTCTGTTTATGTATTTTTTTTCAATTGTTTTCAATAATTTTTGAAATGTTTTAGTGTAGAGGTCTTGCATACTTTTGTTAAGTTTATTTTTCAGTATTTGAAGTTTTATGCCAGTGTAGTTCATGGAATGGTAACAATATTATTTATTTATTTATTTATTTATTTATTTATTTATTTATTTATTTATTTATTATTTTTTATATATAGTACCAATATTTAAATTTTATTTCATATTTGCTTATTATTAGTATATATACTTTGTGCTTGGGATCTTGGTGATTCTATTGGTTCTAATTTAAATTTCCTATGTATACAATATTACCATCTACAAATGCAGGGAAGTTTTATTAAATCATTTCCAGTTATTGTAACTTTCGTTTCTTTTTCTTTCTTTCTTTCTTTCTTTCTTTCTTTCTTTCTTTCTTTCTTTCTTTTTTTTGTCTTTTTGTGATATCTAGGACTAAATTCTAGGGAAGGAACTGGGACTTGTGGGTGGCTTTCAATTTCAGCAGGAAATTTTCAATATATCACTATCCAGTATTATATAAGCTATAATTGTTTGTAGATATTCCTTATCACATTGAGAGAATTTCCTTCTATTGCTAGTTTACTAAGAATTTTATCATGAATGTTTTTTAAATTTTATCAAATTCTCTTTCTGCATCGATCAAGATGTAATTTTTTTGTATTCTCCTTTTATTGACATGAATTACCTTGACTCATTTTTAAATTCTAAACCAAGCTTGCATTATTAATAAATATCCTAATTGAACATTGAATATAATCTTTATTTTTATATGTCAGTATATGTGACTCGCTAATATTTTATTAGGGATTTTGCATCTATGTTCATAAGAGAACTTGTTCTGACAGATTGTATTTCTTGTAATATCATTGTCAAATTTCGGTAGTAGAGTTTTGCTGGTCTTATAAAAAGATTTAAGAATTCTTCTCTCTATATTTACTGATGAGTTTGCTAAAGACCAGTATTATTATCTTTCTTAACTACTTGGTAGCTTATTTAGTAGTTATCTGGGCCTACTGTGTGTATGTATGTTTATATTGATATTTGGAGGAGATATTTTTAAAATTTGTCAATCTACCAAGTTATCTATATGTCCATATATTATGTTTTGTCATTTATCTGCTAATTTCTTAATAGATAGACAAATTTGATTTTCTCTAATGAATTTCTGTAATTAAAATTATGGATGTGGAATTTGTTGGAATTACTATTTTATTATAAATTTTGTTTACAAGATCTGTAGAAGTACCATTTTATGCATTTCTAATATTGATGATTGGGTATTTTTATTTTCTGTCACCATTTATCAACTTCTTAAATATGTTCCAAAGAACCAACATTTAGCTTGTTTATACATTTTCTATTTCACATCTGTTTTCTATTTTGTTGATTTCTGCACTTCGTAAAACATGTTTCTTTACATTTCTTACTTTATGTTCTTTTTTGCCTTATTGAAACAGATACCTAAATCATAATAGATTTCCAACTTTATTTTTTTCTAATACATACATTTAAGATAAATCAACTTTTAAAAACTGTTTAAGATTTACCCCACAAGTATCAACATAGCATAATTTACTTATCATTGGTAGTTGCTTGTCTTTGGCTTTTTTTTTTCCATGATAAATAACGGTACTATAAATATTTTTAAACATCTCCTTCTAATTGTGCATGAATTCTTGGTATATACATCTAAAATGGAATTATATTTAGGATGTGTGCTACTTCAGACTTCTTACTTAGTGCCATGATTTTTCTTAAAATGTCTTTACTCACTCACTTCTTACTAAAAATATATTACAATCCCTGTTACTTCACCTTCTAAAAAATACTTGATTTTTCAGAACATTTATATTGCTTAATTTAATTTATTTATGGTTATCTAATGAGTGACTTACAGTATATAATAGTGGTTTTAATTTGCATTTCTAATTATTTGTATGTATTCCCTTGTGTGATTTGCTTATTTCTCTTAGCCATGTTCTCTATTGGAATTTTTATCGTTTTAAAAATGATTTCTAGAAGGCCCTTAGATATTTTTGATAAATTGAAAGGGGATATATATTTATTCACAGGGCTAATACTTTGGCAGATGTAAATGTACTTTTTGTTCACATATCTTGAAAACATGAATTTTTTAATGTACTCAAGTTTACTAATGCTACAATTTATATGTGTGGATATCTTATAAAAATGTTTCCTTTTCAGAAGTTATAAACATTTAAGATTTTATTTCTAAAACTTTAAAAATTTCAACTTTCATATTTATACTTTAACTTGCTAAAATTGATTTTGTCTGGTAAGATACATGGATCTGAGATTTTTTTCCATATAGATAGCTACATCAGTAAAATATATTGAGTGACGCATCCTTTCCCTTTGTCCTACATTGCCATATCTTCTACATATCAAGTTTCCATTTAATATATTCCCACACCATTAACTTAGGGAACTATATTTTTAACAATAGTATTTATATGGTTTGTTATTGTTTGATGCCATATTTTTCTTACTTAAATTTATATTAACTAATATTGTCCCAAATCCCTTCTATGTATTAGGATTAGCTAGTCAATTTTCAAACTTGTTTTAGGAAATTCATTAAATTTGTTTCCAAGAGATATGTTACTTTAGAATAATTAACAATTTTGTAAAATTATTTTTTCTTAACCATGAACATGTTAGATCTCTTTAGTTATTTAGATTTTCTTTAATGTTCTTAGTAATATTTAATATTTTTTATTAAGATTTGTGAACATATATTCTAGATACTTTATATTTGTTGTCATTTTACATGTGTTATCTATTTAAAACTTTATTTTTTTGCTACATCTTATTTTTAAAGCAATGTGATTATTTTTATATGTTCATCTATACCCAACAAAAGTGTTTTTTTAAAGGAAAAAAAACATTCTATGCAAATAATCAAAGTGTTCTTGTATGTAAAAAATATTTTCAGTATAATTTTTAATCATTTTTATAGATGCAGAAAGATAATTTGATAAGTGATAATTCCCATTTGCTATAGAATTCCTAGTAAATCAAGAGTAGAAAGAAACGTCTTTAACAGTTCTGAGGAACCAGAGATCCATCCCCCAATGAAACTAATGAAAATTATATATGTAAAATATATGTAATTTATATACTTGGTCAGTTGGTAAGACATATGACTCTTGATCTCAGGGTCATGAGTTCAAGCCCCATGTTGAGCATGGAGATTACTTTCAAAAATATCTAAAGTCTTTGGAAATCATCCTCAGGACATGCAATAAATGAGAAACATCTATTCAAGAAATCCATAAAAATTCACTAAGAAAAGTGAGATTCAGTATGTTTTAATCAAGACTGGGCTTGGGGTGCCAGGGAGGCTCTCATTAAGTGTCTGCCTTCGACTCAGGTCATGATCCCAGGGCCCTGGGATCAAGCCCTGCGTTGGGCTCCCTGCTCAGCTGGAAGCCTGCTTTTCCCTCTCCCACTCCCCCTGCTGGTGTTCCCTCTCTCACCGTGTCTCTCTCCGTCCAATAAATAAATCAAGTCTTAAAAAAAATTCAAGACTGGTCCCTTCCTTTTCTGACAACCTCCAGCTCAGGAAGACAGAGAGTCCTCCAAACTGGGGCAGCCAAGAAAACAGGGCTCCTGCAACCCCAGACTCAGTTAGAGGATGTCCTACTCAGAAGTATTTCTAATTCTACTCCAAGCTACCTTTGAGGCTAAGCTCTGGGTATAAGATGTCAGAGGTTGCTTCTTCCATTTGTGGAATGAAAGCTCTACTTTGGGCATGACAACACTGGGGCCCCCATCACCCCTCATTAGCTTATAAGGCAGTGGTTCCATGCTAGAAAAGGTAAGCTATTTCCCTTTTCACTGAGCACTTGGCTGTTTTTAAAGCAGGGCAGGAACTCAGAGAAGCATGCCATCGTTCCCAGAACATCTCCGGAGCCCTGGATCTGAGATTGTGTCTAAGGTGAAAAGCAGGCTGTAAAAGATAGCTCTTAATCCACTAAAAACAAAACAAACTTAATGAAAACAAAACAAACTATTCGAACTAATAAATGAATTCATCATGGAAACAAGACCAATAGAAAGTTTTTTATTTCTATACATTGGCAAAGAACAAACTTAAAAATTATATTAATAAAGCAACTCCTTTAAAAATATTATCAGAAGTTATACACAGAAAACTATAAAACATTCTTGAAAGGAATTAAAGAATATTTAAAAAATAGAAAAACATCTTATGTTAATGGATCAGAAGACTGAATATTGGGTAGAGGATAATGGTCTCCAAATTGAGCTGCCAATTCAGCATAATCCATTTAACTATCAGATTGTTTTTTAGCAGATATTGACAAGCAGATCTTAAAATTAACATGGAAATTCAAAGGACCTATAATAGTCAAAACAGTCTTGAAAAGAACAAAGTTGGAAGACTCACATTATTTCAAAACTTACTACAGTGCAATCATAATGAAGACACTGTGATATGATATCCAATGGAATAGAACTGAGTGCTCAAAAATAAACTCATGTTTATATTGTTAAATGATTTTTGACAAAGGTTAAGTTCATTCAGTTGGAAAGACAGTCCTTTCAATAAATGATGTTGGAAAACTGAATAGCCACATGCAAATGGGTACAGAGTTTATTTTTAAGGTGAAGAAAAGGTTATAAGTTTGATTGTGGTGATGGTTGCATGTATCAGTGAGTATACTAAAAACCCTTAAGTTATACACTTTAAATGGGCAGTTGTATGATATGTGAGTTATATTTCCATAAAGCTGTTGGAAAAATTAACAGTAAAAGTTATACTATTATAGTCAAATATTTTTAGCATTCTCTTCAAAATCAGAAGTGAGGCAAGATTGTCACTATCAGTGCTTTTGTTACCAATTAAATCAAGCAGTGTAAAAAGAATACATGTTAATAGATTAAAAAGTGTTGGGATAGTTTTTGTCATTTCCTTTTCAGATAGCTTGTAGTCAGTGTACAGAAACACAACTTATTTTTGTGTGTTGATTTTGTATCCCACAAGTTTCCTCAATTTATTAGTTTTAACAATTTTTATGGAGTCTGTGGAATTTTCTATATAGAAGATTATGTCATCAACAAAAAGGGATAATTTTACTTTATCCTTACCAGTTTGGATGCTTTTATTTCTTTCTCTTGTCTAATTGTTCTGACTAGAAATTTAAGTGGTGAGAGTAGTCATCCTTGCCTTGTTCCTGATTTTTTTTTTAATTCCATTTTTTTACCATTGGATATGATGTTAACTATGGGCTTTTCTGAGGTGATCCTTATTATGTTGTGGTATTTTCCTTCTATTACTAGTTTGTTGAGAGTTTTTACCATGAAAAGTTCTTAAATTTTATTGAATGTTTTTTCTGCAAGTATTGAAACAATCATATGCTTTTTTAAAATTTTTTATTCTGCTGATATGATGAATCATATTAGTTCATTTTTGTATGTTAAACTATATTTGCATCCCAAGGATAACTACTACTTGGTCATGCTATATGATCCTTGTAATGTGCTATTGGATTTCATTGGACAGTATTTTATTGAAGATTGTTGCATTTATTGAAGTATTCTTCAGATACTGACCTCTAGTTTTCTTTTCTTTTGGTGTCTTTGTCTGGCTTTGGTATAAGGGTAATCCTTGTTAATACATTTGGAAGTGGATCCTCCTTTTCAATTTCTTAGAAGTTTCAGAAGGATTGGTATTAATTTTTCTTCAGTGTTTGGTAGAATTCAGCAATGAGGCCATCTGGCTTTTCTTTGTTGGGAGGTTTTGATTACTGATTCACAATCCCATTTTCAATATTTTATATAATAAACAAATAAATGTATATAAATATATATAAATTATATATATAAATTATATGTATAAATATATATATACAAATAAACTAAAGAGTTGAAAGATTTATATACTGGAAATTACAACACATTCATTAAGGAAATTAAACAAGACACAAACAAATGGACATCTTAATGTTCATAGACTTAATATTTTAAAATATCTGTGCTACTTAAAGGGACCTATAGATTCAATGTAATCTCTATGGAAATGCCAGATATATTTTTTACTGAAATAGAAAAAAAGCAATTCTAGAATTCATATTGAACCACAAAACATAATGAAGAGCCAAACAGTCCTGTGAAAGAACAAAGCCATAAGCACTACACTTCCTGATTTCAAAATATGTTATGAAACTCCAGTAATCAAAACACAGAAATAAACATAGACAATAGAGACCAGTGGAACACAATGAAGAGCCCAGAAATAAACATGCACACATATGGCCAACTCATTTTCCAAAAGGGTTCCAGGAATACACAATGGGGAAAGACTAGTCTCTTCCACAAATAGTATTGGGAAAGTGGATATTAATATATGAAAAAAAGAAATGGGAACCTATTCTGTGCAATACATAAAAATCAAGTCAAAATGTACTAATGAACGAAATATAAGAATAAAACTCTGAAAATCCAAGAAGAAAACACAGAATAGCTTTATGGCATTGATTTTGGCACTCATTTCATGCCACCAGCAGCATAGGCAACAGAAATAACAACAACAACAACAACAACAACAACAACAACATAAATAAATAAATAAATAAATAAATAAATAACAAATGGGATTACATCAAACTAAATTGTTTCTGCATAAAAAAAGAAACAAACAACAGAGTGAAATGCCAACCTATGGAAGGGAAGAAAATATTTCCAAACTATGTATCTAATAAAAGGTTAATCTCCAAAATATATAAAGAACTCAAACAACTCAAAAACAAAAAGCCAAATAACTAGATTTAAAAAATGTACTAAGGCCTTGAATAGATAATTATCCAAAGAAGACCTACAAGTGGCCAAAGGTATATGAAAAAATGTTCATCATCACTGAATTGCTGATCACAGATAATCATCAGTGATATTTAAATCAAAACCAAAATGAGATATCATCTCACATATGCCATAATGGCTATTACAAAAAAAATACATATGTTGACAAAGACGTGGAGAAATTGGAATCCTTGCACATTGTTGGTGAGTATGTAAAATAGTGCAGCCTCTTTGGAAAATAGTAAAGAGTTTCTCAAAAACTTAAAAATTAAACTACCATATGATCCAGTGATTCCCGTTTCTGGGTATATTTCCAAAATAATTAAAATCAGGATCTTGAAGAGATATTATGACTCCGATGTTCACTGAAGCAATATTCACAATAGTCAATATGTGGAAAAAATCTAAATGTCCAGCAACTGATTAAATAATAAAGTAAATAGAGTATATGCATACAATGGAACATTATTCAGCCTTAAAAAAGGGACAATTCTTCAGTACGTGACAACATGGGTGGACTTGGAGGACATTATGTTAGGTGAAATAGACCGGATACAGAAAGACAAGTACTGCACATCTCTATTTCTATGCCCATCTCTATCTCTCTTTGGTACAGGTTTACTGAGATATAATTCATATACTATCATATAATTCATCTATTTAAAGTATATAATTAATTTTTCTAACTACTGAGAGAGTTGTGTAACAATCTCCATAGTCAATTAATAGAACATTTTCATTTGGGGCCCTTGATTGGCGCAGTTGTTTAAGTGTTTGACTCCTGGTTTTGGCACAGATTGTGATTTCAGGGTCCTGGGATCCAGCCCTGTATTGGGCTTCATCCTCAACATGGGGTCTGCTTAAGATTCTCTCTCTCTCCTTCCCTCTCTGCCCCTCCCTCTTGAGTTGTCTCTCTCTCTAAAATAAATAAATAAAATCTTAAAGAAATTTTTTTCATTAATCCCAAAAGAAAAGCTGATATTCTGGCATTCACTCCCTTCTATTTCTCCCCAGCCCCTCCAACCCTAGGCAATCATTAATCTATGTCTCTATAAATTTTCATATCCTGGATATTTCATACAAAAGAAATAATAAAATACAGGGGTTTCTTTTGTGACTGATTTCTACCGTTTAGTATGTTCTCAAGGTTAATCGATGTCGTGACATGTGTCAGTACTTCATTTTTTTTTATTACCAGATGATACTCTGTTGTGTGGATATAACATATTTATTTACCTATCAATTGATAGACAGCAGGACTGTTTCCATTTAGAAGTTATTATGAATAATGTTGCTTTTAAAATGTATTTACAAGTTTTTTGGCTATGTGTTTTCATTGTTTTAGATATGTAACTAGTATAAGCATTACTGGGTAATATGCTAATTCTTTGTTTAGCCTTTTTGAAGAACTAGTTCCCAAATAGCTGCACCGTGTTACATCCCCATCATCAACATATGACAGTTGCAAATATTCCACATCCTTGCCAATGTATCTAGGAAACTTTTTATTTATAGTCATCTTAGTGGGTATTAAGTAGTATTTCATTATGATTTGATTGTAAATATTTGATTACTAATGATGCTGAGCAAATTTCATGGGTTTATTAGATTTATACATATTCGTCAAAAAAATTTCTATTCAGCTATTTTGATCATTTTTGAATTGGTTTGTTATTTCCATGGTTCTCTCTGATCAACTAACTGGCCAACAGTTTAGCTTTTGGCTTTTCTTAAGTGAATAGCTTCTTGTTAATTGCTTACCACCATAATGACCATAGTTTTGAAAGTGCTCTTAGGCTTGAACTTCTTACACTCTGTTTCAAATGAAATAATTTCCTATAGGGAGAGCTTCAGAGCTTTCTGTTCTTACAGGATGCTGCCTTCTGTGGGTAAAATCTTGAGGCACAGTTCTGGAACTGGGAGTAAGAACATTAGCCTGCTTCTCTTGGGATGGCATCCATAATTTATGCATAGAGCACTGTGTATTTTCAACCTGCCTCTCTCTCTTTTTTTTTTTTTTTAAGATTTTATTTATTTATTTGACAGAGACTGCCAGCAAGAGAGGGAACACAAGCAGGGGGAGTGGGAGAGGAAGAAGCAAGCTCCCAGCAGAGGAGCCTGATGTGGGGCTCGATCCCAGATCACCGGGATCACGCCCTGAGCCGAAGGCAGACGCTTAACGACTGCGCTACCCAGGCACCCCTCAACCTGCCTCTCTTGGTGTGGGAGTTTTGTTCTTCAAACAGACTGGGCCATGGTAATCAGAGTCCAAGTAGTCTCATAATGTTGTGCCTGAGTTAGGGCCTCCATTTTATGAAGAGGGTCCAGGTGTAGACATCAATCTCTCAGTCACACTCACCTGGTATTTAGCCTCCGCAACACATAGCCGGAGGCAATGGGAAACGCTGACCACCTTCTCCTTGAATGGAAATACAGTAGCCCTTGACAAGAGCAGGAGGGTGAGGGGGTCCCTGTTTTATTGGCTATATTTTCCTGAAATGGGTTTTCAATCATGTTAAATAAGGAGGGGTTAGGGACAGAGAATGTTGTGGTTTAAATACTACAGTAGAGTCTGCCTGTCCTTACCTAGTTTTAATAGACTTTTTTGAATAGATATTTATTCATTTGCTATGTGCCTCTGGGACAGTGTCAAAGACTATTTTTCAAGACATTCACCAGTTATAATTATTCATTTCAGGAATAGATCTCTGTAGTCTTCATGCTTTCATATTGGTTATGTCAACAGTTTTTCCCTCTTTCTAAAAAAAAAAAAAAGGCTCCATGTGTACTTTATCTTCTTTTTTGCATCTTACTTAACTGAAACTTTATGGCTGTTGATAAGTAACTCCTAACTTCTCCTTCCCCAACTCCTAGTGGCCAGCATTTCAGTCTTTGAATTTATGAATTTGACTCTTTTAAGTACCTCATATAAGGGAAATATGCAGTACTTGTCTATCTTACATATTTCACTTAGCTGTTTTCATAGATTAGATAGATAGATAGATAGATAGATAGATAGATAGATAGATAAACAATAAATAGATATTTGGAAGAATAATATTTCAAAATAATACTCCTCATGCTACCTCACTCATTAAATCTTTCCCCATGTTTTCCTTTTTACTACCCCAAATGCAGGACATGAATTAACCCCTGATTTTGAATGAAAGAGGTCATAATAGGATCAGAAAATAAATGAGACATACTTCTACATAAGTTTTAAAAGTGTGGTTTAAGTAATGACCAAAATTTGGATGCATAATTGGGAAGATACTTTTGTTGCTATTACCATCCTCTGTCTCAATATAAGCTGGTGGAAAGCGGATCAAGGAGAAGAATGGATTCACACAAATGAAGACTGCATGGGATGTATGTGGAGGTTCCTCTGGTAGTGCCAGTGAGCTGTTCTTTCTGGATGCTGTTGAATGAGGACACTAGGCGACAGCAGCCAGTTGATCTACTGGGAACCTTGCAGAAAACAATGAGTCTCCTCTGTTAACCAAGACTCATCCCAAAGGACTAGCCCTCTTTAACATCCAAAAGACATCTTAAGCTTCATATAACAGACACCAGGGTCTGAACACCTGGAAGTTCAAGTAGTAAAAGAAAAGAAAGTCTCTTGGCTCCATCTGACCAAAGTGGGACTAAGCAAATTGCTGGAATCTTTTTTTTTTTAAAGATTTTATTTATTTATTCGACAGAGATAGAGACAGCCAGCGAGAGAGGGAACACAAGCAGGGGGAGTGGGAGAGGAAGAAACAGGCTTATAGTGGAAGAGCCTGATGTGGGGCTCGATCCCATAACGCCAGGATCACGCCCTGAGCCGAAGGCAGACGCTTAACGACTGAGCCACCCAGGTGCCCCCAATTGCTGGAATCTTAACCAGGATAGTGGTGGCTTGATCAATGCTATCATATATTCAAAGTAGTGACATGTAGACCTTCAGAATAGGGAGATCTGCTCTTGTTCAGATTAATAAACAGCCTGATCATTTGGAACTTCAAGTTTATCACTTTTTCAACGTGGAAAAATAATGGATGAGGACCATAAAGCCAAGGTTCAAGGTCTTCTATTGCTTCATATTAACTGTCTGCTTTCAAATGAAAAGATTGTCATCATTAAACTTCCATTTCTTAAGTTGTTTTCTTAAATCTTATGACTCCCTCACAAAATTAATAAAATATAAAGAAACTCTCTTTTAAAATGCTACTAGGATGTTTCTTCTGGGCGTTCTGAGGAGATGCTTCAGGAGGTGTGTGCTGAGATGAGGAGGGGTACCAGAAGATAGGGTTTGGAAAGACTCCCCTCCCTTCACCCTGAACTTCAGCAACTCTGCTTTCAGATTACCCATAATAAGACCCCAAGTAAGAGTATATATAGAAAAGTTTCAAATCTAACCAACCGTGAAAATCATGGAAATGATATATGTGAAATTACTTATTAATAGAGAACACTGAACAAAATTTTAAGAAAATTTTCTTTGGATTTTTCTGTAAAATGGAAATGACAACAGTCCCACAAATTATCATGAGGGAATTTTATGTGCAAAATGAAATGTGTTCAAAAGTGTTTTGAAAAAGTAAAATTCCCATATTTATTTAAGAGCCTATTTACTGTGTTTTCTAGGCCCACTTACTGGTCACTAAGTACAACTGGGTGCCTTGAGATTACTTATGATTACTTATATTAATGCTTTCAAAGTGCTAAAAATTTTAGTTTTATTTTCCTACTGGCAGATACTAAATGTATTTTTCCAAATTTCTAGTTTTTATGTATTGAATTTAAGTCTCATAGCTAAGTCTCTTCATAGAGAAGTGAAAGTGATGTGTGTGTGTGTTGTTCTCAAATTCCAACATACATTGCCATGCTAACTGGAGCTTTGAACTTTGAAGAAAAGCCCTTCATAGATGCAAAGTAATATGATTAATCCGTCTGGAACAGTTATCTCAGTTGATCAGATTAGGTATCTAATGAGATCAAGGTCAAGTATTTGCTTGTCTGGAGATTTGTTAGCCTTGAACACCTGTATTTATAGATTTGCTCTTATCTAAAACTGCATTCAGCTGTCCCTAAACAATAATCAATGAACCAGAACCCACAGACAGAAGAGGTGAGAAAATATGGCTTTCCAGATATAGTCAGTTCTGTTTGGCAAAAATTTTTTAAAAACACATGACCTTAAGTGCCTCTGTAGCATCATTTCTTCACATAAAATAAACACATTAAAATATAAAAAATCCCATAGCACTCTAATTGTGTTTGTAAAAAGGGAAGGGAACTACTTTACTTAGCAAATGATCATTATAATGTTTAACCCATTTCCTAGCATACTCATTATATTACAAGGCCAGAATTGAAGTATTTATTAAATTATACATTTTATATTACATTTATAATTTAATAAATATTTAATTCATTTTGAGGTTATTTATCAATATCCAATATAAGAAACTTATAATGTTAACAAGGATAACTTAAAAGAATTGGTTGTGCTACTCCGGTATCTGAATTTGTCCTCCAGCAGCTGATGTGTAAGAACCAGGTGTGACTTATCTTTAAAGTTCTGCATAATTTATCATTTGAACTGGGTTATTCTTGATATACTTTTGGGGAAAGTATTAAGAAGTTATTCTAGAACACTAAATGTAAACTGGAACTGTTCCGGGCAAACCTAGGCATGTGGTTCATATATAGCAGAAGTTTCTGGGATCACTGGATTCCCCCAATCTCTCTGGTTTGTTTCAAACTCAGCTGTCTAAATCAGCAAGACTGTGGCTCTTGGCTAGCCTTGGGATCCAGAAAACAGAAACTAGCCTTGGGAATACAGGACAGAAGTAGTGAAATTGAGGAGCTAGACCAGAGATTGTTAACCTTCCTGGAAAGAGTTGTTTCAGTCATCAGTGTTATCCTCAGTATATAGTGGAAAACCACATTACATTGACAATATGTTACCTTTGTGTTTAGGTTCTTTCTATTCTCAGTAACATCGAAGAGTCTGCATTGGTAGAAAAAAAAAACTCCTTGAACTTCTAAACTACAAAGTTCTACTAACTTTTATTAACATATGCCAGCAACAAAGTGACCAATAAGTCTCCTTGGTGTAAGACAGTAAGTGGTTTGGAGAAGGCATAACAGGAGTTTCTCAAGCAGAACATTTGGGCTGCACCAAGGTGACTAAATGTTAGTGGTAAAGTTCACCTGAAGTCTGCACCAAGCCCATCTGTGGAGCCTGGATCCTCTTCTCTAGCTTCTGTCATCCTTGGTGAAGAGTAATCTGCTCATGCTTTGTATTTGGAGAAATGATAAGCAGTTTGGAGGATTGCTCCAACTTTGAATCAGTGATATGCCTCTCAGTATCTACCAACCTGAGCTCCTAAAATAATAATTCTTAACGATTAGTATTGGTTGCTAGCATAGCTCCTCCAGACATAAGAGTGCAGAAATACCAAATCAAAAGTGGTTTTAAACCTACTACATTCTGGATTTTAAGATACTTCCCAGAAACTTTTTTGTTTATTCAGTCACTTATTCATTGATAAATAGCAAATGATCCAGGCATCATTGTATAGAATGGGATACAACAGTGACTAAAAGACACGATCTTTGCCCTAATGGTGGTTATATTTTATAATAGAAGGCAAAGAAAAATAAATGAATAAATAAGTACATAAATAAAGCAGATGAATAAGTTAAATGTTCCATTTTGTTCTCATTGATAGCCATCTCCTACTCCTTTGGCTTTTCTCTCTAAAAATTTTATGATGGAGAAGCCTAAAAGCTCATAGCATGCACTCATGTACTCTGAAGCAATCTTTCTCTCTCTCTCTCTCTCTCTCTCTCATGTGCACCTGCTATTATACAATATATAATTAATATAATTTAGCTTAACATAATATCATATGATGTATTATATGATATATTTATACTATATAATAAGTAATATCTCATGTTGCTAGAATTTTTCTTACGTCCACAAAGTTAACCAAACTCTTGAAAATTCAGAAAAAATAGAAATTCTCAGCAAGGAAATAGAAAATATAAAACCAAACTAAACAGAAGTTTAGTTTATCATTTAAGTTTAGTTTAGTTTGACGTTTAGTTTAGTTTAGTTGAAGTTAAGTTTAGTTTAGTTTATCAATATTAATCAACAAGAAGCATGTATTTGAAAGAAATCCATTGTGGTGACTGTGGAGTCATGCTTCCTTCCAATAAAACCGCCTTGGGGGGAAGTATCTTCAGATCAGCAATGGGGCTCCCACTGAGGCCACATGTCCCCAGGGCCACTCCCCATCAGCAACTGAGGGAGGCAAGAGTCCCGGAGCCAGACCATTTCTGCCTCAGTTGGGACAGTGTATCAGGTGATGTTTGTAAAGGAACTCCCTATTAGGTTGGCCAAGCCTTACAGAAGCAGTTTGAACCCCTCCTACTCCATCTTCCCCCTTCTCTTTCTCTTCATAGATGTCTCCTCTGCATCTGGTCTGAGGGCTTCATTTACCTCCTCCTACCTCTCCTACTTTGCCTCCATGGACCTTCCCCCAGTAGACCTCCTACACAGCTCATCTAGTCTTGCTGTCTGCGGCTCATAAGTCCTGAAATGACAAATCCCTAAAAGGGTGAATATCTTAAACTTGTACTTAATGAGTCATTTTATGCATTTTTGGGTTGCCAAGATGTGACACAATGTTTGAAAAAAAATAGCAGATATTGATTCTGCATTCATTTACATGTCATGTGTTGTTTCTCTCTGGATCTTTCAAGGGTTTTTTTTTTGGGGGGGGGTTGCTTTTTTCTTTATCTTTGGTTTTTACCAGTATGGTTATCATGTGTTTGAGTGTGACTGTCTTCGATTTTATTCTTCTTTTTTTTTTTCCTGTGCCTCTTGCATCTGTAAATTTATGGCTTTTCCAAATTTGAGAAGTTTTAAGACATTATTTATTCTAATTTTTTTTTCCTGCACCTGTCTTTTCTCCCCCCCCCCTTTTTTTCTTTGAACTCCACTCACAGGAACGTTAGACTTCTGACACTGCCCATCTGTCCTTGAGGTTATTTTTTTTCAATCTTCTTTTCTCTGTTCTTCACATCAGGTGATTTTTGTTAATCCATATTCAAATTCATTTATTCATTCTTCTGTCACCTCCATTCTGCTATTAAGCACATCCAGTGATTTATTTTACTTCAGCTAGTATATTTTTTCAGATATAAAACTTCTGTTTAGTTTGGTTTTATATTTTCTATTTCCTTGCTGAGAATTTCTATTTTTTTCTGAATTTTCAAGAGTTTGGTTAACTTTGTGGAGGTAAGAAAAATTCTAGCAACATGAGATATTACTTATTATATAGTATAAATATATCATATGATATTATGTTAAGTTAAATTATATAAGATCGCATTATATTAATTATATATTGTATAATAGCAGGTGCACATGAGAGAGAGAGACAGAGAAAAAGATTGCTTCAGAGTATATGAGTGCATGCTATGATTAATGAAGTGTCATAAATTACAATAGAACATAATGTCATGGGATGCCTGGGTGGCTCAGTTAAGTATCTGCTTTTGGCTCGGGTCATGATCCCAGGATCCTGGGATCAAGTCACACATCTGGCTCCTTGCTCAGTGGGGGGCTTGCTTCTTCTCCCTCTGCCTGCTGCTCCCCCTGCTTTTGCTCTCTCTCTCTCTGACAAATAAATGAACAAAAAAATCTTTAAAAAAAACATGATGTCACAGTTGATGAATCAGTGGTTGTTTTTTGATAATAATGCATCTTTCATACATATGGTCCACACCTTTGAAATGTTATTTCTCAAGAACTTCAAGAAACTCAAGATTTGGCTATTGGTTGTATTTCTTTTGTCAGACTAACCATTTGATATGATGTGTTCTCTTCTAGCCAGAAATGTGAGAACATCAATAGTGAAATCATATATTGGCAGTAGGGATGGGGCTATTTAACAATGGATTTATCTGCTATCGCTGCAGTCCTGAATGGTATAAATGGACATGGGAAATAAAAGAGAACTGATGTTAAAATAATATCTGATGAACATAGAAATATAGTAGTTTCTCAGTGTCTATTGCATTGGCTAAACCAAATCACTCTCACTCTTCATTGATCAGTGCCTAAACTATAATTAGAAGTTAAATCAATACATCATTTCATCTAGGTTTCATTTCTTAAACTGCACATGTTTACTTGTTAAGTCATGTAGGTGAACATGTCATATATTCGAGTTCATTATATACTGATAACTTATTATTTTTCTACCTCACAGTTTTCCCATTTAAATTCCTTCATGAGTTAGATGGCTAAGGCAAATGACTAACAGGGTGAGCAAATGAGAGAGGCAAGAAAGTATGAGATAAAGTAAGGGTTAGGGACCGTGGAGACTTGAAGAATGGATGCCCTATCAAAGAAACACAAAGAAAACTAACAATAAAAATAAAAACCAAAATTGTAACAACAGAATTATTCAACCAAACAAAATACATCTGTGGACTCCATGAGGCTTTAATCTTCTCATTTGTGAGGCTTCTTAGGCCGGTAATATCATGTGCGAGATCAGCAATTTTTTTTTTCTATCAAAGACCAGAAAATAAATATTTTAAGCTTTGTGGTCCATATGGTCTCTGTTACAACCACTCAGCTCTATTGTTATAGTGCAAAAGAAACCATAGACAATATGTAAATGATGGGTGTGGACATATTCCAATGAAATTATATTTATAGAAAGAGTGATGCCTGGTTTGGTCTGTGAGCTACAATCTGTCAACCCCTGTCATAAATGGAGCAGTAGACTAGAAGGTATTGATTAAAGTTCTAGTCCAAATAGTTTCTCATACTCGAAATTTTCCACTTATTACTTCAGTCACGTGACAAGATTTATTCATAAGTCATTTCTGCTCAGTTTATACAACTTCTGTAATATGCTCCCATTGGTCCACAGGGAGAGCTACTATTTTAAATATTAATGGTCCAAATGGATTCTTTCCAAGAAAAGTATCATTTACACGGTGGTTGTGTTCTACAAAAACATCTACAAAGCAAGATGTTGGACTCAGCTCTATTATTAGAACATGATCAATAATATGTATACGCCTTCCATGTTTAAACGTGAAGGGTCAATGTTAGACACACAGATAGAGGAGCATGCGAGCAACAAAACATGCTGGGATCTGGTAAATAAACCGACTTTCAGTGGTGATAAATGGTTAGTGATAACAGCGGGGGTAAATTAAACCCTCCATACCCATTGAAATGGAGCTAAAAGATATTTGCTTCAAAATAGAAACATAACTTCTCAGATAGACTGGTGATGGGTAGTAAGGAGGGCACATATTGCATGGTGCACTGGGTGTTATACGCAACTAATGAATCATCGAACTTTACATCGGAAACCGGGGATGTACTGTATGGTGACTAACATAATATAATAAAAAAACATTTAAAAAAAAAGAAACATAACTTACCTTTAGTCATGAGGAATCTGTCCCATGAGTTGTTTCTTATTTGTACGTTGTTTTGTATTTTGTTTTGTTTGTTTTCAGTTTGCTTTTAGGCATTCATTCCTATAGCATGTAGATGATTGGTCTTAGGAAAGACTTGTCTGTGAAATGTTTGAGTGGCTCATGAAGACATTCATTTAAACAAAGGACTACTACATTCTTGCCTAACACTTCCTTTTACTCACCCTTAAAACAAACAAACAAACAAACAAACAAACAAACTGTATTTTGTATGAATTGGAATTGAGTGATCTTTGGTTGGTTTGGATTTATATTTTCCAAACTGAAGATGTCAGGAAGGAAAAATTCTTCATCCTTCAAGATCTTCCAGCCGGACTAATAAATTTACATGAGACAGATTAACAGGAGAGAAAAAACCACAAAGTTTTATTACCTGCTTGCTGAGGTCCAATAATGAAATTGAGAACTGAAAAAAAAAATGACCAAGGCAGGCAGTTTTTATACGTTTTAGACAAGGAGACAACTAATTTGTGAGGAATTTACAAGGTAAGGAAAACAGGTGTTTGGAAGATTTAATTAGTGAGCAATTCTAAGTGGAATTTGGGCTCAGGAAATAAATTAGTAAAAAAAATAACAAGGTTTATTTCTAAAGTTTTCTCAACTTTTAAGTCCCTATCTCTGGCAATAAGGATGTCTTTTTACTTCTTAGTAAAAGCAGGGTACATTTCATATGGGAGATTGGTTTCCTGCTTTCAGGGGGATAAAGGAGGGTCTGAGTGTCCTTGCACTGGCTGTTCCCAAAGAGCTTCAATTCAAAATAATCCAAACGTCATTGAGGTCCCTTTGAGGCAGCTTGCCCTGGGCCTCTACAAAGGCATTATGTAGATCTCTACTACTTCATCACTTGGTGAATATCCAGAACCATTTGTCTAAGAAGATAGAAATATCTGTTTTCTAATCTAGCAAGTTAGCTGTTTGGTAACTTAATCATTTGACTTGTTCTACTTATTTTTTTAAATAAGAAAGAAATTGATTTTTATTGCATATCTTTTTCTTTTCACAAGACAAAAATGTATTCTTAATACACGGGAAAAAATACTCTCCATTTCAGCAATTTCTGAAGAATCGTTCCTACACATTTTAAACAATTAGTTCATTCAGGTAACAGCTGAACTAATGTAGGGAAGATCTAATTTTCATTGCCTTTAGCTACAGCACTGTGAAAAATACTAAAGAGGAGGTTGAGAATGGTTAGCAAGAATAAACATCTTGAAAATATGTTATTTCATTATATGAAAAAAACTCTTAGTTTTTGTAGACCTGGATACTTATATAATTGTGAAACTTAACATTTGAAATATATTCTACTCTTGGTAATTTTCTTAACTGAGTGTGTTTGAAATGGCTGGGCTGTTATCTGTTTCTGCCACATTCCTTCTTATTCCCTAACACTCCATCCCTCAGCAAAGGAGTTTCATACTCTATTGCCTTCCTTTCTAGTTTTGTTTTGTTTTGTTTTTTACATTATTCACAGCCATGAACAACATAGCTAGCATTGCACTACTGTTCCTCTTGCAAAGTTTCTGGGTTCGATCCTTCTGATATGTGTTTTCTACAAAAAGTATATTGTATGTATATTTAAGAACCATTTTGCAAGTGCTGAAAGTCAGGAGGAGATCAAAGACCAAGATGAGTACATGAGTTTATCACTGCAGGTAAATATAGCCCTTCAGATATAGAAATTTCAAAATTGACTAAACCGAAAGTCTTCAACTAAGCACTGTACTAGTCCCTAGGGTGCACTTCTTTTGATTATATTTACTGTATGTAATTTTTCTAACTGAATTCAATGCTAGCACTATAAGGATATTTGCTGTAGAGATATTAATATGATCTTAAAACTTAATATAATCTAGAAAACATACTGGATCGCTAGATGGACTTTGTCAAAGATTATGAAAATTCTTTTATGAAAAATCAGAAAATTCCGTAAAATATATATGCTGATATTTTAACCATCTCTGTGTGAGTGGCAGCAATAGGACAGCTTTCTCCTTACTAATTTTATAATTTCTGGCAGAAAATATGTATTATTTTATCATCTAAAACAATATGATTTACATATTCAATCCCTATTGAAAGAATAATCCCAAGTGGTCTTCAGTATCAATTTACTCCACTATTTAATATCCTGTAAAGGTTCTTTACAGGTTTGCAAATGGGGTAAAAATAGCTAGTATTGTTCAGACATCTGTCTAATCACAGCTGACTTATCCAGGCTTTTTGTCACAATATGCTTTTTTTTAGTGTTGGATCAGATCTTCCTTTTCTTTGTTTCCCCAAGACACCTATCTTGGGATCAGCTAGACCCAACCTCCAAATGATGTCAACACAACTCCCCCGTCATAAAACATAATTCAAATAATTAAATTTCTCTGTATTTTTATTGAGAGTATCACTTACCTAAAGGATTATCTCATTCTGCTTCATCTGTTTTTTTTTTTTCAAAAAATGCACTCATGTCAATGTTTTGAAATATTTTTCTATGAATTCTTCTAAGTATTAATTGAGGATGATGCAATGAAATTCAGCAAGGCATTCGTTTAGTCAATCCATGTTTATTTAAGGTTAATGTTAATAAGTTTTAGGTATTATGCTGTTTTATGCTTAAGGAGATTACGTTAAACTTGTTATGAAAACAGGACAGAAGGAAGGAAGGAAGGAAAGAAAGAAAGTATCTGTTCTACAATCACTCAGCTTTGTGCTTTAGAGCAATTTCTAACTGCAGTGGAGAGCTAGAATCTGCATTTCATGACATTGTTGAGGAGAAGAGGATGAAGAAATTGGAGGCTGAGAATACTGAAGTAGCCATCAGATGATGGAGCTGAGCAGAGTGGTAGCCTCCGAAGGTCATGACTAGGCCGTTCTAAGTTCATAGCTGAGGCTTTCCAAAGTGAGGCTTTCCAAACAGAAGCTACTGTGGAGTTGAGAATGGTAATAAGAAGACAGAGGTCAAAATTCTTAGAGGAAGAACTAGGAATACTTGTTCTACCTCATCCAGAATAAATCATTTTAGCGCCCCATTAAAATCCTTGATATCCAGCTGGGACAAGGCAAAGGTCTGAATCTTAAAAGCAAGAACCACACCTTGGAGTAAAATCTACAAACCTACTTGTAACCAGGGAAACAAAGTTTTGAGTTCGAGTGTGCCAGGTTAGAGGAATGTGCCAACACATTGGAATTTGCACACATCCAGACTAAATGGCATGAAACCAAGTCTATTAAGGTTCAGGTGATAAGCCAGTAATTTAATTGTCTGTTAAACCAACAATCAAACCTCTTTAGAGGAAGATGAGGAATTTGGAGACTTTAAGAGAACATCAACACAATGTCCACACAATCAAACCATTAGATATACAAAGAAATGGGCATGAATTATAGATAGTCAAGATAAATATAAAAGCCGTCAATAAAAATTGAATATAAAAATAATTTTTCCTCTACCCTTCTGAGTTCTTGACTGAGACCCCCTATAATAAAAAAGAGATTAACAAGAGAAAAACATACGGAAGTTTATTAACTCACATATGTGTGGGAGAGCCCAAGGGAAACAGAGTAATTCCTTGATGTGGCCCAAGTCACCACCTTAAATGCCAGCTTAAGCTAAAGACAAAAAAAAGATTTGGTGGGGTGGGGAGGGGGAGGAAGCCATATAAGTCACTAGAAGCTGAGGGGAGGAAGTGTTTCATAAAAAAGTTTACCCTGCCAAGCCCTGAGATGTCTCTCAGGTGAAAAGTTTACCTATGTGAAAGCTCTCTTCCTGGTACAGGCCCCTATGTAATATAAATTGCCTTATATAAAGGTAGATTTCCCTTACAAAAGGATAACTTCTACTGTGTTTTCAGAGCTTCTCCTGTATCTGCAGTTTCTCAAAATAACCAGTTCAAATAATCCTTATGCCAAAGAGTTATATTTTGAGGTGACATATTCTGCCACCTTTCAAAGACATCCAAGAAAAATTGTTTTTCAGCCCAGGTTAATGTCAGAGCTGAAACCGATGTCTTGTAAATTATTGTTTAACTTTCACTTTCTGATTGATTGGTACTCAGATATAGGAATGTAGTTGATGTTTTTTTTTTTTAAATTGACCTTGTATTCTGCAACCTTGTTAAATTAGTTCTAATATTTTTTATTCGTTGAATTCACTGAATTTCCTCCGTGTGAAAACATGCCTCCAAAGTGATGAGAGTTTTTCTTTTTCTTTAAATCTACTACTCACGGATTCTAAAGTTGATGCTTGGAGAATGACAAGCTGAGAAGAAATCCGAGATGGAGAGATGCTGGATTTAAGGCAGAGCTTTTACAGGAGACGAAAACTGAAGAACAGATTGTCTCAGGCTTTAAGGTCTCACTGGGAAGCTTTCCTAAAGACAGCATTCTATTCTCAACCTCAAATTGTAGTGTGATTATCTGTCACCATTTTAACTGGCTGCTACAAGCAAAAGTAAGTCATGTACAGACCATTCAGTTTCTTAAATTATCCATACAATATTTCATTCACAATGATAGTCATCAGATGACAAAAATAAGACAATTTAATAATGAGCTCAATGTCCTTTAATGAATGGACAACAATCTAGGCAATGGGATGTGCAGTGCCTCACAAGCAGTGACACACTCTTCCTCCCAAGGGACTTTGGGCAAGAGGGACTGTTAGAATGTTAGAAGCAGTGGAGACAGTATATGATTGGCTGGGATGCATATCTGACCTTATTTAGAGAGATCAAGAAACAAGGAAAAATATGAGCCCCAGAGCTGGCTTGGTGTCAGGGGAGTGAATGACTGGATACATTAATTTTCTGGTCAGTTAGAGCATCAATAGGAAGATGAAAGGTTGGGTTGCTGATGTGCCATCCAGGGCAAGAGCAGCTCTATCTCATGCCAAGAAAGAAATTTTAACTCCAGGAATGTAAAAAGATAAATCCTAATGCAAAAAGTCTAAAAAACCAAAAATGATAACAATGGGCATAGACTATAGAATAGTCACATATTGGACTTACAGGAAATGAACTTTAAAAAAATTTGTGATTAATTTGTCACCAAATTAGATGACAAGATGGGTGGTCATTTCAGAGGAGTGTATATGATATAAAAATTCAAATGTATATTTAAGAATCACAAAAATACAATAATTTAAATAACATTTCAATTGATAGAGAGCTGATTGGACAGTGTGATAAAACAGGAGTTAGCTAACAGCTAAGTCAGAAACACAATCTTCGATGGAAACAGAACAGAAAATAAAAGGATGAAAATACAGAAAGAATAGCATATGTTCAAGACATGGTAGAGACCTAAAATATCTAAATCAGGTGTGTATCTGTCCAAAAACTCTTCTTCATCTTTATGAAATTAGTCAATTATGGTTTCTTCTGGAGCCATAATTTAAAGTCGTACAAGTCAAAATTTTCTAAAATTGAAGTAAGAAATCAAGGGAAAGAATCAAGAAATTCTGTAGACACATTATAGTAAACTTATTGAAAACTTAAAAACAAAAAACATAAATGAGCAAAACCATATGATAATTGTCTTTCTCTGCTTGACTTATTTCACTTAGCATAATCTCCTCCAGTCCTAACCATGTTGCTGCAAATGTTGTGAAATCGTTCTTTCTGATGGCTGAGTAATATTCCATTGTATATATGGACCACATCTTCTTAATCTTACTCATTTATGGAACATAAGAAATAGGAAGATGGGTAGGAGAAGGAAGGGAAGAATGAAGGGGGGGTAAACAGAAAGGGGAATGAACCATGAAAGACTATGGACTCTGGGAAACAAACTGAGGGCTTCAGAGGGGAGGGGCATGGGGGACTGGGAAAAGCTGGTAATGGGTATTAACGAGGGCGTGTATTGCATGGTGCACTGGATGTTATACGCAAGTAATGAATCATGGAACATTACATCAAAAACTAGGGATGTACTGTATGGTGACTAACATAACATAATAAAAATTATTATAAAAAAATTTAAAAAATAAATCCTAAATTCTTACATATCAAAAAAAACAAAAAACAAAAAACAAATAAAAACTTAAAAAGACCAGAAAAAAACCCTAAACAACATTGTTTTTGAAAACGCACCAATATGATAGTTCACTTTTCAACAACAACAAAAAAATGGAAGACATAGAAAACGAAATTGAATGACTTTTTTTTCTAAATAATCTATGAGAAAAAGAAAAAATAAAAATAAAAAACTATAACTGAATGATAAGAAATATGCAATAATTCAAAACATATCCAGTGTACCTTAAGTCACGTTTATAAAGAAAATGTGTAGTGTTAGACACATATTTTAGAAACAAAACAATTACAATATCAATGATCCAGGTATCTATTATAACAGCATAGAAACTTAATAGTAAGTTAATATTTAAGATAATCAATCAATGCTAACAGCAAATATAAGAGAATAAATTAGTAAAAGAGATAACTACATATATACAGCATAATGAAAAGTTGATTCTTTGGGGAAAAAGGCAAAATCAATAAAATTTTAACATAATTGAACAAGAGAAAAAGAGATAAGGCACAAATACCTGGAGTAGGCAATAAAAATAGAAAGAAGTGCAAACCCTCTAGCTAATGAAAAAATAGAAGGGTATTATGAACAATATTATGGCAATGAAAATTTAAATAAGATGAATCCATATAAAACCAAAATGTACTAATAGTGATGTTAGGAGATACAGAAAACTTGAATAGTCATAACTATTAAAGATATCAAATCCAGAATTAATAAGGTTCAAAAAGTAATTGTAGGAGTATCTGGGTTGCTCAGTTCGTTAAGCGTCTATCTTTGGCTTGGGTCTTGGTCCCAGGATCCTGAGATTGAGTGCCCGCATCTCTGCTCCCTGCTCCGCTGGGAGCCTGCTTCTCCCTCTCCCTCATCTGCCACTCTGCTACTGTGATCTCTCTCTCTCTGTCAAATAAATAAATAAAATATTTTTTTAAAAAAGTAATTTTACACCCAACTGACATCACTGATAAACTGACATGAAATTTTAAGTAGTAAAATTAACATGACACAATAGATTTCAGAGAAAGGAGACAAAGTATGATCTCATTCTAAACACTTTCTTCTGTACATTTAAAATCTGTAGGAAAGAAACAGACAACACAATATAAAAAGGAGCAAATTCTTTTACGTGAGTTTTCAAAAAGACCTATGTGCCTATATATATATATATACACATATATGTGTATTCATATATATATATATATGAATCTGTTCATCCTCACTTGTCATCAGATATTTGAAAATGCAGTCATAATGACAAACCTATTGTATGTACCAGTATAGGTAAATTAAGGAGACTATAACTATAGCAAATTTTGGCAAAAAAGTGGAGAAACTGGAATTCTTATGCAATTGTGAGAGTATATATTTGTACAACCACTCTGAAAAATTCTTTAATGGTACATACTAAAATAAACACATGCCAATCACCTTTTCAGTTTATTTTATTAGAATAAAAATAACAAAAATACATGCACTTGGGCCTTCCCCTGAAAATCTACCGGTATGTATAGAGCAGCACCATTTATGAAAGACAAAATTTGAATGTTTACCAACAGATATATTGTGTTATGCATTAAATTACTATACAACAACAAGAATGAAAAAACTATTGCTACATTTAGCAACATGAATGAATCTCATAAACATAATGTTTAATGAAGGAAGTCACACACACACGCTTCCCCAGAATTCATACTTTATGATTCCGTTTACATAAAAGTAAAATCAGGTAAAAACATACTTATGCGAGAAGTAGAAGTAAGGATATTGGTTATGTTTGTGAGATGGTAAGGGTCTGTAAAGGACTTTTCAAATGTGAGCAGTATTTGGTTTCTTTAACTGCATGCTACTTATAAGGGAATACCAATTTATGAAAATTAAACACTTCCCATATGGTTATATATAATATACAGACACATCTATATAGCTATACATAGACACATACATATTTATATATGCTATATCTGATTTGAATGTTTAAAAACTACAACAATAAGCAAAAGGTGATTTTTGAGAGTAATTTTTCCCCAATTTTCCCACAAATTTAAATACAGATACAAACCAACAATTCTTTTTAATAAATACCTATTGTTAAATGTTTTACATGGATCCTTAAAAATTAATTTTGAGAGGGAAGAGGTTTAAAGAAATAAGGAAGTATTGTCCAGTGGAGCAGAAGGATTAGAATGGAGTTTTGTTTCCTGGAATTAAAAACAAAAACAAAACAAACATGTTTTAAGGAGTAGAGTGCAGTTGACTGCATTGAATATTTCTGAGGCTTCTCTGAAAGGTACAGATCAAGTAAAAGGTTTTGGATCTGGCAATTTTGGAGCTATTGTCTACTTTTTTTTTAAAGATTATTTATTTTGGAGAGACAGAAAGTGAGTACAATTGGGAGGGGCAGAGGGAGAGGGAGAGAGAATCTCAAGAAGACTCCATGCTGAGTGTGGAGCCGGACCTGGGACTCAATCTAGTGACCCTGAGATCATGATCTGAGCTGAAACCAAGATTCCGACACTCAATCAACTGCACCACCCACACTCCCACTGTTTACTTTTCTAAATCAGTTTAAGTGGGGTGAGTGGTAAATGCAGAAACAAGTAGAATCTATTAGAGATTTTAAACTCAAAGAATGTTGGACTCCTACGCAACCTCAAGTTAAGCTCTCTCATTTATTGTGAGCTGTCAGTGGGGCCAACATGAAAGAACTTGCATTGGACTTATTGAAATTAGTTGACATCAAAATCCATTCTGGTGAGATCATTAACGTTAATGCTAGTGGACTGAAGGTATAAATGAAAACACAAACCTTTTGCTTTGAGCAAGTGAACTGTATCCAGAACATATGAGGATAGGATAACCTAATGAAATTAATTAATGTAATTCACAGTACTTATTTCAAACATGCAACATAGAACATACCACTTAGTCTGTCAAGAAACACAATTGACATGTTAACATATTTCATTAATGAATATGATTAAAACCCTATTCTCCTGGTGCAAACTCCCCCTTTGTATTTTATTTTATTAAAATGTCAATTCTTCCTAACCTTACCTAAAGATTCAACAATCTTTATCAAAATCCCAGCAAACCTTCTTTGTAGATATCAACAGTTATTCAAAAATTGATATGGGATTACAACATAATGAAATCACAGTCAGGTTCGCAAGGATGGAATAAAAAAAAAATGAAAAGCTTTTTGAGTAAACATCTACACCTAACCCAGGACACAGGTTGTGATAACCAAGTAAGGAATTGCATCAGTGTCTCCCATGGAGATATAAATGTGTCGCAACAAGTTAATTTAGGAAAGCATTTTCTATCTTGGAAAGAGACATAAAGCTTTCAGACTCTGGAAATGTGAATTACATGGTCTTCAGTATGTTGTTGTCATAGACTGTTTATTAAATATTCACTCTGTAAAACTCTACCAGGTTTAAAGAAAAAAAGAAAAAAAAACTCTATCAGATTTGCTGTATACTTTCTGCTTTGATATAAATATCTACATAAGCAAACAGACATTTTTATTAACATTTTAGTATTTTAAATATCAGTTATAAAGCAAGATTTAAGTATTAAAATTCTCATGTTTTAAACTAAAAAGTAATAAAATAAAATACAATGAAAAACAGATCAGTGGTTGCAAGGGGCTTGGAGATGATTAAATAGGTTACACAGGAATTTTTAGGGCTGTGAAACTATTTTCTATGATGTTATAGTAGCAGGTACACGGCACTAAGGGTCTGTCAATACAAAAAGAATCTCACAGAAAAAGGAGTGGGCCCTTAAGTGTGAAATCTAACTCTATTACAAACATGTGGCATATTTTAGTAAAGAGGGTGAGGGAAAAGGGGCTGCTACCTAAGTAACTTTGGAAAGAAGTGGAAACTGTAAGTTTAAAGATAAGAGGAATAATATACAAGCACTAGGGTTGGTAAAGCTATTACCCCCGGGGTTACAGGGTAACAACTCTCATAGCAGTGTATATACACATCGGGATTGAACAAATGAGTAAAATAAATGGTAGATGGTGGGAGCCAGGTTTCTCTCTGGTGGGATGGGAGGTTGGTCAGAAGCAATCAAGGAAGGGTAGAATGAGCCGTATTTACTAGGTGAAGTTGGAGACATGAGTATGAGCTCAGGTTTAGCTTACTATACACATGTCCATGATGCGATGTGATGAGAATGACAATTCTGTGGTCTTCCTCCCAGTAACCCAAAACCCCAATAATCATGAGAAAAGTATGAGAGAAATCCCAATTGAAGGTTATTCTTTAAGATGCCTGATTAGTACTCCTCAGACCTGTAAAGGTCATCAAAAACAAGGAACATCTGAGAACCTGATACAAGTCTACATAAACCTGAAGAATCTAATTGTAGAAAATTATAGGCTGGATTTTGGAACATAAAAAGAATATGAGGTAAAAATTAAGGAAATATAAAAGAAACATGAGCTTTAGTTAATATAGTATTATTGATTTATTACTTGTGACAAATGCACTAAGGTGTGTTAACAAAGGGAAAGTGGTATGAGGTATACAGGAATTCTGTAGTATTCTTGCCAGTTTTTTTGTAAATCTAAAACTGCTAAAATACAACAATTCTTTTTAAAATACAGTGGTCAATTATTGGCTTTGTGATTCTAGAGAAGTTGCTTATTTTAATATCAGATTTTTTACCCTGAAAAATGGAGATCAAGTTATAAAATGTATAGGATTAAGGTGGAGAACAAATGGAAAATATTTCTGAAAAGCTTTTTAAGTTGTACGGTAATGGTGAATGTTAATTGGTGCTCAAAGAAAAAGGAACAAAAACGCGTGCCCTACTAGGATACTTGCCATTAAGAGTTCTGTTCAGGTCGTGATCTTGGGGTTCTGGGATGGAGCACTGCATCAGTATCCCTGCTCAGTGGTGAATCTGCTTCTTCCTCTCCTTCTGTGGTCTTGCTGTCTCTCTCAAATAAATAAAGAGGTCCTACATATTTTACTCAAAATGTGTTCACATGAGAATATTCCAAATGATATGTGTACATCTTTGAGTGTGTGCCTCTGTGAGTAATGTATGTATTGACAGAGGAAAATTATATGCCCCCAAATATGTGGTAATTACAAAATATCTTCCAGTCTTATTATGGACAGATTTATTCAGAACAATAATCAGTGACATAATCACTAAATGCTGATGTTATAAAAATAACAAAATTCTTTAGCCATCTGACAAATCATGGAGATATCCTGTTGCAAAATATATAAAGCAATTTGCTTTTGAAATACTGTTGCAATCGGATATGGTCAAATCTATCCTGAGTTTTACAGAAACCACAGAATGACTTAGCAATCCATAAATCCACACATGACAGTACTTAAGCAGGTTTCATAAATGATTTGCAATGGAAGGAGGATTTTACTATAATTGTTTTCCATGGCCATAAAAAGCATTATGGAGTAGAAAAAAATGACAAGGCTACATTAAAGAAAAATGTTTTCTTAGCAACATTTTTTTAAGTATGGAAGAGAAAAACTTTTAATGAGCCATAATAAATATATTATCATTTGTATAAGGAGGGAATGGGGTTTCCCCAATCAGCTAAAACCTATCCCCTAATTTTCTGAGCAAATGAATCCAGCTTCTTCTTGACCAAATCACGAAATGAGTAGATTCTAAAGCTTTGTGGTATGGAAGTATCTCTTGGGGTGCTTGTTAAAAATATTCCTCAGCCCCTATCATCAGAGTTTCCAACTGAGTGGGACTATCAGACTCAGGAATCTGTATTTTAATTACCTAACCCCAGCAGATTCCCATGCTTTATATTCTGACATTCAGTCATAAAAATATATGCATATAAACACATATTAACAGAACATGCAGTAAAGCAAAGAAAGAACAACAAATTTACTCTGGCTAAGATTGGCTAAGACTTTTCAGTATTTACACATATAGATTGTGAGTATTTCCAGACTTGTATCATTCTTGATAACTAACAAAAGATCAAGCCTATGAGAAATAAATTGACACACATTCACACATACACCAAAACCATCAATGATAGAGAATGCATTCTGAGAATTGTTTTCTATGAGGAATGAAGAACTTCAGTTGTGGAAACCTTTCTGTATAAACTATAATGCACTAGTGCTGGTTGGTCACTCTACATTTATTTTCTTCTTTCCCCTCTTAGCTCAACTCAGAATTATTTTGGTTATTCATTCTGCTCCTGTGTACTTGGGGAAATCTAACTCTACTCAAAGCTCCCAAAAAGGCACATAATTGGGGTGTTTCTGGCTACATTTAAGAGTGAACATAGGACCAAAACCAGAGCACTCTAGATAAATTGTAATTCTCCTTCTTTGAATGTTGTTTAGAAGCACTCTCTCCTTCTGGATATGAATGGGGAAACCTATCATTTAAATGTTCAGTAGTTTGATATCATGACCAAGATGGCAGCTGATTTTAGGCTGAAGCTAACAAAGCAGAGGTATACAAATGAAAAATGAACAGAAGTAGACCCTAGAAGATATTGATGAACCACTAAAATTAATTCTAAAGTTTATCTTACTTCTGAACTTTCCATCAACATTAGATGATGGAGTTACTTTTTTCTTCCTCAACACATTATGAGCGTTATTTCCCTAATAGATTAAGAGAGAGCTTACTTTAAGGGATAAATAATCCTCCTTTAATAGTCTGGTTAACTGGCTAACTCTAAGAGCATAGAGAGAAATAAAGCTGGGGTTCATTAATGTATTAATGCCTCAATTTTTACCTTCCTCTGTAGACACTCTGTGTAATATGACTTTGAAGCTCCTCTCATCAAAAGGTGGGATTTATTTATCTACTGCTTGGTTCTGAATTTAGTCATATGGCTTTCTTTCGCCAGTGGAATGTTGACAGTTGTGATGGTATAGAGGCTTGAGTTCAAGATTCTTCTTCTGTTTCTCTGTGTCCACCAGGAAACCATAGCTAGGCGAGCCTGCCAGAGGATAAAACACATGCAGCAGAGCCAAGTCATCTCACTTGTCTTAACAGTGAGCCATCCTATATCATCCAATAGTCTGCTGACCTCTAATATATTAGAAAGGCCAGACAAGAGCGGCAGTGCTGCCTAAATGAATTTCAGCTGAACTTTGATGTGTAAGAGAGCCCCACTAGGGCTAAAAACAACCATCAATCATATAATCAGACACCTAGGCTTATAATCTGGAAGAAGCTGCAGATTTATAACCTATGTCTTAATCACTTGCTTAGGTCTTATTGCACTGAGTTTTGGCTAGTTGATGTGCAGAAACATCGTGACTATGGATATTTCATACACTGACATTAGAAGTGAGATGTTGTCATTATGGAAACCTACCATAAGTGATATTAGTTTGGGGACTAGGTGGTGAGAAAACTCTTATAGTGGTTGAAGACTGATAAGGAAACTATAGCGACCTGGAAAAATAGTGACCCATGTTATGTGGTGGAGAAATACTTGGTAGCACTTCTGCCGATGACGGCTTAGAAGACAAAAACATAGCCATAGAAGTCCTGTATTTTTTCAGGACATTTCCACATGGTGTGTTTAACATGCACCCAACTTTTACTAGCTATATGCTATAAGAAAGAGATGAAATTGGGAGATAAACTGAGGTTTTGAAAATCAGAATTAGATGAAATATACAAAGGTAAGAACTTGCTGTGATGGAAAACAAAAGTGCTTCTTTTCTAGTTTCTTTGGTAGCAAAAGGGTCTCAAAGTATGACTTTCAGGGAACACAGGCAAAATCAAGGTGCGACTGTTGGCCCCTTGTTTAGATCACTGATGGAAGCTAGGTGTTGCTTAGGGCTCTCTCAGAGGAAGTTAGGGTTTCTAGCAATTTAAAAACACTGCTCTACAGAATCTTTAAATACGTAAAATAATAATGAATAAATCAAGTGAGAAAGGACTATACAGAAAGGAAGCATTGATGTGGCTTTCTGACCCATTAAAATGTAATAGGCTCAAATTCATAAGAAACACAGAAAGTTTCTAAGACAGTTTTCCAGTAAGAGTGTCACCAGCCTAGAGTAAAAAGGACTGAAAATATTCAAAATACAATAAATACCTGGGATCTCCATGTGGTTCTGGCAGAAAATGTGCTGAAAAATTCTATTCAAAGGGCATATTTTCCAATTTCCTCCTCAGAGGTAGCCACAAAAGTCACAAATAAGAATGTTCCAAAGGTAGAGCCAACAGAGATGGCAAACAATGAACTGTAGCCAGTCATAGGGAACAGATCAAGAGAAGCACATCCTAGAATGGAGGATTTGGCTACATTTGCTCAGCAGGATTTCAGAATTATGAGCAGTAACTCTGCTGTGCTTCCCTTTCTTCCTCTTTCGGGAATGGGCGTATTTATTGCAGTCATCCTATCTCTGACCACTATTTTCGAACATATTTGAGTAGTTATGTGTGTGTGTGTTTGGTGGGGGCAGTGGGACACAAATAATTTGTCTCCTGTTCACAGTCTCCAAATAAAGAGTAACACCATCTGGATCTTTGGTGGATCAGAGGATCCTGGACTTAGAGCCTGGTCATGTACCTGGATGAGATTTTGGGGGTTTTAGGATAAAAGGGAACATAGGAGAGAGATGTAAATAATTATGAACAAAAGACAGACTGCAGTATATCGATTACACTATGGATCTGATTCTTCACCCTTCCTTGTATCCATATGTTTGCAGTATGACCTTGTAACTTCACCCTTCAAGAAGTAGTCTATGACTATGTCCCTTGTTACTGAGTTCAGCCACGCGTCTTGTTTTGGGGCATGAGATTTTAGCAGTTGTGACTATGAAAAGAATTGCAAAAGTGTTAACATGTTTCTGCTCTGTTTTCTTTCCTGTCTGCCATGAGAAGATGTCTGGGCTATTCTTCTATAGAATGGGACACATGGGCAGAGCCAAGTTTCCCCACTTTTCCTGGGACAGGTATGTTAAAATACCTAACAGCCAACTAACCTCCAGACATTAGGATGAGCCCAGGTAAAATTTGCAGAAATGCCTCACCATCTGCCCAGCCAATGTACACATGAATGAACAAAATAAATGCATCTTTGTTGTTATTGTTGTTAATGTAGGAGATTTGGAGTGGTTTGTTACATAGCATTATTGTCGCAGTAGGGAACAGATACGAAGATCTTAAGAATTAAGTTGAAAGTATATACTGGGAAGGTTCGTGTGAAGTTATTTTGGTGCTAAAATAGTCTCTAATTGAATGTCTGTTGACTATCCTAATTTCCCTGGCTCCGACTTGAATAATGTTCTTCGCATATCCTTTTCTACATTTACATCTACATTTTTTTTTCTTATTCAACCTCAAGAATGTTTATGGCTTTCTTAATCTCTTCAAGCACATGTGGTGCTCCTTCTGCCATCCTCTCCTCTGTTTAGTGCATATCATTGTGATAGACTGATGATGAATGGGAAAGATACATTCAGAATTGGAGCCCAAGAACCTTTCTGTGTTACCTTATTTTGAAAAAGGGTCTTTGCAGATGTAATAAATTAAGGATATTGAGATAATTAAGACTATTCAGATATTTTGCAATATCTGAATGGATCCCAAATGCCATCATAAATGTCATTATAGAAGAGACACAGAGGGAGGAAGCAATGTGAAGACAGAGGCAGAGATTCACGTGATGCAGCTACAAGCCAAGGAATGCCAAGATAGGCCAGCAGTTACTAGAAGCTAGAAGAAGCAAGAAATTGATTTTGGATTTCCCCCCAGACTCTGTGCCCGACTAGTACAGCCTAGCCAATACTTTGATTTTGAACTTGCCAATACCTTGATTTCGAACATTCCAGAAATGTGAGAGTTTAAATTTCTGTTTCTTTAAGCCATTACATTTGTGGTAATTTTTTAAGCAGCTATAGAAAACTAATATATTACTATTACAACAGGTATTTCATTGTAACTGTTTATTTGTACCCCTTTCTTATAATACACAAGAATTGAAGGCCAGAAGAGAATCCTCTCATTATTTTATCCTTAGAGTTTTGACAGACCCTTGCTTTAAAAAGTAGCAAAAGATGAGATGAACACTGGGTGTTATATGCAACTGATGGATTCTTGAGCACTATATCTGAAACTAATGATGTACTATATGTCGGCTAATTGAATTTAAATTAAAAAAATGTAGTAAAGTGAAATCTGTTCAAGTAATGACCAACATTAACATAACAATTGCTCCCACATTTTTCCTTAAATATACTCTATTTTCTCCTTCTAAAATTTCTATTTTGCCAAACAATGAGTACATAGAGCTGTGTCAGAGAATAAGAAATCAGATAATAACCCATGATCCTGATGTATAGACTGCCTACTTTAAGTTTATCTGGATCCTGAAGAATTTCCCTCATTTTCACTTAAGTTGTACTCTGATTTAAAGTTTTATTGCAGGTTGAGTCAGTTCACAAAAATCACTTATGGGTTAGCATTTATTTATATATCCATCCATATAATTATTGATTCAGCAAATATCCTCAAGAAATCAGAGATACACATATGAATGACATAGATTTATTGCCATCAAGAATCATATAGTCTAGCAGAGGAAACAAAAATAAACAGCCCAAATAGGTTACATTTATAATAATAATGTTATTGTAGTTAAGACCACAAGATGCTATGGAGGCAAAGAGGCACCTCATTCTGATCAGAATTCAGAAAATAAGGTTCAAAGATATTTTCCTAAATGATGTAAAACCCATTTTCAGTTTTAAAGGATTAATGAGGTCTGGAGACAGGTTCTGGAGGATAAACCATGTAGAAGAGTATTCTAGGCAAAGCAACGTATGCAGAGCTTCACAGACTAGAGAAAGCATGGAACTTTCTGGAAATGCAACCAGCCTGGGAGGTATAAAAAGAATGAGATAAGTGAAGAATGAGAGGATTTTTGTACTTTCCTGTAGTTATAACACAAACATCTCTTCTTTGGTTTTTGCAGATTTTTCTTTTTCAGGAAACTAGACCATCTCTAGCACATATTTTGATTACATGGAAGAACCTTTTGGATCTTTGCTGTACCTTTGTCCCTGGAGAACATGATCCCAAATAATCATTATTTAAAGAAATAACTATGTCTCCCTCTTATCTCTTAGTGTGCAAATATACCCATAAACACTGATGTCACTGAAAATTTCATTGAGTTATGGATTATGTCACTCATTAAGCAGTGCATCTCCTGGCAACTGCCGGTAACTAGAATCTCTTTCACATGAACTTGTGGAAGAGATTAAATAATGCAATGGGTAGAGCAGATCCATTTTAAAAGCTAAATGGTCAGATTTCTTGGAAAAAACCATATCAAAATAAGTTATTGTTTCTGGAAATAATACCTCACGTAAGAGGAAGAATCCTATGCAATGGGCCACATAAATGCATAAATGTTAATAACTCAGTATTACTACTTGATTTTTCATGAAGAATTAGACTAGAGTGTGGTACATTGAAAAAGTTGTTAAAATAGGAAATATAACTTAACCTCACAGATGCCCACATATACAGTTATAGAGATTACATTAAAAGATGGAACTAGAAAGCAAAAGAAGAAACATCTTGACAATGTAGATATTTTCCTATTGTTAAATGTGTGAATCACATTTATTTAACAAATAAAATCAAACTAATTCACACAAGATTTATAACGATGGTGCCAAAAGCATTAGGTGCCAGGACTAGCTTTTTACCTTAGTGGGTTAGATGATCAGAACTGTACTAGGAATATAAAGGATGGAAGACTTCCAAGTGCTGATCAGTGATTTTCCAAATGGTACCACAAAACCATATGATTTGAAATGCAGTATTTTCTATTGGATTACACTCTGCTCTTCTCTGGTTTCTCTTTTAGATTATATTTTCTGAGAGCCATGATAAATATTAAGCTTTAAGTCTTCACTTTGTTAAATAATGTTCCACGTATCCAATAGCACAAGAGGCAGAGAACTGGGGTCATAGTCCTTTTAGGTTACTGTAACAGAATTTATTGTTCACAGTTCTAGAGGCTGGGGAATCCAAGATTAAGGCATCAGTGTGGTCATGTTGTCTAGGGAGGGCCCTCTTCCTTGTTCATAGCTGGCACTGTCTTACTGCATCTTCTCTAGGTACAAGGGTCTGGGGCTCTCTCTGGAGCCACCTTATAAGGACACTGATCCCATTCATGAGGAATCCACTTTCATGACCTAATTGTCCTTAAAGGCCCTAATACCACCATCTTTGGGGGTTATGACTCCATATACAAATTTTGCAGCACACAAACACTAAGACCATAGAAATTGGGAAACACAAAATTAAAATAATGGCACAAAGAAGAAGCCATTAATAGAAAATTATTGGAAACTTTTCAAGTTTATAAAGGTTAGCTTTTTAAGAGACACATGAGTTCAGATGCTCTGATCTGGCCAAATATGTAAAAGGTATTATAAAGTTTTATATAAAATAATTGCAAAGCTACCACATATCTTGTAATATTTTATCAGTAAACCTTACAGAAAATTCTAAGAATTCCAATGAAAAATGAAAATATTCTCTATTGATGAATTGAAGTAGATTAGCCTCTAAAGACACATAGCCTCAAATTAAAAAAAAAAAAATTGCCAGAGTGTTGTATTCTGAAGGCAAGGTGCTTTATAGAAAACTGGAGATACTGCACAATTCAGTTTATGCCTTTAGAGACATTCAAAGTCCTAGTAAATATTTTACTGACCATTTTATGTTTTTTAGTAAATGAAGTGCATAAAGCACCAGAGAAACCAGAAAAAAATTGTTATTCTATTTCAGTTTTATAACCCCTCTCGCATTAGTGGTATATGAGTTTATCTATAATATGTAATGATACAGTACATCGATTCTAATAGGATGTATTACAATATTCAGAATTCTCAAAGCACAGAGTAATAAAAATGACTTCCATTACACCTACAATTTGAAACTTCAAAATATAAACAGGATTATATACATAATAGAAATAAACCTTTTAAAATACTCATATCTGGTGCTTTGACAAGCAAGAAAACTTTTATATTGTCAGTGGTTTTGGAATGTATAATTAAGTTTTAATATTAAAACTGAAGCACATTGTTGATACAACAGCTGAATCAATATGACTACAAAATAATTCAGGTAAAATACTATCCTAGAGCATGAATGTAATTTCTTTGTATAAACCCAAAAGCTAGCACGGAACTCGAACAACAGTAGATAATCATTTGTGAAATAGTTTCTGTTTTATCATATTTCTTTAACAAGACATTGGATAGTTATAAATGTTAATATCTCAACATTAAGGTACCCGACTACTGATATTATAATTTCCAATAAATATCTTCTATACAGTGCTGTGAAATGATAATATTGTTTCTAAAGGAAAATATAATAATGAAGATGTCAGGGAAGAACAGGTGGAGAAGAAAGTATCCCATTATGCAGATAGGAAAAAAATACAGGCAAAGAGAAAAATAAATGTAATGCTCTTAGCACTGAAGTTCACAGACTTACAGGCAGGCTTTTTTGCTTATTGTTTGGCTCTAAAAATCTAATATAAAAGCAGCAAAGTTGAAGGGAAGTGATTTTCAACATTTTGTTTCAAAATTCATGCCTACCACATTTTCTGTTTCCTTTTTTATTATTCTTTCCGTCAGACCTGGTAGTCTGGTTTTAGAACAGTGAATAGTCATGACTTAACCATCAACTCTTACCAGATAAATAAGTCAGGGCTAGATAATTAATTGTAAAAAATAAACAGTACTTTAATGGTTTCATCTACCAAAGTCCCTGTCTACTTTCCAACTTTGGCAAGGGTCAGCTTTGAGATACACTTCTCTCTTTAATGATTTCATTCATGGTAATATCAGGTAAAGAAGGCAAATTATATTAACTGTAGTTACTGGCTGTGGACCTTGTGTGATTATTTAATCAGCTTCATTATGCCTCAGTGCTGTCCACTCAAAAAGGAAGAAATACCTATTTCGGAGGGTTTTGTGAGAATTAAATGCAATAATGCATATAAAACACATTGCCCAGAGCTTTATACATGATAAGCAGAGAATCAAAGTCTTATTTTAGTGGAAATATTAAATTTGTGATTATGAGGTAAGAGATTGACTTCATCTTTTCACGATAATCAACCATGTATAAAAGAATGTTGTGGAGAGTAGGTAGGCAGACTTACAACACAGTGAAGGTCAAGTGTATGACCAATTTGGTTGTGAGTGATGGTAACTGGCTTGCAGTATGAGGCTGGAGAACTATTTTGAAAACACACAAGAGAGAGGGAATGCTGTGTCTTTTGCACTATGTGATCAGATGCTCATAGAAACTCTGCCATGGATACTGCAATATGAGCTTTGCAACAATACCATGGAGATTTCTTTTTAAACAATTTTCTTTCCATGGCTCAATGTGGCTGTCAAAATGCCCCAGGATGGCTACAGAAGACACTGAAAGTGACTTAAACCAGAATTTCTGAGATTTCTCAATGCTATGACCCCCACAATTTAGGCAATGCAAAGGCATGAAATTGTTCTTCCTTCCCTGCAAAATAAAGCAATCTTGGGACATAGGCTTTTCTTCTTCTAAGACAGAAAGGCAGGGTACTTAATTTTTAACATATTTTTTGGTCCACTTCATGCAGGTTCTTCCCCAGCATATTTCTAACTTTAGATGTCTCCAAAGTGCTCTTCTAAATATGTCCTCGATGTTGCTCAAAGGGATGTGTGTCATTCTTGCAACCGGGGAGCAGTAACTGGATGAATTATTAAATGAGGTTTCGAGACAATTAGGAGAATTGGTAAAATAGAACGAGAACCAGATAGGCAGAGGAGACCTGGGTCCTGGGTCTGATTCTGATACGTGATATGTACTCTTAAGCAAATCCTTGAGATATTTTGTTCCTGGATTTATTTTTGTTTTAGCTGAGAAGTAGACCACTGATCTCTGACTGCCCATCTATCGCTTCCTATAGAAAGTCTACACCATTTCTCATGTTTCCCCTAAGCTCGGGACCGACTGTTTCTCAACACGCAGTCTGTGTACCTGGGGTTCTTGGAAGCACTAGCATTCTTGGAAACCCTAAATGTATTGAACCAGAACCTCTGATGATCTTAATGCACACTGAGTTTTAGAATCACTGCTTTGTCAGCTCAGTTAGTAGAGACTCAAATTATGCCCCTTACCCTTTCAACATTGCTAGCTCAGAAAAACATCTAGGCAGGGAAAAGAAATTAGTAGTAACAACGTGTGCTATCCTTCTTCCAACAACAAAACAAAACACACCAGAAGGTTCATAAACCTAAAATCAACACACACATTCCTCTCAGCTAATCATAAAGAACTTAATTGATTTGTCTTTGCCCATTTTTATCCCTCCAGTCTTAACCCATATTCCTCATTCAAACCTCATTTATTCTTATAATAATATTAGCAATAATAATAATCTACTTAATAGAAATGTTAAACAGGTTTTAAACATCACTAATCATCAGGGAAATGCAAATCAAAGCTACAAGGAGATACCACCTCACACCAGTCAGAATGGCTAAAATCAACAACGCAAGAAACAACAGATGTTGGCGAGCACGTGGAGGAAGGGGAACACTCTTGCACTGTTGGTGGGAATGAAAACTGGAGCAGCCACTCTGGAAAACAGTATGGAAAAACTTTTTCCTCAAAAAGTTAAAAAAAAATATTTAAAATCTATTTACGGACCAAATTGCTTTTTATTTTATACTATTATCTCATGGGGATGGCCAAGTGAAGAATGTGATAATAAAATGAGTTATAACTCTTAAATGTCCCAGAATATTTCTCTTGACATTTTTAAAGTGAGGATTCTACATTTCATTTTTCTTACAGCAAATCAAGCAAACCAATCAATGCAATCATTAGAACAGTTAGACTTTTACTCATTTATCAGTACAGATGTGAGACCATTGTCACCAGAAAGGAGATACACACGATGTAAACAAAGACACCTAATGTTTGTTTTTGTTTTTTTTGTTTTAATTTTTATAATTGAAATATAGGACATATAAAGTTATATTAGTTTTGGGTGCACAAGATAATGATTCAACAATTGTATACATTACTCAGTGCTCATTATGGTAAATGTGGTTATGATCTCTCACTCTACAACATCATTACATTATTACATATATTCTCTATGCTGTACTCTTCATCTCTGTAACTTATTTATTTTATAATTGGGATTTGTACTTCTTAATTCCCTTCACCTATTTCCCCCACTTCCCCCACTTCCCCTCTGACAATGAGCAGTTTGTGCTCCATATTTATAAGTCTGTTTCTTCTTTTTATTTGTTTTGTTTTTTAGATTCCACATAAACCTGAAATCATATGGCATTTGTCTTTCTCTTTCTAACTTATGTCACTTGACATAATACACTTGAGGTCTAACCATGTTGCCATAAAAGGCAAGAGCTCATTCTTTTTTATGACTCAGTAATATTCCATTGTGTGTGTGTGTGTGCACGTGCATGTGCATGTATGTGTATGTGTGTATCACTTCTTCTTTATCCATTTGTCTATCAATGGAAACTTGGGTTGCTACCGCATCTTGGCTACTATAAATAAAACTGCAATAAGCATTGGTATGAATATATCTTTTCAAATTAGTGTTTTTGTTTTCTTTGGGTAAATATCCAGGAGTAGAGTTCCTAGATTGTATGGCATTTCTTATTTTAATGTTTCTTCCTTCCTTCCTTCCTTCCTTCCTTCCTTCCTTCCTTCCTTCCTTCCTTCCTTTTTCTTTCTTTCTTTCCCTTTCTTTCTTTCTTTCTTTCTTTCTTTCTTTCTTTCTTTCTTTTTCTTTTTCTTTCTTTCTCTTTCTTCCCCTTTCTTCTTTCTCTTTCTTTTTCTTTCTTTCTTTCTTTCTTTCTTTCTTTCTTTCTTTCTTTCTTTCTTTCTCTTTCCTTCCTTCTTTCTTTCTTCAAGAAACAAGTTTACCACACTGATTTCTCCAATTTATACTTCTACCAACAGTGCAGGAGGGTTCTTTTTACTCCACATCCTCACCAACACTTGTTACTTCTTATCTTTTTGATACTAGCTATTCTGACTGGTATGAGGTGATGTTTCCTCGTGGTTTTCATTTGCATTTCCATGATGATTAGTGATGTTGAGTATTTTTTTCATGTGTCTGTTGACCATTCGTATATCTTTTTTAAAATGTGTCTACTCAAGTCCTCTGTCCATATTTTACCTGAACTTTTTTTTTTTTTTTTTTTTTTTTTGGCGGGAGAGGTTGAGTCATGTAAGTTATACTTTGGATATGAACCCCTTATTGAATATGTCATTGGCAAATATCTTCCCCATTCAGTAGGTTGCTTTCTCATTTTGTTGACAGTTTCTTTTGTTGTATGGAAGCTTTTTATTTTGATGTAGTCCCAATAGTTTATTTTTGCTGTTGTATCCCTTGCCTGAAGAGACATATCCATAAGTATATTGTAAAGGCCAATGTCCAAGAAATTACTTCCCATTGTGTTTTTTTGTTTGTTTGGTTTGGTTTTTTGTTTTTGTTTTTCTTTTTTCTTTTTTCTTTTTTGGTGGGGGGAGGTTAAAGCTTCAGGTCACATTTAGGTTTCTAATTCATTTTGAGTTATTTTTGTGGATGGAATAAGATGATGGTTCAGTGTCATTCTTTGCATGTAACTGTCCAGTTTTCCCAGCACCATTTGTTGAAGAGATTGCCTTTCCTTCACTATATATTCCTGCCTCATTTGTCTTAAATTAACTGACACACAAGCATAGGATTATTTTTGGGCTCTTCATCTTATTTTATTCATTTATGTATCTATTTTTTGTGTAAGTACCATACTTTTTTGATTACTACAGTCTTGTAGTATATTTTGAAATCTGGAACTGTGATACATCATCTTTGTTCTTTCTGAAGATCATTTTGGATTTTTAGGGTCTTTTGTGGTTCCATAAGATTTTAGGATTATTTTTTCTAGGTCTGTAAAAATGATATTGGTATTTTGATAGGAATTGCATTGAATCTTTAGATTGTTTTGGGTAATATGGACATTTTAACAATATTAATTCTTTCAATCCATGAGCATAGCATATCTTTCCATTTGTTTGTGTCCAATGTCTTTCACCAATATCTTACAGTTTTCAGGGTATAGGTCTTTCACTTCCTTGGCTAAATTTATTCATTCTTGATGCAACTGCAAATGGAATTCTTCTCAATTAAACAAAATTGATTTTCCTAGGAATCCTCTCCAGATTACCACAGCCAAATATGGTAGAATTGGGAACACTCTCTTAAAAGTTCTATTATGTACTGAAACATATTTATATTCTAGTTCTTCTAACACAGCAATGCATATCTATTCCCTGTCTATCTTATCAATTAAACTTTAATGCCTATTTTTTTTTAATAATCCCAAGTTCAAGACTAGATTTTTATTAGTGTGTTTGATGCTTCCATAACATTTCTCCCTGGACTTTACATTCACTCGGTGGCTATCTGTAGCATACTACCCATTGCTCTAAGGAAAATAAGAAAAGAAGAGTAAATCATTTAATCTGCCTCCAGAATATTTTAAGATACAAATCTTATTTCATGTCAGAACTCCATATATAATACATCAATAGCTCTACATATCTGTCAGGATAAAGTTAAAACTCCTTCACATGGCTTGCAGAGGCTCCCATTAACTAGTTTTCTGGTACCCCCATCTTCCCCAACACACACACAAACACACACACACACAAACACACACACACACACACACACACCATGCACATTTATTTATTTTGTTCAGTTAGCCAGCATATAGTACATCATGTTTTTGTTGTAGTATTCCACAATTCATTAGTTGCATATAATACCCAGTGCTCATCCCAACATATGCCCTCCTTAATACCCATCACCCGGTTACCCCATCCCCCACCCCCTCCCATCTGTAACCCTCAGTTTGTTTCCCAGAGTCCAGAGTCTTTTATGGTTTGTCTCCCTCTCTGATTTCATCCCATTCAGTTTTCCCTCCTTTCCCCTGTGGTCCTCCACTCTATTCCTTATGTTCCACATATGAGTGAAACTATATGATAATTGTCTTTCTCTGCTTGACTTATTTCACTTAGCATAATCCCCTCCAGTTCCATCCATGCTGATGCAAATGTTGGGTAATCATTCTTTCTGATGGGGGCGCCTGGGTGGCTCAGTCCTTGGGCATCTGCCTTCGGCTCAGGGCATGATCCTGGCGTTATGGGATCGAGCCCCGCATCAGGCTCCTTCACTGGGAGCCTGCTTCTTCCTCTCCCACTCCCCCGGCTTGTGTTCTCTCTCTCGCTGGCTGTCTCTCTCTGTCAAATAAATAAATAAAAACTTTTAAAAAATTCATACTTTCTGAAGGCTGAGTAATATTCCATTGTATATATGGACCACATCTTCTTTATCCATTCATCTGTTGAAGGGTATCTCAGCTCCTTCCACAGTTTGTCTATTGTGGACATTGCTCCTATGAACATTGGGGTGCATGTGCCCCTCCTTTTTACTACATCTATATCTTTGTGATAAATACCTAGTAATGCAATCACTATGTCGTAGGGAAGCTCTATTTTTAACATCTTGACTTACCTCCATACTGTTTTCCAGGGTCACTGCACATTTTATACACTAGTCATTCCTTCTTATTTGTAGTTGGAGAGCATGCTCCAGCCTTTCATATTTCTGTATTCTGTACTTGTCACTTCATCTACATAGAATACTCTCCTTACTTTGGCTATTTGATGAAATTCTACTTATCCCTCAATCATCAATGCAATCAAAAGTTTCTCTGTGATTCTCCTTTCCATACTGTGCTCTTTGCTCCTCTCTGCACAGCCATATTACAGAAAGTATCACAAATTATGTCAATAATATTTTTGCTCTGTCATTATGCTCCATGTTCACAGAGGTTACAGACATTGTCTTTACACTTCTAGAACCTTGAACCCTGGTCCAATTTATATTTGTGAAAAGAAGGATATAAGTGTGATAAGGGAATATGTGTATGAATTTATTCTCCTTCAGATATACTTGCATTTTAAATATCATATGCAACTGATAAGCAAAGTCATGTAGACTTAAATTTTTAAGGATTCAGTGAACAGATGAAAAAAAGCATTTTAACAAGAAAATTCTAGACACCATTAAATTTACATCATATATGGGAGCCACATCCCTAAACCTCGGCTGAGTCTGGTCCTACTATCACCAACAGTGAAGGAAATGGTGTTAAAATATACTACTCAGTCATCAGAAAGAATGATTGCCCAACATTTGCAACAACATGGACGGGACTGGAGGAGATTATGCTAAGTGAAATAAGTCAAGCAGAGAAAGACAATTATCATATGGTTTCACTCATTTATGGAACATAAGAAATAGCAGGGAGATCGGTCGGAGAAGGAAGGGAAGAATGAAGGGGGGTAAACAGAAGGGGGAATGAACCACGAACAAACTAAGGGCTTCAGAGGGGAGGAGAGTGGGGGATTGGGATAGCCCGTATTAAAGAGGGCACATATTGCACGGAGCACTGGGTGTTATATGCAAATAATGAATCATGGAACACTACATCAAAAACTAAGGATGTACTGTATGGTGACTAACATAACATAATAAAAACTTTTAAAAAAGATATATTCTGGAGAGAAGGCTTTGGGTTTCTGGGAAGATGGCATCTGAACTTGTAGAGGATGCAGCACAAGATAATTCTCATCTAAAATGTTTCAGGGGTGCCTGGGTGTCTCAGTCGGTTGAGCATCTGACTCTTGATTTCAGTGCAGGTCATGATCTCGGTCTCTCAGGATGGAGCCCTCAAATAAATAAAGAAAATCTTTAAAAAAAATAAAATACCATTTGAAAATCTCAGGGATGATCTTTGACTCCTTAGAAGCAAGGAGGTAGGATTGATACAAAATTGGATTCATTGTAGGTGGATGGATACAAATTGTGGGTATGTTGACTCAGTCTAGGCTTCCCACAGGGGCCTTTGGGCTAGTCTTATGTGAAAAGGTGCCAAGGAATTGTTCACCCCAGAGCTTCCCAGTTTCATCTACATGAGGAAGAGTATATAATTGCAACAATGATAATAATAATACCAGCTAACCCTAATTAAGTCTTTTCTATTTGTAAGGAACTTTGCATGTATTTATTTTTTAATCCTCACAATAATCTATGAGGTAATACTATTATCATATTTGTTTTACCATAATAGAAATGGAGGCATAGGGAGATCAAAGAACTGGTTCTCCAAAGTAAGTCTCATATTTTATTTTATTTTTTATTTAAATTCAATTTAGTTAACATGTACTGTATTATTAGTTTTGGGAATAGAATTTAATGACTCACCAGTTGCATATAACACCTAGGGCTCATTACATCAAGTGCCCTCCTCAATGCCCATCACCCAGTTACCCCATCCCCCCACTCATCTCCCCTCCTAGTTGAGTCTCTTATGGTTTGCCTGCCTCTCTGTTTTTATCTTATTTAAGAAACAAAACAGATGAATACAGGAGAAGGGAAAGAAGAATAATACAAGTAAGTCTTATATTTTAAAAGTCAAGAAATTAATAATTTTGTTTAAACCTCTCCAATTCTAACATTTTAGTCAAAGCAATTGAAATATTAATCCATCAGCAATAATAACCTTAAATGTGAGCTGACTTATAGGGGGCAGCACCCTAATCATTTAATCAGATAGAGCCAAGTTCTAATCCCAGCTTTACCATTTACCTGATCTTCAGAGTTACCCAATTTCATTAACTGCTGTCACCTTCAACTCCCTTATCTTGAGAAATGAAATAAATATGGAGCACATATGCTTCTTGTCTGAATTAAATGTGACACCCTAAGTAAGATTACTGGCACCTAGCAAATACTCCAAATAGAAGCTAGGAGAGATTATAAAAGGTACAGGATTGTGAAAATCCTTCTGAAAGAGATCAGAACAAAAAATGCTGAGTGTAGAGGAGGGAAGGCATTCTGACACAAGGCTGAAGTAGTTTGAAATATCTTTCTCTTAAAATTCCGATCCTGTTTTTATGGCCAGTTATTGTTTACACATATTTTTATTTTTTGATTTTTACATAGATTTTTAGAAATAATGTAATACCTACCTGTCCAATATTAATATCTGCTATTTTTATTGTTTATCATAAGTTAAGCAACGTGATACTTGTTTTAGACCCCTTATATACACCTCTTCAAGATGACCTTCCCCATCTCTGATTGCATGCATGGTGTGTTAATTTCCTGGTTTGATTCTCAATGGCCAGTTTTATTTCCCTTTGTTTATAGGAGCATGCTCTTTTGCCCTTCATGTCCTAATGGTCATCATAGGAGAAAGCTATGAAAGTAAATAAAATCTTTATGTTTTAAGAATAGAGCGCAGGTACATGATAGGATACATTGAAAATAGCAATGTAAACTTCAGGAATAAAAGGAAACTCTTTCTTCCAGTACTATCACTAAAAGCAGTAATATTGGAAGCAGAAAACACTTTTATAGCACCTATTATGTGCCATGCACTGTTTTAAGAGCTTCACATATGTTGACTTACCTTATTTTCATCATAACTCTTTGTAGTAGATATTATTATTACTATTCTCGTTTTATGCATAAGAAAGCAAAACTGTGGCCATGATTCATGAACCACCCAAAGTCACATAGCTAGTAGCAGAGCCAAAATTCAAATGAACCCATGCTTTTTACCACTCTACAAAAATTACAGTAGTACAACTGTCCAATTTGTACATGTAAGTGAATGGCCTTCAATGAAATATCAGTCTTAATATTGATCTTTACTAAGAAGGAGCAAGCTGGGCTGCTATGCATATGTGTGCAGTTTGTGCACTATACAAAGTCACACTGCTGCTCACTCACCAAGCCCTGAGATTTGGCAGGAAAAAAATCACCTTTTTATAATATTCAAAAATGACCCCTGTGGATTATAATGCCCTTGGAAGCAGGGAACTATGGAGAGTATTTTGAAGTCTTTCAATGGGCATAGAATATCCTATCATTGACAAAATTCAAAACACCCTCAACACTGTCAGGAGAACACTAAAAAGACAAAGGAGATTGTAATGATCAAGCTATAGCAATCTGTCCATCATTAATAATTGCAACTGATAATAATTTTAGCTATTTATGAAATATCATGTCTATAATAATATGTAAAAGGTAAATTTAGTAAGGAGTATATGAAACTAATTACAATAAAAAAGATGGTTGAACATTGCACATATATACACACAAATATTTAATAATAATGAATATGAGTGATGAAAATTTGTTTTTCATTTTAGAGATGCTGTTTCTGTGCATGTGCAATTAGAAAGGAGGGAACATAAAATGAGTGAGTCAATTCTCAATAAAGAATAGAATCTACAAGCACCAATGATAACACAAAATAAGAAAGTTGAAACGGGTAAGGTGGGTGATCACCACTGATGGTGATGTACCAAAAAGATCTGACAGTGAGTCCCAAAATGAATTTGCAATTTTCTCTTCAATGGGATTTACCCCAGAACAGGTGAACCTTCATCTCCTACTAGATGACACATGCATGAAAGTTTCCTCTTCATAATGATATGCTTTCTAGAATTTCCAATTACATGAACAAATAAGTTAATATATCACAATATAAAATATCACCACCATGAGTTAGTAATTAATTATGGTCACAATTCCAAGCTTCAAAAACTAAAATCTGTATGGAATATGTGACTAAGATTTACCTGATATTACAAAAAACTAATTATAAGTGATCAATAGCTCAACTCTGAACAATGCTTTACTGTGTACCAAGACCTCTGTTGAGACAAAAGACTTTATTTATTTTTGGGGGGAAGATTTTTATTTATTATTTATTTATTTATTTATTTATTTATTTATTTATTTGACAGAAAGAGTGAGAGAGAGAGAGCACAAGTAAGCAGAGAGGCAGGCAGAGGGAGACGCAGACTCCCCGCTGAGTCTACTCGGGGATAAGTCGGGCTCATTATCAAGGGAGCCCGACGTGGGGCTTGATCCCAGGACCCTGGGATCATGACCTGAGCTGAAGGCAGATGCTCAACTGACTAAGCCACTCAGGCACCCCTGAGACAAAAGATTTTAATCCATTGATATCCCCCAAATCCACAACCTGGGCTAATTGGACATTTTACTCTTTCTTTCTTTTGATGATGGATTACTGAAATTCTAAAAATAGTGTAGAAATCAGCACTTGTTATGATTACTACAACCTTGGAAAGGAAAACAATAGGAATAATGATGAAGTTAGAAATTACAGAGAAAAAATGTAAATTTTATAATTCTTTTAACCGTAAGTGCATCAGTCCCAATATTTCTGTTTCTTTTGTATGTTTAAATGTAATAAGACATTTTATTTTACTAAATTTGTTTAGAAAAACTTGATTAAATATGTCTGTAATTTTTTAGTTCAATAAAATTCAATATTTAATTTTGATTGACGATGAATACAGTACAGGATAATATTTAGATTTTGATTACTTTATATATGAATAAATATTATATTGTTAATAGTTCAATACACCAATGATTGTTAACCGTTAAGTAGATTTCTAAGGTAATTAAGCCAAATGCGTGTAGTGTAACTGTTTCTTTCTTCATACATAAAAACCCCTCAGACATTAAAGAATCTGAATAATTGAAAAAAAAAATCTTAATCGGGCAGAGGAAGACAATGGAGTTATTGTATGGATTTGATGCTAAGACTGATAAGAGCCAGAGAAGAAAAAGGAAGAAGGCATTATAAGTCCGGGAGGTTAGGGATGTAACATTAAAAGGCCTATTTCTTGGGGATATAAGCCCGAAATATGTGGGTAGTGAAAAATGGGGAATAAATGTGAATAAAGTGGTACGGGTAGGCAGCCTTGTATATCAATCTATGTCTTTTTCCTTTTGTAAATATTGGTTTTGTTTTCTTTTTGGTAATTGGGTCAATTGAATATACTAAAGGTGAAATTGGAGCTAAAATGTTTGAAAAGATGATTTTAGGAACCGTGTAGAGATAATGTGAAGTGGGAACCATGGAGACAGAGACCAATTTGAAGCCTGATGCCGTAATTGCCAAATGTGGCATAGAGTGCCTGAGCTTGGGTGGTACAACAGGGCCCCTGAGGGAGAGGCCAGTGTGAACAGCTTACAGTAGAAGCCTTGGCAAACCTCTATGTGTGGGGAGGGAATGCGCAGACAAAACCGCCCTTAGATTTGGAGCCTGGGAAATAGTTATCCAGAGGTCCATTCATTTCCAAAGTAGAAAGTCTTCTATTATTCCTCAGAAAGATTTATCTTTGCAGCTTGGCACTCACAATGGTACATATTTAAAGACACACAAACATATCACTGTCACTTCCATTGTGAGCCACCCTGGGAATTTCAGGTACCCCATAATAAAGTCAATAGGCCAGTAAAATAAATGTCTCCCTGTAATCTTCAACTCCACAAGGAGATGTTTATTATGTCAGAGAAAAACATTTTTCCTTTGAGTCTGTGAGCTCGTGTTGTGGACAATCATTTCCTAGGGTGCTTGAATGTGCTGAACTGTAGCTCTGAAAATGGTGACATTTTAACAAGAAAGAGCTCAGCAATTGTTTGCTTAGAACAATGCTCCTACATGTAGAGCTCAGGTTTTAAAAACACGGTGGCTTTGAGAACGTCCTGAGGCCTATAATAGGGAGTCAACTAGGAGATTAAATAAATTTTAAAAATTAAAAAAAAAATTACTGCACTAAGAGCACAACATGAGATCTACTGTCTCGAATTTTTCAGTGCACAGTACATTTTTGTTGACTCTAGAGACTATGCACAGCAGATCTCTGGAGCTTATTCACCTTGCTTGAAACTGTATGCCCACTGGCTAGTAACTCTTCATTTCCCCCTCCCTCCAGCCCCTGGAAACCACCGTTATGCTCCTTGATTCTATGAATTTGGTTATTTTAGATATCTCAAAGAAGTGGAATCATGTAGTATTTGTCTTTGTGCAATTGGCGTATGTCACTTAGCATAATGTCAAGTTTGATGTATGTTGTTGCATATTGCAGAATTTCCTTTTTTAAGGCTGAGTAGGAGCTCATTGTATGTGTATACCAGCAAATCAAAACCACAATGAGATATATCACCTCACACTGGTTGGTATGGCTATTACCAAAAATAATACATACATACAAGTACTTGTGGGGGTGTGCAAAAACTGGAGCCCTTGCACACTGTTAGTAGGGATGCACTAGAATGTAGGTGCAGCCCCTGTGGAAAACAGTATGGAGTTTCCTCAAAAAATGAAAAATAGAACTACCCTATGATTCAGCAATCCCATCTCTGAGATAGAAAGAGAACTAAAATCAGGATCCTGGAGAGATAACCATGCTCCTCTGGCCATGGCAGCACTCACCCATAATAGCCAAGATATGGAAGGAACCTAAATGTCCATTGAGAAATAAACTTATTTAAAATAAAAAAAAAACAATTGGCCAGGGGAAGGGATGGAGAGATGGAGTAACTGGGTGATGGACTTTAAGGAGGGCATGTGATGTAACGAGCACAGGGTGTTATATAAAACTGATGAATCACTGACTTCTGCCTCTGAAACTAATAATACATTTTATATTAATTAATCGAATTTAAATTAAAAAAAATTAACCTGATCTCATGCTCCATCAAGCTCAAGCTCCGAAAGGACAATTTTGTTCTATTTCATTCTTACTTTACATTTCCACTGTGACTGTCTTTCAGGCAAATGGTATCATCCTCTCAAGCAGAAGCAACAAACTCTTGGCTTTCAGGCTGGATCAGGATAACAACACATCTTTTGTATTGAATTCAAACTTAAAAATAAGAATAATAATATCAGAAACTAGTTACCAATATTTGAAAACCAGAGAATATCAACTGTAAACAGCAATGTGTGGTTTTCCTTTAAAAAAAAATGAAGATCTGGGAACAATCTGGATCTCTTCCTAGAAACAATCCCTGAACTCAAACAGTGGGCCACCACTTGGAGATGCAGCATAGACGGTGAGGAGTTCCAGTAGATGAAAATCCTGTCTATGATTTTCCAAACGTGGCAGTAGGCAATCACAAGGCTTTGTCAAGACTCAGGAAAGTTGCCCTCCCAACACCAAATTTGGTTCGTAAACAGTGCATTACAGTTTTTTAGGGGAAATTGAGTTCAAGGACTTCGGCTCCCTCACTCCCAGGCTGTCATACTTATATACATGCCTGGATTCCTACCCCAGGTACCTCCCTGTGGAAGCTTCCTCATGGGGTCTCAGCTCAGGCACTTTTCTCCACCTTGACATTCTACCTTCCCAATCCTGGCCCTTCTCCTCCTCTTTATGTTTTGCCCAAGGGTCCAAAAAGAGGCAGGAGCCTCTTGCTTACTGTTCTTTGACAGTAAGATGACTCCCCCTATCTATGCAGCTCCACCTGACTCTCACCCAGTGCCATTTCACGGTAAAAATGGAACGCTGGGGAGCCTGAACCTCTCTTATTGCCTCCTGCTTGCACTGTTGAGTGACTGAAGGTTTGATTGTAACTCTGAGTTTCACTCCTTGTTCTAATTGACTCTCTACACCTTCAACAATGGATATGAAGTTTGGCTCAGTCTTAGACCACTTCCATCTTACACCAATTCTGATGCAACCATTTATACCACATGCCTATTGCAAGGCATTTGAATTTGAATTCCTGCATCTAGGCATAGTTCCGTTTCCATTTCATCCAGGAATCCTTGACCACACAACCCCTAAGTACCTTTTCTAAAATTGCATAGAGTATTGCTGACTCATGTGTGGTCCATGCACAAAGAGAATCATCATCACATGGAAGCCTGAAAAAAGGTGCAGTATCACAGGCCCCTCTCCAGACCTTTCAAATCACAATTTGCAGTATAACAAGATTCCCAATGGTTTCTATGTGCAATAAAATTTGAGAAGCATCGGTATATAACATCATTCTATATTATCTGAACTCGGGTTTTGTGTTTATCTATTTGTATTGATATGGGATATCTTATAACTAGACTTCAAGCAGCTCAGTGGTAGAGATCACATCTGGGATATTTTACTGGTATATTTTTCTAGATTAACTGGCAAACATTGATGTACACAGAAATTAAATCTAAACCCATCATCTAAAATAAACTCACTCAGCATTTGTCATCTGTCTTCCCAAAACCTGTACCACATTTGTGAAAGATAAAGATACAAGATGGACAACTGAGCCCCAAATCCAACATTTCATCCAGACCTGTTCCTTTTTGGTATCTATTCAGCCATCTCCCTTATCTTGATACATTTTGGTAACTTGTGACATTAACTATTGAGCTTGGTGTTTTAAATGTATTTGTCTCATTTTGATCAAAAACAGTTGCAAATATTCTGACCTCTCCAACTCCTGTCTACCTCAGGTAGTATCTCTTATCATTGTTCTTTTAGGATTGAAACCCTAGCATGGGCTCTTTTGGGTTGGCATTTTTAATCTGCTCTTATGCCTAAAAAATGTCTTCCTTTTTCCAGATAATAAAATAAACACAAATTAAATATTACATTAATATAATTTGTTATAATTGAACTATTCTAGAGGTCAGCAACCTATGACCTATGGGATAATAGTCCATTTTTTATAAATAAAGTTTTATTGGCTCACAGCCACACTAATTGATTTACATATTGTCCACAACTGTTTTTGTACCACAATAGGAACATTGAGTAGTGTGACAGAGGCAATATGGTCCTCAAAGCCTAAAATATTACCATCTGGTCCTTTAAGAAAAAGTTGCTAACTCTTGAACTAGTCAATTTTGTGGAGGAAAAAAATCAACAACAAAATGATACTTTTGGCACTTGGCAGACAAATGACTGCTTGATTTATTTTTTCAGTTTTTAACATGTCCTGTATACTGAGCATCGCTGAGTGACACTGAAAGGGAAAGACAGAAAAGTGGCATTTTAAAGGAAGCAAAGGTCACCTCATGTTTCTTTAACCATGATAGACAACCTATCATTCATGTGACTACTGAATGTGTTTGGAGGTCTGCGTTCTCAATTATATTCCATGTGTCAAACTTAAATATTTTTTCATGTCCATTTATTTTAGATCATATCTTCAGAAAAGATGTAGAATATTTATGTTATTTATTCACTCACCAGTTTATTCAACAAGGATGTGCCAAGACTATAATATATCCATAATATTCTGCTAGGTACTGTAAGAAACTAAATCAAAACTACAAATGTGAGATCTCAGTCTTAAAAATGTTTACAATCCACATAGAATTATGTGAACAACTAGGCCACTGATCAGAGTCTCCATTGATCACTAGATTTGATTAAGTTATCCTAGTTGGTGAATGTGTTTTTTGTGTCCTTACTCAAGTAAAGGTTATGAGCTTGGTAGAAAATAGTTATTCCAGATAGCATGGGATTCAGTCAACCATAGACAAAGAGTTGAACTCTGTTGCTAGAAACTCAACATACATGGCATGCAGATTTGGCACTTCTTCTCCAAAGCTGCCTCCCCCTGACCTCAACAAACATGGTGATGAGTATTCATGCTCTTCTGCAATTTTCTTCCCCATGAATATGAACTGTATATAATACTCATATTCTGACCAGTGGAATGAGGCAGAAATTACATTGCATGACTTCAGACTGAAGTCAGAAAAGGTCCTTTAGTCTCCTTGGTCTGCAGAGAATTCATTCCAGAAGAAACTAAATTCCATGTAAGAAATCCTACCCTTGTGAAACTATCATGCTGTGATGGAGAGGCTCTGGAGGTTGAAACATCGTATGGAGAGAGAGAAAGAATAAGGAACACCAAGTACTAACCATGTGAACAAAGACTCTCTTTAGGAAATGGATCCTCCAGACTTTGCTGCCCCAGCTTTGCCATGTGGACCAGAGATGAACCACCCAGCAGAGCTTTTCCTAAGTTCTGGGGCCATACAAGAGCAAGCAAAGGTAAAATAGCAATTTTATTTTTTTTTATTTTTTATTTTTTTAAAGATTTTATTTATTTATTTGTCAGAGAGAGAGAGACAGCCAGCGAGAGAGGGAACACAGGCAGAGGGAATGGGAGAGGAAGAAGCAAGCTCCCAATGGAGGAGCCTGATGTGGGGCTCGATCCCAGAATGCCAGGATCATGCCCTGAGCCAAAGGCAGACGCTTAATGACTGAGCCACCCAGGTGCCCCTAAAATAGCAATTTTAAACCATAAATTAAGGGATAGTCGGTGACACCCCAATATAAATCAGAAATGGAGGATGAAAAGATACCAGTTTTAGGTTGCTGTGGTTAGGAAAGTAGGAATTAGAAGTAAGCTATGAGGGGTGCCTTTAGTAATGTTAAGTATTGTGATGAATAAAAAGTCAATTGATATTAAAGGATGCAGAAAGTATTAGAGAGCAAATTACTAGGAGGAAGGGAAAAACCAGATAAGGGGAGATCTTGGCTCCAGGGGACATAAATCTTTTAGATAAAGATAGATAATGTAATAAGATAAAGAGTTACTGACATAATAATGGTGATTTGTCCAAAATAAAGTGAAACTCAGAGGAGAGAGGTGTTGTATTAAGGGTGAAGGATGTTAAGACTGATTTCTTTAAGGGGGTGTCATTTGAGCTGAACCAGTGAGAGCAAAGTGTCAGGATGAATGAACAATAAAAGCTCATTTGGAGAATAAAGAGAGAACCAACCTGGCTGGAAGATTTCCTCCGTGCTGGGGGTACCAGGGTAAACAAAGTTCAGAAAGGCAGGAATGTCAGACATACCCTCCTGAGGCAGGGCTGGAAGTCCAGTGAGTATCCTGATCCCTCTGTGCCCTTTCAGATATGTTCAATTCTGCTGTTTGTTCACTGAGGGAAACACCTGGAATTCTTTAAACATGACTTGAAATTTAAAATGAGCATTTTCTCTGAAATCTATCCTAAGCTCCAAAGTATGTGCAAATTTTTCTAGTCATTTTTTATTAGGCAAGACTGATGTGTTGCTGTAAAAGAAAGAAGAGCTAGAAGGCAGAGTCAGGGATCTGGGTGAGCCCCATTGTCTTACCTGCAGGGTCCTTCCTTGAGAGCTCAGGATTAAATGTGTGGGGAAAATTGAACTTTATATGTAATTCTGTGGTTCACAAGAGGAGAGGAGAAAAATATTAGAGATAAATTGCCTGTAACAGAAACCCTGAAGTCCTTTTAGGGCTACTCTAGATCAAAATAGCGATGAAAAAAGATTGTTCCATTTTTTCTGAAGAGACATTTAAAGGTACCATGAGTAGAGAGAAGGCAAACAAGCCTATTCTTCATATATCAAACCTGTAAAGTAAAGATAGCTAACAATATAGCAAATCTTTCTATTGTAATTGTAACACTACTAACAGCATATAATAACAGCCTGTTTTGGATAAAATAGAGCTTCTAGTTAGAAAGATGACCAACCTACCTGATGGTCAATCTCCATCCAATTTTGTTCTTCTCGAACTTCAATTTGTTCTCGTATGAAAGCCAGAGGGATGTTTGAAATGGAAATGATATGGCTTCACTGTTCATAAAACACTTTTATGAAAACTGCCAAATAAGTATAATGGCATACAAGGCCCTACATGATCAGTCTTCTATCTACCACTCGATCTTCTTCTTGCCCTGACATATCTCTCTCCCTCTCTCTCTCTCACACCACACACACACACACACACACACACACACACACACACACACACACACATTCTCCATACATTCATAAACACTTGAGTTCTGTGAGCCTTTTCAAACCATTTTCAGGACACTGGGGATCTACATAAGATGATAACTTTCAGAGAGAATTCCTTCCACCTCCCTCATTTGGAAACTAAGTCTGAACATGTTATCTCAATCTTCACTCATGCTGAAAGGCTTATCTTGTATCCCCCAAGTTAGAGCAGATTTCCATTAGATGATCTCATGGTATCATACCTTATTCTTTATAGAATCCATTACTGCCTTTATTTTCCATTTAGACCTACAGTAATTTAAATGATGTCTTGGAGATTATTAGACTGTAATCTCCATGAGGATAACATCTTCTGTGATTTTTATTCCTGACATTCAAAACAAAATTGTTAATTGAAAGAATGGAATGATTGAATTAAGGACAATGGCTCCAGGACCAAATATACCTAGGGAGCAAACAGCTGGATTAACTATTTAACCTTGCTGGTGACTTTATATTTGTTGAGTCTGAGTCATTGACTCTAACCTTATTTATTTAATTCTAAACCCTGTGGCAAATGTAGGGCAAGAATTATAAACTCGTTGTTCTGCTTGATAAAGGAAATTGAGGCAAGGCAGGGGAAAGACTTATTTGTAGGTCCCTCAGCAAAAAGAGTGAGGTAGATGTGGAAATAGAATTCCCACCTTCTGAACCCCAAGTTCTTCTTTTCAGTGCCTTTTTTTGAGCTTAGCTACAATTTTCTTACATTTTCTTCACTGTCTCCAATATTAAAAACAAACAAACAAAATGACAAAATATTTCTCTTAGAATTTCTAAATTGTAGTCTTTATCCATTAGAACAAAATGGTACAGAGACCAAAGTGAGTATCTATGATAGGCCCAAACAATATGGACTTTGAAATCATGTAAGTCTGGGAGTAACTTTGATCCCTACCCTTACTGGTTGTTTGATGTTACATAAATTAATTAACTTATGTAAACTTGAGTTTTCTTCAATTATTCAACTCTTAATTAAAAGAGTTTCAATACACTCTATGGATTGTGAGGACAATTAAGTGTTTATAAAATGCCAATTACAATTGCTGATACGTAGTTCTTAATATATTAGTTCTACCACTACTTTTTAACGTATGTCTACCGATTAGTTTTCCTGGACCCTGTGGTCCAAGAGTCATGCTGAAACTGAGCAAACATGTCATAAAGATGAGCTACAGCAGTGGGATTTACACCTGGCATTGACAGAAGAATAAATAACGTGCTTCTTTGAATAAAATTGAGTCAACAAGCTCTTATTGTAAATGAAAGAACTGGTCCAATATTATATATTTTCTATTGAAAAAACATTTTTTCTCTTGATAAAAATTTGTTTGGCCTGATTTTTTAAGTATTTGTGCTATGTGAATCATATTTGTGGATTAATTTATTCCATTATCTAAGTACTCAGAGAAGAAACAGAAACTCCTCCAGTGAACCCGAGCTAAAGAAATTTACACTTCTCTGAGTCTAAATTCTTTTGAAAACATATGGAAGCAGTACAGGCAACTATTATTAAAAAAGGGTTTGACTTGGTATTTATAAATCTTCCTGTACATAATGTGTTTACAATACAAGGTTTATTGCATATGACATCAGAGCATTTCCTGAGTCATCTGCCTATGTTTATTTATCACTAGTTTAGAACTAATATGAAGAGTCTGGATTCACATAACCATGGCTACTTAATTTTGGTAGAAACAAATGGATTTATTTTTCTCTCAAGCACTTGGTGTTGAAAAGAAATTACAAAATTTGTTTTCAGATGTATTTTAACTTTTGCAAATCAAGCCAATATTGAGATATTAAATCTCAATAATTTAGTTTCTTTTTTCATAAACATTTTTGAGAGCTGTTGGATAGCAAAGTTAGACTGTTAGTTTGCCTTAAAAGTCAGGACCACAAGATTTTCACACACTGAATTCACAGTCTATATTTTCCAAATTGAACAAGTTTATTTGGTCTCTGAGCCTTCCTTTATTTTCTGCTCTCCCTTGAAAAGCATCTCTGTCACTGATTGTTTTTCCCTTTTTTTTCTAGTGGCTCACGGTAGGGTGTAAGGATCTTCAAGAACCAGTGAGAATGTGAAACCAGAGAGGTTGGGAGCAGGGAAAGCAAAGGAGTCTGAAGTTTGGTTGAAATAATAACAACTGTTTATTGAGGCTCTCCTTTTGCATTTATTACATAGACAACAGTGCAGTTTAGAAGGCTAGGATCCTAATTATAGCAATCTCATAATAAATATGTCTCATATTTTACAGATGAAAAACATGAAATGTGGCCATTCTCGCAATGGAAATGCTGAGATTAAAACCTAGTTCTGTAGGATGGTCTAAATACCTTTTTCCCCCATGCAATGATATGGATTAAAATATTGAATGAATAGCAAAGATGAGTGAATAAAAAAGAGGCTTTATAGTCATTATATTCATACTTTAAGAAATCCACAGTTGTTATGATCAGTTATTATCATAAATGGAAATTGATTAAACTAGTGGATATATTGTAAGAATACTGGTATTCAGGCAGATATTATCAAAGTAGATAACAAAAGAATAAAAATGAATACACGTGGTTAGAAAATGTTCTATTTTGGAAAAGCTATCAAAACATCATGACATGTCAACATTCAGTATATTTACAGTAACTGAAGAAGGAAGATAAATGACAGATAGTCAAATGGTTGGACAAAGTGTTCAGCAGCCATGAGATTAACAAGAACCAAAAGGATTATAAAACTTTGCTCTTAATAAGAAATGGGAAACTTAAAACCAAAAAGCAACATTTAGACCAGAAATTGAATGTGTGTCTTCTTATTTACTAGAGGTAAATTGAGGGAACAGTTAATGTACTATTGACCACTGGAATGTGTGTGTCATGAATAACAGAATCTTAGATGACTGTGATCACTGATATAGCCCAAGAACCTAGAAATACGTCAGATACACAAAGAAAATGCTAACTACATATTCATTCAATATATGGATGTTTATACTAATATATTTGAAATCTTAAAACTAAAAGATCATATGAACATTAAAGATATGATCAGTATTATATAGTCATGGGTAGATAATATTTGTTAAATATTGAAGAAAGAGATTATTTCAATCTTACATATTCTTGAAAAAAAAATCCCAACTCATTTTGTAAGCTAGTGTAACCTTGATACCCAAATCAGAAAAGGACAACATAAGAAGTATAAAATTATAATACAAGATTACTCATGGACATAAATGTAAAAGTCTTAAACAGCATGTAATTATGATGAAAGAGTGATTAGAGACTCAGGAAAAGGTTTTGGGCCACAACGACCCAACTCAGATACAACAAACTCAAGAAATAGCAGGACTCACGTTAGTTAGGATAGTTAAGATAGCTCTCCAGGGAACAAAACACAAACAAATGAGGATGATCCTGTAGGCATATGACAGCTGGGACTTACCGGAGCCAGTACTGAAGAGTATGTGTCTGAAAGTCAGTGCAGAGGTACCAGGACCAGAAAGGAATGGTTGAAGCAAAAATCACAGAGACCGGGAGAGTGTTATAAGGAGTTGACCTGGATAAGCAAGGAACAGGGAATTATTTTATCCTGGGGCTAGATTTTCAAGACACAAATTATGGAGGTACTTATCCTTGGAATAATAGTCAATAAAGGAAAATAAGGCTGAGACTCCCAAACTTAGGCAAGGGAAATTGAAGTGACCAAAGGATGGATCTCTTTACCAACAGACACTAGCCTTTTTGGCAGAAAATCTACACAGATCCAAGCACAAAGGACTTTTGTAGATTAAAATCAAACTTGATCTTACAAATAGTTTGGTATGATCTTGTTAAATGAATATACATATACCCCATAGTGTAATGTCCTATGTATGTACATTTCATTACTTTGTAACCTTGGAGAAAGTCTTGCATTCATACATAGAAAGACATGTTTAGACGTGTCCATAGCAGCATTGTTCATGCTTCATGATTTCTCTAAAAGTTAGAGGATGTCCAAAGTTCCATTAAAAGTAGAATAAAGAAATAATTTATGGTTCATATAGAGTACCATGCATCAGTCAGAAAGAATCAACTTTACTATACATGCCAATATAGATAAATCACAAGAACATAATGCTGAGTGAAAGAAAAAAATCAAGTTACAGAAATATGATTCCATTCAAATCAGATACGCCTAAATAGCAGCACGGGGGATAAACGACACAGAGTCTAAGAAGGTGTTAGGGAGCAAGCAGGGAGATTTTAAAGTTACAGGTGCACAAAAGACATCAGAAATTTGCATAAGATTCTTGTTCTTGAAGGTGGTAAGCGCATGAATGTTAACTTGTCATTTTGTTCTTCATAATACACATGAATGTCCTGTGTGTCTTTGTCTGTGTGTCTTTTTTAGCATGTATGTATGCTGTATTTTATCACTTAAAAATAAATTAATGAAGAGCAGGTTTGGGCCACATGGTGACAGCACTCATACATTGGATGATACATATAACAAGTGGTCATAAGCTCCTATTATCCAGGATAAAGGACATAAGGGAAGGGGAGAAATTGGACTGTGTACACATATATGCATGTCCCTGTGGCTGACCAGACATTTGAACTAGAGAGTAACAGCCTCTCTGAATGGAAAAGCCTCTCCGCTCCAGCTGAATCAGGCTATGGGAAATATGGGTCAGGCATTACTCCATTTTTTGGCACTTCAGAAATGAAGCCAGAAATATGAATTTTTATATGAAATCTTTGATTTATTAAAGGTTTCCATGTTTACAAAGCATGCTTGAGATAAGCTCTGGCCAGGATTGACTTGAAGGTTGCAGGTCTGCTACCTGTTACTTGATCTTTATCCTGCATAGGGTAATCCTAGGGGAATCTGAGGAATCTAAACTCTGCCTGGGATCAAATAAGATCATGAGAACACTTGACAATAAGGCAGAAGCTGGGCTTCAAAACACATATTCTGCTTAAAAAAATAAAAGTCTGTGGGATGGATCAGAAAGAGATAGGCAGAAGGTGATCACATGAGCCTAGGTAAGACACAGTGAGAAACTGAATGACTAAGGATCACAAGAATACATTGAAGACAGTATGAGGATATTTGTGGGACTGCAGTTTAGCAGCACAGACACATTATGTTCCCAAGAGAAGAGCTTTTCAAGACTTTGTGACTGGCAGTGCTATGAATGGGCTCCAGGAACATGAAAACAGTCATTAAAGTGAAGAGGAAGACATTGAATTTTGTGTTTGAAATCCCATATTTGGCTTATCTATTGACAAGGCATCTATGGGCAGATTCCTTGTAAGCATTTGGAAATATAAAATCAGAGAATATCTGAGAGAGGGAAGGGTCTGAGACTGAGAGCTGAAATTAGGTGAGACTGACCAAAAAAAAAAACAAAAACAAAAACAAAAAAACCAATGTACCAACGTAACAACAGAAATGATGAGTGAGCAGGTGCTGATTGAATAGATTTATTATAATTTTATTTTTTAAAGATTTTATTTATTTATTTATTTATCTATTTATTTATTTATTTATTTGCCAGAGACAGAGCATAAGCAGGGAGAGCAGCAGCAGAGGAAGAAGCAGGTTCCCTGCTGAGCAAGGAACCTGATGTGGGACTCGATCCCAAGACCCTGGGATCATAACCTGAGGTGAAGGCAGACGCTTAACTGACTGAGCCACCCAGGTGCCCCATGAATGGATTTATTATAATTCTAAAACAAAGCTGCATAACCACAAAGCAGCAAGCACAAACTTTGGAACTACCTACTTTGAGTTTGCCTTAGGCCCTACAGCTAACGAGCTTTGTAACTCAGGATATAAAAATTCTATAACTTCTAAGTCTCACATAAATTGAGAAAGAAAAAAAAAAAAAACGCGGGGTGCCTGGGTGGCACGGCAGTTAAGTGTCTGCCTTCAGCTCAGGGCGTGATCCCGGCGTTATGGGATCGAGCCCTGCATCAAGCTCCTCCGCTGTGGGCCTGCTTCTTCCTCTCCCACTCCCCCTGCTTGTGTTCCCTCTCTCGCTGGCTGTCTCTGTCTCTGTCTCTGTCTCTGTCGAATAAATAAATAAAATCTTTAAAAAAAAACAAAACAAGACGCTATTTCATGAGGAAGATGTAGGCACTGATTGTAATGTTTTGTGAAACATGAGTCCAGTGACATAATAGAGAGTCAGCAAATCAAGTCCCTTCTACTTTTACTTGGAGTACATTTCCTCAGTAGACTGCAGGCTGGATGTTGGAAGGTGGGTTCTCTAGAAAGATATGCTGGGAAGTCAGGGTGCAAGATGGTTATTAGAAATCAACCCCCATGAAAGAAATGAGGTGCAAGCAGAACTAAGGAAAATAAGTCAAATTATTATGCCAACTCTGTGGAGAGCGAGGAACTCTGGATCAAGTATTGCTCTGTCAGAGTTACCTTGCATTTTTCCTGAGGGTAGGACATTTGAACACCTCTCTGATCTGTCACTGGATGCTACTGCCCTAGGAAAGCTGTGACTGTGGCTGAGGCACTTACCCTGAAGCAGTTAACAGTGGGAACTGGCCTGTCTATTGCACTGAATACAGCCTGGCAACAACTCCTTCCTTAAATTGGGACAGAATGGTGTACCTCTATGTCTGTGAACTTGCTTGATGGTGAACTCATTGAGGGATGTTACTAGGTCTTAATTAAATTTATAGTTATAGCAATAATAGCTGACTTTGTTAGTGTCAACTGCACATCCAGACATTGCACTAAAACATTCCATACTTTACATACTAAAACCTCACTCAGGCGAGGAACTGAATTTTTGACGCAGATGAAGAAACAAACGGGTCACACAGCTAGAAAGTGGCAGAGCTGTGCTTCACACTGAGACACCTGAGCTCAAAGAAATTTCTTGCCCACATTGCTCTGCTCCTTTCCCAATGCCTGGTTGGCACAGGAGCTGGCACATATTGGGATTGCAAAGACTTCTGCTTAATGTAATTGATGATGCCTCATTCATACATCCCCTGGGTGTTTATTCATGGCTGCCTGAAAAGCTCATCTGTACACTGTAAGTGACTTTTGTATAGCCAAAATTCTATAGTTTCCATTTTATCAAATTCTTGCAAATATAAATTTAGTACTAAAACACTCCACAAAACATGGACTGATTAGTCTTTCAAAATGGAACTCATCAAGGACTGTCTCGTGTGATACTCATGAGGATACAAAGATAAAACTTAGTCAGATACAGTCTGGAAATCATAAAATATCCACTTAAAAGAGATGGTCAAAAATTTCTAGCTTATGGGATCCCAACTCTCCAAATTTCAGCTACCTAAATTAAATGGGCATACTAATGTGATTACCTATCTCATACTGTTGTTGTGCAAATGAAACAAATCAATACTTACAAACCACTTATGAATACTTACGAACAGTGCCTGCAAGTGTGTTCAGTAGGGCATGGACATTTTATACCTAATACCATCATATAAATAGAATACTACCTTTCTTCAGGGTTTCTATATGTCAACCACCAAACTTTATGTATATCTTCTTATTCATCCTCATGACAACAGTATGAACTTAACATTGTTCCTATGATATTTCCCATAAGAATATTGAGGTGTGAAGTCAATAAATTTACCAAGTAAATATAGATTGTCTAGTCATTAGAGCTCCTATGGCTCTATAATGTTTTACCCCAAAGCGAAATAACAAAACCTTTATTATGCTCACAAATTCACATTCTCTGGGCCACGATTTCACAAGGCGTACTGGGGGTGGTCTTTCTGTGGCCCACAGTGTCTAAATCATCAGCTGAAATCATCTGAGGGATCACTCATATGTCTGGCTGTAGATGCTAGCTATTGGTTAGAGACCTTGGTTTGTCTTCACATAGGCTGTTGAAGATTTCTCACATCATAGTGACTGGTTTCAATGTCAAGAATACTGAGGAAGAGTAAGGTAGAATCTGTACTGCCCCTTAAGAACTAACCCCCATCCCAGAGTGTCTCTTCTGCCATATTCTATTCAGCAAAGCAGTTACAAAGGCCCACTCTGGTTCAAGGGGAGAGGAGATAGACTTGCCTCTTGGTGGGGAGTAGTAAGTTTCTGGAAGAATATATGAGACCAAAAAGAGTGTTTTAGACAGTTTTAATTTAAATCTTATTGAGGTGATTTCAGATTGTCATATATTTCTAAGAAATAATACAGAGAGAACCCATGTGCTCTTTACCCAGTTTCTTTCAATGGGATTGTCTTCAAAATAATAGTCCAATGTCACAACCTTGATGGTGATATTGACATAATATACCTGTCTATTCGTATTTCCCCAGTTTTGGGAAAACACACTATATTACACAAGTAGATGGTAAAGCTGGGCCAAACCCATGTCTGTCTGGCCCAAAAGTTGTGCTCTGTACCACTGTGGGATAAAGGATCTGACCACAGCATTTTTGCAAAGTCTAAAAACAGGAAAAAGGCTGGCAAGCTCAAATCCATCACTGCTTAGATTGAATACTTTATTTTTGTAGTTCTAATAATAATAGCTCCAAAAACTCCACCCATCCCTTACTCCCCCAACCATTGTTGACCATAGTTATGGCTAATTGACAAATTTGCCTGATAAAGACAGCAAAAATAGAGAAAATAAAACAACTGTAAAAGATATATGACCATTTGCCATATTCTCATCACATGCTCAGCTGTGTAATTAACAGTCAGTGTTACTGTGGAATCCAGTTTTGCAGGAGTTCCTAATAGTAGACACTAGTATTCATTCTCATTGTACTAGTAAGTTTATCAATATATGGAGAGCTTAGATAGAGGCATAGACTTTGAATGCTGCTACGTCATACCCTGTGTTAGAGATAAAATCAGTTTAAAAGCAGATTCCTTCATCTAAACATTTTGTATCTTTCTCCCCTTCTGGAAATGAACTGTCCAAGTAATAGAATAAAGAAAAATTGACGTAAAAAGATCCCACTTTCTAATTTCCTGCTTAATAACCATTTGGGCCATCTTGAGTCGCCAGAAGTCAGAGTTAAAAGTTGACTTTCATAGTTCATTTTAGAAGCTAGTGACCTTTGCACAACATTCTGCAGCCATGAAAGCCTGAATCCATCCTAGAAGGAAATTTAAAACTGTAGTTAGATCTCCAGGTGCATGGTTTGAACAATGCAGACTAAGTTCCCTCAGAGAACCAAAATAATCAGCACTAAACTTCACTAGTTAATTGGAACAATTGAGCATCACCTCTGAACATCTTTAAGGAATTTATAGTTGGATAAATTATAAAGAGGTGTATTTTGTTGACAATGTCAATGAAAGGAGCCTTAAATAAAGTGATTTTTGAAAATTGTTATGGCATTCTAGCAGGCTACAATTCCTTCACGTAAATAAAATTCTACCCTTGTAGCTAACTTGGCCTTACAAAAACTTGCTGTTTAACTTCATGTTACAGAGAAAGAAAATCAAAGTTAATTGATGAGAATTTATTGAGAATATAAAGAATTTTACTACAAATGAAAGGCTCATCAAATATATGGTTCAGGTTAACTTACATAAATAAAACCAGTTTATACAAAATACATAATAAGTGTAATTATAATTCCTTAAATACTTTAGTTAACGTGATATGATAGTGGCAAAGGAGGACTGATAATCAGAAAACATATTTCTTTCTTTTTTTCTTAAAGACTTTATTCATTTATTTGAGAGAGAGAGAGTGAGCATGAGTGGGGGAGGAGCAGAAGGAGATAGGGAAGCAGACTCGTCATTGAGCAGAGTGCCCAACACTGGCTTGATCCCAGGACCCTCGAGGATGACCTGAGCTGAAGGCAGACACTTAACCAACTGAGCCACCCAGGCACCCCAGAAAACATATTTCCTTGAGGCTTTTCCTTCCCACCCCTTAAATGTTGACATGCTTTCAGGCATTGTTCTTTATTTCTTTTTCTCATTTTATACTCACACTTCCCTGTAAATCAAATCAAGTCAAATCAAATAATGGTAGCCTATCTATTGCTGGCTCTGATGGAACAGCAGGAGTGCCAGACTTATAAACTCTTAACCAAAGTGGAAATGGGATGGTTTCTCCAGCTCTGTCAGTGAGGCAGCAAGCCAGGTAACACACTATCAATCACTCTACTTCCACATGTCTTACCCACTCATCCATGACATGTGAATGGTGCTCTGCCTTCCCATGTTCCTAAGAACTTCTGTAACCTTGTTGCTATAGCTTTGGAAACACCAGTTCTACTTTCTAAGATATGCTTTATGTATTTAAGAACACAATAGGGGTGCCTGGGTGGCTCAGTTAGTTGTGTCTGCTTTCAGCTCAGGTCATGATCCCAGAGTCCTGGGATCTAGTCACACATTGGGCTCCTTGCTCAGCACAGAGCCTGCTTCTCCCCTTCCCTCTCCTCCTTCCCCTGCTCATGCTCTCTCTTTCTCAAATAAATAAATAAATAAATAAATAAATAAATAAATAAATAAAATCTTAAAAAAAAAGGACACAATAGATTTCTTTAAGTGAAGCAGCTTTCATTTTTGTGAAAATTATATTTGTGGGTTTAATGTTGCATGTGGTTCAAGTTCACAAGTAGAAGTTTTCAACAAAAGCAACATAACAGTATTATTACTTTAATTACTATTGATAAGCTTGTGACTCAGAAATTGGTATCTCTAAATCATAGCTCTACTCTGATTTCCTTTTAACAACATGCATCTAAGTCCTGTCTGTAGCCTACCTTTGTGGCACACAGTAGGTGCCTTATAAAACAATGGATAATTGATTAGCCATAGCTAACTTTGTGACATTGGGCTTGTCCATCAGCTCTTTAACCTGTGTTGCCTCATCTGAAATATAAGAGAATTAGACTGGCTTCTTCTTATGAATTATTCCACTTTTGACATCTAGCAATTCTAGTTCCAAATAACCAAATATTTAACAACTTTTAAATCAAATATTATATGATAAAGAGCATTTCTTCAACATATCAGATTTATTTGATAGTTTAGCTGCAGTTGGAGTAGCTAAGTCCCAAATAAGATGTAGTAATCAACTCTAAACATTTTAATAATCCTCAGTTAAATAATAACAAGAGGCATAAACTATTGTCAGAGGCATTCTCTGAGAATCTTCTAATCAGCTAAGAACTTCATGACTCTTTTGGGCTTGATGGTAATGTTTTCTATCACACTGAGGATAAAAAATGCTAACATCACATGTTGAATTATTAGACCATTGTTGAGAAAACATGCCTCATATTGGAAATGAAAATAGATGTGTTGCAACTTCACCCTCTTAGGAGTTTTATAAATGGATTTGAAAATGACTTTGTCATATTTAATAGGCTTTGTTCATTTATGAGAAAGAAAAAAAGTTCAGTTGCCCATAGACCTTTCTAGTTTACTACCACTCAATGGACTATGGTCAGTTTCCTTCAGCCTAATTCATTCATTCTATCATCATGGAAACAGATAAAGGAATATTTTTTAAAAGGCATCACTTTAATGCCTTCTATAAGGCACATTTTAATCACTTTATTTTCTTATTATTCATATCCACTCCTGTAAGCAATTGGAAAGTACTATACTAATTCTTAAAGAGATCTCAAGAGAATTACAATCCAGTAGAAGAAGCTACATACATAAAAACAGATCTAAGACAGTATATATTTAAACATCACATGAGGGCATCTGCCAATGAGTCATTTAGAACAGTTATTGTCAAAGTGGGACAAACTATAAAGAAAAGTCCCTAGAACAGAGTTTCAGAATAGCGGAGAAGATGTTTTCAAACTATGCTCCCCCTCTTCCTAAGCTTAATTGCAAATAATCACTTCATATTGAGAATCTGTAACAATACTCCTACATTTTTCTACTATCTATAAGATATAAAGCTAACCAGATTAGGTATATTATCTCACTTAACTATCACAAAATTATTTGAGTTTGAGAAGCACTGTTAGATTAGAACCTTTCACCTTGTCAGTTGTGAGGTCCAGACCTAGCTGTGCAGTCCTGCTTAAAAATAATCATGCTGTTTGCAGAGCACATGTGGGGTGACAAGGACAGAGTCACAGGGACCTGGATTCAGAGCTGACTCAGTCACTGATGAACAGGGCTATGTGGTGGTGAAGGGCAGTGACTCTTGGGTTTTGACATGCTTGGAGATCACATGGCCAGCTTATTGAATATCCTTTTTCTGGTCACCAACTCCCAGTGATATGCTTGTTCAGTAGGTTAGATTGGACTCTTTAGTACATTTCTGTCAGGTTCCTGGATGATTCTGAACTGCTGATTCAAGGATCCCACATTGGGTAACCCTGGTTCAGTGTGAACTCTGAGGTTAGTCTAGTGAGATTTGAATCCCAACTCTAGCATTAACCAGCTGTGTGACCTTGGGCATTTCACTGTAAATTGGAATTCATGGTAGTAAGCACCTCATACGTTGTTACTAGAAGTCAATGGGCCAATACAGGTAAATATTTACAAATGTGCCTGCTATGCCCACTATAAGTTTACCACCACCAGAGGTCTTTTACAACAAAGCTAAGTCATCAAAGAATGTCCTGGACCTAGGTGGATAAGCAACTGAAAGACAGAAGGACACAAGGCCAGCTATGAAGTAAACCATCTCTAAAGAGCTTCAGTGTTTGCTAAAAACAGAAAGCTGAGGGCATGGATGCAAAAGAATGATAGAAAAGGTATTTTTATGTATCCCACATGCCAACAATTCAATCTCAAACAGGTATTCCCTGCAGGCAGGGCTGCATTTCCCTCATCTTCAAACTCCAACTCCCCATACAAGACCTGGCACAGAAGTAATGTTAATTTATTAATTGAATGATCCAACAAGCTCTAAGTTTGGAAAGCCACTTTACCACTCCATTTACACTTCTATCATATAGGGAAAATGCTTGTTTAAAAAACCTGTGCAGTCACATGTGTGCATGCACACACATGAACACACATCTCCACAGGGTGTTGTTTTCTCCACTTTATAGACAAAATTTCAGAGGTACAGAAGCAACTTGTCCTTCAACAAGTAAAAGGTGGAGCCAAAACTGAATTCCCATTCTCACCCTTTTCTGCCAAATGCATCCCGAATGTGAAATTTGAAGTAATTATATATTAATTTTCTTTGTAATAATGGTGTTTGTACTAGGAAATAATACAAGTTATAGTGTATACATCAGTGACTTAAAAAAAGATTTATTTCTTTATTTGAGAGAGAGAGAGAAATGATGGACGGCCCAGAAAGAAGGAGAGAGAATCTTTTTTTTTAAATATGATATGTTGGTCACCATACAGTACATCATTAGCTTTCGATGTAGTGTTCTATGATTAATTGTTCATTTATAACACCCATTGCTCCATATGATACGTGACCTCCTTAATTCCCTTCACCAGGCTAGCCCAGCCCCCCACCTCCCTCCCCTCTAAAACCCTCAGTTTGTTTCCCGGAGTCCATTGTCTCTCATGGTTCATCTCCCCCTTGTTGCCCCCCACTTCGGTTTTCCCTTCCTTCTCCTAACAATCTCCCTGCTATTCCTTATGTTCCATAGATAAGTGAAACCATATGATAATTGTCTTTCTCTGCTTGACTTATTTCACTTAGCATAATCTCCTCCAGTTCCATCCATGTCGATGCAAATGTTGGGTAATCACCCTATCTGATGGCTGAGTAATATTCCATTGTATATATGGACCACATATTCTTTATCCAGTCATTTGTTGAAGGGCATCTCAGCTCCTTCCACAGTTTGACTATTGTGGACATTGCTGCTATGAACATTGGGGTGCATATGGCCCTTCTTTTCACTACATCTGGATCTTTTGTGTAAATACCCAGTAGTGTAATTGCTGGGTCATAGGGGAGTTCTATTTTTAACTTTTTGAGGAACTTCCACACTATTCTCCAAAGTGGGTGTACCAACTTGCATTCCCACCAGCAGTGTAAGAGGGTTTCCCTTTCTCCACATCCTCTCCAACACTTGTTGTTTCTTGCCTTGTCAATTTTTGCCATTCTAACTGGTGCAAGGTGGTATCTCAATGTGGTTTTGATTTGAATTTCCCTGATGGCTAATGATTTTGAACATTTTTCCATCTGTCTGTTAGCCATTCGTATGTCTTCATTGGAAAAGTGTCTGTTCATATCTTCTGCCCATTTTTTGATTTGATTATTTGTTTCTTGGGTGTTGAGTTTGAGAAGTTCTTTATAGATCTTGGATACCAGCACTTTATCTGTAGTGTCATTTTCAAATATCTCAGAATAAACCTAACCAAAGAGGTAAAGGATCTATACTCTAGAAACTATAGAATACTGATGAAAGACATTGAAGAGACACAAAAAGATGAAAAAACTTTCCACACTCATGCATTGGAAGAATAAACATAGTTAAAATGTCTATGCTACCCAGAGCAATCTATACTTTCAGTGCCATCCCGATTAAATTACAAATACCATTTTTCAAAGTGCTCAAACAAACAATCCTAAAATTTGTGTGGAAGCAGGAAAGACCCTGAATCACCAAGGAATTGTTGACAAAGAAAAACAAAGCTGGGGGCATCATGTTGCCTGATTTCAAGCTATATTACAAAGCTGTGATCACCAAGACAGCATGGTACTGGCCCAAAAACAGAATAGAGACTCCAGAAATAGACCCTCAACTCTATGGTCAATTAATCTTTGACAAAACAGGAAAAAACATCCAACGGAAAAAAGTCAGTCTCTTCAATAAACAGTGCTGGGAAAATTGGACAGCTATATACAGAAGAATGAAACTTGACTATTTTCTCACACCATACACAAAGATAAACTCTAAATGGATGAAAGACCTTGATGTGAGACAGGAATCCATTAAAATCCTAGAGGAGAACATAGGCAGTAACCTTGTTAACATTGGCCACAGCAACTTCTTTCAAGACATGTCCTCAAAGGCAAGGGAAACAAAAGCAAAAATGAACTTTTGGGACTTCATCAAGAAAAAAAGCTTCTGCATAGCAAAGGAAACAGTCAACAAAACAAAAAGGCAACCTATGGAAAGGGAGAGAGAATCTTAAGCAGACTCTGCACTGAGTGCTGACCTGATCGGAGGCTAGAGGCAGAGTTTAGTCTCACGACGCTGAGATCACAACCTGAACCAAAACCAGAGCTGGACACTTAACTTACTATGCCACCCAGGTGCCCCTGCATCAGTGTCTTTTAAAAAGAATTCTTGAAAATGTCTCCTCTTTATCTCTGATATCTGACAGAGCCATTATCTATAAGAATCCTGCTGCAAAAACTGTTTTAACAGTTCAGCCCTACACTGAGTCCATAAATATTAAAAATTTAAATAATCATTAATTAAAAATTGTTCAAAGAGTAGAGCATGTTTAAAGGCTGGCAACTAATCTATATATTCTTGGTCATTTTGAGAAAATAGAACCTGAATCTTTTCCAGAGGTTCTAAATTTGTCTGAAGAATAGAGGAATGGCCTAAATAAATGATAGTCTTCTACTAGTTACTTTATGCTAGTTTTCTCTGGTATCCTGCTTACTATTTACAGTCTATAACATAGATGATATAGGTATAGATAGATGATAGATAGATGATATAGATAGATGATAGATAGATGATAGATGATAGATGTAGATAGATAGATAGATAGATAGATAGATAGATATAGAAATTCCTGGTCAAATAAGTTTCTTTTTCTCCCAACATATTTCACCTTTAGCAGTTCTCAGATTAATGTAGGTTCATTTTTGTTGTTGTTGTCGAGTATTTATAATATCTTATATAAGGTATACCTCTATCCTCTTTCCAGATGATAAACTAAATATATCCCCCATAAAGTGTATTGGATAAGAGAGTGTAGACCTGCAAGTGACTGAACACCTGAGTCCTTTGTCATCATTTAAATGACAATCACCACATCCACTCTTACCCGCACGCTTGTGTGTGCAACACATCATACCTGTGGCTTATCTGCATTGCCACCATACCTCACCTACTTTGGAAGACATTGACTTTCCTTTTAAGATGACAAAACTGAGATGCAGAGAATTTAAATGAGGTGACATTTAATGCCCAGTCTTGGACTGAACAAATGATATCTAACTTCTAAGTCTCTGATCTTTCCAGTATATCAAACCATAACTCATTTAAGGCCCATAAAGGTCATTTTATTCTTTCAAAGCCACTGAGTTATTTAACACCAGAGCTTCAATTAGAAGGCAGCATTTCAGCTACTGACTGCAACTGAGCACAATTTATTTCTAAGAATGGCATGTAGATTTCTCATAACCCTTTTTTTAATTCATTCCAAAAAGTATTTCAGACCCGCATGTTTCCTTTCTTGCAGAGTCTATAACACTTCCTGTCATTGGCTGCTTTTGACTGTGATCTCTAGGGATTTGTTTGCTTCTATGACAGTTCATCTGAGTTATCTAAATCATTAATCTCTAACCCTGTCCTCTTATTTTGTCATAGAGAAAGGCCTGTCATCTCTCTCAGTCTTTTTTTAATTTAAATTCAATTAGCCAACTTATAGTACATCATTAGTTTCAGATGTAGTGTTCAATAATTTATCAGTCACGTTTAACACCCAGTGTTCATTACATCATGTGCCTCATTAATGTCCATCACCCAATTACCCCATCCACCCCCAACCTCCCCTCCAACAACCCTCAGTTTGTCTCCTTTAGTTAAGAGTCTTTCACGGTTTTTCTCCCCTGATTATTTCCCATTCAGTTTTCCCTTCCTTCCCCTAAGGTCTTCTGCCTTGTTTCTTATATGCCACATATGAGTGAAACCATATGATAATTATCTTTCTCTGGTTGACTTATTTTACTCAGCATAATACTCTCCAATTCCATCCACATCAACGTAAGTGCTAAGTACTCATCTTTTCTGATGGCTGAGTGAGATTTCATTGTGTGTGTGTGTGTGTGTGTATGGTGTCTTCTTTATCCATTCTTCTGTTGAGGGACATCTCAGCTCTTTCCACAGCTTAGCTATTATGGACATGTTGCCTTGCATTTCAGTATTCCTGACTTTTCAAAAACTATTACCTCAACTAAATGCATCATGATATAATATTTCTTTGAACTCTGGGTCAAAGCTGAATTTGAAGAAGCCTTTGTTTATACACAGATCACCTCCCAAGGCTTGAAATTGATTTGCATACAAAGAGCGAGGAAAATTATTTAAGTTCAAAAAGTTAATTTAGTGATAAGACTAAAATTCTAGATTGTTGAATTTTTATTTTATGTTATGTTAGTCACCATACAGTACTTCATTTGTTTTTGATGTAGTGTTCCATGATTCATCTTTTGCATGTAACACCCAGGGCTCCTTGCAATACGTGTCTTCCTTAATACCTATCACTGGGCTAGCCCATCCCCCAACCCCCCTCCTCTCTAAAACCCTCAGTTTGTTTCCTGGAGTCCATAGTCTTTCATGGTTCATCTCCCCCTTGTTCCCCCCCCCCTTCGGTTTTCCCTTCCTTCTCCTAACAATCTCCCTGCTATCCCTTATGTGCCACATATAAGTGAAACCATATGATAATTGTCTTTCTCTCCTTGACTTATTTCACTTAGCATAATCCCTTCCAGTTCCATCCATGTCGATGCAAATGTTGGGTAATCATACTTTCTGATGGCTGAGTAATATTCCATTGTATATATGGACCACATCTTCTTTATCCAGTCATCTGTTGAAGGGCATCTCGGCTCCTTCCACAGTTTGGCTATTGTGGACATTGCTGCTATGAACATTAAGGGGTGGATGTGCCCCTCTTTTCACTACATCCGTATCTTTTTGAGGAACCTCCATACTGTTTTCCAAAGTGGCTGTACCAACTTGCATTCCTACCAACAGTGTAAGAGGGTTCCCCTTTCTCCACATCCTCTCCAACATTTGTTGTTTCCTGCCTTGTTAATTTTTGCCATTCTAACTGGTGTAAGTTGGTATCTCAATGTGGCTTTGATTTCAATTTCCCTGATGGCTAATGATGAACATTTTTCCACGTGTCCGTTAGCCATTCATAAGTCTTCTTTGGAGACTTGTCTGTTCATGTCTTCTGCCTATTTTGTGACTGGATTATTTGTTTCTTGGGTGTTGAGTTTGAGAAGTTCTTTATAGATCTTGGATACCAGCACTTTATCTGTAGTATTTGCAAATATCTTCTCCCATTCTTTTGGAATAAACCTAACCAAAGAGGTAAAGGATCTATACCCTAGAAACTATAGAAAACTTATGAAAGAAATTTAAGAAGACACAAAAAGATAGAAAAATGTTCCATGTTCATGGATTGGAAGAATAAACATTGTTAAAATGTTTATGCTGCCCAGAGCAATCTATACTTTCAATGCCATCCCAATCAAAATACCAAAGGCATTTTTCAAAGTGCTGTAACAATCCTTAAATTTGTATGGAACCAGAAAAGACCCCACAATGCCAAGGAAATGTTAAAAAAGAAAACAAAGCTGGGGGCATCATGTTGCCTGATTTCAAGTTATATTACAAAGCTGTGATCACCAAGACAGCATAGTACTGGCACAAAAACAGACACAGAGGTCAATGGAACAGAATAGAAAGCCCAGATATGGTCTCTCAAATCTATGGTCAACTAATCTTCTACAAAGCAAGAAAAAATATCCAATGGAAAAATGACAGTCTCTTCAATAAATGGTGCTGGGATAATTGGACAGCTATATACAGAAGAATGAAACTGGACCATTCTCTTACACCATACAGGAAGATAAACTCTAAATGGATGAAAGACCTCAAATGTGAGACAGGAATGCATGAAAATCCTAGAGGAGAACATAGGCAGTAACCTCTTTGACATCAGCCATAGTGACGTCTTTCAAGACACTTCTCCACAGGCAAAGGAAATAAAAGTAAAAATTAACTTTTGGGACTTCATCAAGATAAAAAGCTTCTGCACAGCAAAAGCAAACAGTCAAAAGACTGTTGACTTTCAATTCAGGATTCTTTCCAGTCCTGGAGATTTGGAGTTATGTATCTAAGGGGTTAAATTTTCTTTCCATTATGTAACTATCCGAATTGTTAGCACATTCTCATCACAATCAATGAGGATACTTAACACATGACTTTTTAATAAATGTGTGAAAGAATAAATGGCAATGAATGAATAACATGGATATCATGGAATGAGAGCATTAATACTGCAAAGCTAATGTAATGAGATGTGCACACACAGTCTGATTCCAATGAATGATACCAATCATGTCCTTCACATCCCTGGAAGTATAGAATGTAGTCCCTGTTTAGCAATGAAACCAGTCTGAGTCCTGCAAATGACCAGGTATCCTAGAGCTAATTTGTTCACGGTTCTGGGAAACACTTAAATTTTTTTTCTTTTCTCTTATCTTTTATAGATAGATGGGAATAGATGTCAAAATGACATATTTTCTGTATATTTATACACATTGTTAATTTATCTAAAACATTGTAAAAATAAACAAAGGCCAACCAAATTATAATAAGCAAAGGTTATTTATTCAGAGCAAGGAGTCAGCCACCATCACTTGTGTTTTGGCAAAGACTCAAAGGAAGACAGAAGAGTGGGGAAAGCTTTATAATGGAAAAACAGAAGACTTCAGGTATCCCTGATTTGATGCTGTTATTGAGGGGTAGAAGTTGGAGAGTTAACTGAAACCAAGGCATTCAATGTGATTATCTGATTGGTTAGAGGTGTAGATTTGACTATTTCTGGTTGGAAATGGAAACAAAAATTATACAAGCTATCAATTAATCAAGTTCTGGCCATCTTGAGCCAATTAAAGGAGTTATTGTTTGACTTCCTGTACTGTTACAAGAAAGAATTGTCTGACTTCTCATAAGCCTAACTTATAGATAATAGGTTGGCATCCTGGGCTGGTTATTAATAATAATGGGTTGGTTTCTTGAGCTGGATGCTACAAGTTGTAGGTCAGAGTTTTATTTTTATACATTTCATTGTTTGTGTGTTTATTCATTGTCTATATGTACATTCAGTCTTTCAGAATGGAGAGTTATTGAATATTTTGAATATTTTTTATTTTCTATTTTATTGCCATTAAAATTGCTCCCTGGAATGATGCCAGCATCAAGGCAGCATAAGATTTCTCTCCCTTTTGCCTCCCCACGACCTTTAACAACTAAAATTCAGCATTCATCCATGAATTAAAGTGCCTCTTCTGTAGGAGACATATGCTTTATGTCATGAGCATCATATAACACCATATTCTTTATGCCAAGAAACCCAAAAGGAATTTTATACACCTGTACATTAGTTAATAGGCAGACAGACTTCTGTACAGGCTGTGAAACCAGTAGGAATTTGTGACCCAGCTTCAAACCCTCTTGGCCACAGTCAGGGAACACCTAGAGAGTACCTATTTGCACAGGCATTCACAGTCAAGAGACCTTTATTGAAATCCAGGTTTACTGAGGGGAGATTCCAAAACTCTGTTGGAGCAAAAAATAATAAAAATAATAAAATAAAATAAAATAAAATAAAATAAAATAAAATAAAATAAAATAACTAAATTAAATTAAACTAAATCAAATTAAATTAAATATTAAACTAAAAAATAAAGAAGTTTGAATGCCCTAGAGAGGGTAACATGAACTATTGCAGCATTGCTCCTCCCCCAAGGCAGCACAGTACAGGGCTGAACTACTTAGCAACAACTTCTCCCATGGGAAAAAAGAAAGTGATGAGTGATTGCTGCCAACCTTCCCCAGCTGTTAGAACACTGCTAAAAGAATGTTTCTCTCCCCCAGCATTCAGGGTATTGAGGTGAGACCCCCCATGACTGGAGGGAGAAAAGAGGTTGTGAAAGAGGCAGATAAAAATATCAGAAGATATTAAAGGGACATGTTTCCTGCAGATTGGCCTCCCACAGGAAGTCAACCAATAAGCTGCTGGGAATACCTCACTTGAGAATTTCCCAACCTGACCCATGGGCATCTCTAATACCCAAGTACCCATACCAACTCCCATTCTGTAGCTGGCTCCTCATGCATGGTCCCTAGGGCAGCAGCAAGAGTGAGCTTCGGTAGACAGGGAATATGCTCAGAAAACAAGCCAAAGTCTGTAGAAAAGGAACAATCACACAATTGAGCTGTACATAGCTATACCATGAGGAAAACAAAAGAGAGGTCCCCAACAGCTGGCCTGTTGAATTGTAAGATTGAGAGAAGACATACAAACTTAATAATTATGCTACATGAGGGAGCAAAAAGCATGGAGTAAGTGGATCCATATAGGGTCAGAGAAAATTCCAGATATGGACCAATGAAAAGTTATCTCCCACCTGAAGACACTTAATAAGATTAGAGGAGACAACTGCTACTTCAAATGTAAAAACAACAACACAAAACTACAAGGACCATGTAGAATCAAAGAAACATATCATCAACAAAATATAACAGTAATTCTCCAGTAACTTAACTCAAAGATACAATTTTGTGATTTAGTTGATAAAGATCTTAAAAATAACTGTTTTTAGGAAGCTCAATAAGCCACAAGAAAACAGAAAAAGATATTTCAATGAAATAAAAAAAAAGTATATGAATAAAATGAGAAATTTAAGAGGTAAGAATTATTTTTCTTTAAAAAAGAGTCTAAGAAATTCTGGAGCTGAAGAATTTCATGAATGCAATGAAAAATGGAAAGAAAGAAAGAAAGAAAGAAAGAAAGAAAGAAAGAAAGAAAGAAAGAAAGAAAGGAGAAAGAAAGAAAGAAAGAAAAAGAAAGAAAGAAAGAAAGAAAGAAAGAAAGAAAGAAAGAAAGAAAGAAAGAAAGAAAAGAAGAGAAATTTCAGAGTGGAACAAACAAAAGATAGAATTAATGAGTCAGAGGATAGGAACTTTTAAATAATCCAGTCAAAAGAGAACAAAGAAAAAAGAATTTAAAAAGAGAAGAAAACCTACATGGTCTATGAGACAATATCAAATTAATAAATATCAGACTCACTGCAGCTCCACAAGAAGAGAGGGGGAAAGGGCAGAAAGTTTATTTAAAGAAATAATAGCTGAGAACTTCTTAAGCCTGGGGAGAGACTTGGGTACCCAGTATTAAAACACCACAGTATTATTTCAATTAAAGCAATCTTCTCCAGGACATGTTATAAAGAATCAGTTAAAAGTCAAAGACGGAGAATCTTAAAAGGTGGGGTGGGCGGGGGGAGGTGGGGATTGTAACTTATTAAGGAACCTCCATTGGGTTATCAGTAGATTTCTTAGCAGAAACCTTACAGGTGAGGAGAAAGTAGATGATATATTTGAAGTCCTGAGAGGAAAAGAAACAAAAACAAAAACAAAAAACTGCCAACCCACAGCACTCTATCTGGCCAAGTTATCCTTCAGAAATGAAGGAGAAATACTTTCCCAGACAAACAAAATTGAGGGAGTTTGTCACTACTAGGTTTGCCTTATAAGAAATTCAGAAAGGAGTTCTTTGAAAGCTGAAATTAAAAGAGAACCTAGAGAAAAATGGATTAATTATTAGAAACATACAACATATGAAGACTAAATCATGAAGAAATAGAAAATCTGAACAAACTAATCATCGGTAAGGTGGTTGAATCAATAACCAATAACCTTCCAACAAAGGAAAGTCCAGTATCAAATAGCTTCACTGGTGAATCCTACCAAATGTTTAAAAAAGAACTGAGTCAAGTGCACCTAGGTAGCTCAGTCAGTTAAGTGTCTGCCTTCAGCTCAGGTCATGATCCTGGGGTCCTGGAATCAAGCCCTACATTGGGCTCTCTGCTAAGTGGGGAGTCTGATTGTCCTTCTCCCTCTGCCCCTCTCCCTGGCTCATTCCCTCTCTCTCTCTCTCTCTCTCAAATAAATAAATAAAATCTTAGAAAAATAATTGATATAAACTGTTCTCAAACTATTCTGAAAATTAGAAGAAAAGGTAAAGCATCATCCTGATACCAAAACAAGAACACACCAAACAAAGGAAACTATTAGCAAACACAAAATATTAGCAGCAAACTGAATTCAACATTAGATTAAAAGGATCATACATCATAATCCAGAAGAATTTGTTCCAGGGTTGCAATGATGGTTCAATACCCACAAATCAATCAAGTGGATATGGAATGAAGATAAAAATCATTTGATCATCTCAATAGATGAAGAAAAAGTATTTGACAAAATTCAACATTTTTCCTGATATAAACCCTCAGCTAATTGGGTATGGAAAAAACATAATATAATAAAGGCAATATAAAACAAACCCACAGTTAACATCATTTTTAATGAAGAAAGTTCAAAAGATTTTCCTTAAATTTAGGAATAAGAGTGCCCACAATCACTACTCTTTTTTTTTTAGATTTTTATTTATTTATTTGACAGAGAGAGACAGCCAGCGAGAGAGGGAACACAAGCAGGGGGAGTGGGCAAGGAAGAAGCAGGCTCCTAGTGGAGAAGCCTGATCTGGGTCTTGATCCCAGAATGCTGAGATCATGCTCTGAGCCGATGGCAGACGCTTAATGACTGCACCACCCAGGCACCCCACAATCACTACTCTTATTAAGCATAGTACTGAAAACCCTAGCCAGAGCAATCAGCAAGATAAAGACATTATATTCATCTAAATTGGAAAGAGAGAAATGAAATTGTCATTATTTGTGAATGATATAACCTAACATACATAAAATTATAAAGATTCCATAAAAAATTTTGAACTAATCCATGAATTCAGTAAAGTTGTTGGATATAAAATCAGCATACAGAAATAAGCTGTATTTCTAAGCACTAAGAATGAAATACTTGAAAACAATAAACAATCACATTCACAATAGAATCAAAAATAATAAAACATTTTGAAATGCATTTAACTAGGGATCTGTACTATAAAAATTATAAGACACTGATGAAAGACATTGAAGAAGACTCAGATAAATGGAAATATGTTTGACATTTTTGAATCAGAAGAATTAATATTGTTAAAATATCTATACTACTTAAGCAATTACAGATTCAATGCAACCCCCTGTCAAAATTATTATGTCATTTTTCAGAAATAGGAAAAACAATCCTAAAATATGTATATAGCCACAAAAGACTCTGAAGAATCAGAACAATATTAAAGAAAAAGGTACAAAGCCAGAATTATCACACTTCTTGATTTTAAAATATACCACAAGCTTATAGTAATTAAAACAGTATGGTACTGGTATAAAAATGACACACAGACCAATGGAGCAAATATAGAGCATAGACATCAACCCCTACATATATGATCATATGATATTTGAGAAGGGTGCCAAGAGAATTCAATGTGGAAAGGATAGTCTCTTCAATAGTTGGTGTCAGGGAAACTTAATAATAATATGCAGGAGAAGGAAATTGGCTCTCTGTCTTTTACTAGGTGCAAAAAAAATTCATTAAAAATGGGTTACAAACTGAAACATAAGACCTGAAACCATGAAACTCCTAGAAAAAATATAGGTAAAAATCTCCTTGACATTGGTTTTGGCAGTGAGTTTTTGCATATGACACCAAAAACACAAGGAACAAAAGCAATAGGTCTACATCAAACTAAAAAAACTCCTGCATTGTGAAGGAAACAATCAACAGAATAGAAAGGCAACTGACAGAATGAGAGAATGTATTTTCAAACCATATACTGGATACATAGTTAATATCCAAAATATAAAAAGAACTCACACAAAATAATAAAAAGACTAAATAATCCAATTAAAATGGGAAGAAGAAACAAATAGACTTTTTTTTCAAAAAAGACATCACTATGGTCAATAGGTCCATGAAAAGATGCTCAACATCATTAATCATCAGGGAAAGGCAAATCACAAATCACCTTACACCTGTTACAATGACTATCCAGAACACAGGAGATAACAAGTGTTAGCAAGGATGTGGAGAAAGGGAACCATTATGCACTTGTGATAGAAATGTAAACAGTATAGCTACTCTAGAAGACAATATGGAGGTTCTCAAAAGTTTAAAAGTGGAACTAACATATGATTCAGCAATCCTACTTCTGGGTATATTTCCCAAGGAAATGAAAACAGAATTTTGAAGAGATATCTGCACTGCCATGTTTACTATAGCATTATTCACAGTAGCCAAGACACAGAAACTACCTAGGGATCTGTCGATGGATGAATGGATAAAGAAGATACACACGTGCACACACACACACACACACACACACACACACACACACACACACACTGGAGTATTCTTCAGCCACAGAAAGAAGAAAATTCTGCCATTGACAACAAATAGATGGAAGCTTGAGGAAACTAAGCTAAGCAAAATAAATCAAAGACAAATCTTGTATCATATCACTTATATTCAGAATCTAAAAAGCCAAACTTGTAGAAAGAGAGTAGAATATACTAATCACCCTTCCCCCAGCAGTTGGAAATGAGGGAATTGGAGAGATGCTGATTAAAGGGTACAAACTTGTTGTGAGAGGATGAATAAGTTCTAGATAACTACTGTGATTATGGTCAACAATACCATATTATATATTACAAATTCTATATGTCTATCTATCTCTCTTTTTACAACACACATATTCGTTTGTGAGATTTTGTCTAGCATCAGTCTCAGCATGACACTGCAGTTTCCATGAGGAAGATTAGCTTTCCTGCTTAACAGAAGCCTGGCACAAAACTCAACTAATCTGAACTTACCATTATTTGCTCCTCCCTTCCTTCCCCAAATTGAATATTTTTGAATAAAGCCCCAATACTTAGAGCATACAAACAAGCAGAAAGAATATCCAAAGTATATAACATTATATTTCAATTATACTTAAATAATAAAAAAAATACATAAAGTAAAATAAAATATAAAAATTTTCAAAAAAAATATAAGAAATCTAGTAAGGCTTTGATCTTCGAATATAGTTTCCTTGACACCTCATTTCCTGGTGTTCTGCATCTTCCCCTTCTTAAGTCCACAAAGATGCCCTCCCTCATGACCTGCTCCCACAAGGCCCTTAGCGAAGGATTTTCCCTTCTCACAGGATCCTCCACCTCTTTTCTTTAACCTACTAGAATCTTATTTATTCTTGGTCTGATTCCCTTAGGCTTTTGTTAAATGCCTGGATAATGCAAAGATCTTAATTCATACTTTGACAATTATGGTTGATGGTGATAAGCAATTATTCCTCTGATTTAATATTTGAATCTTAGCAATTATGTCAATGTTTCAACATTAAAAAAAAACAGAGGTGACACTCAAAACATTAAACAATCAGTAGGGTAAAATAATTAACATATAAATCAATACTGTTTTAAAATCTATTTAAAAATTCTCCCACATTTTTCTGTTAACAAACCAAATAATATCAATTATTTATTTACCAAGTTGTATAAGTTGTAGTGCCATTTGTTTATTAAATCATTGCAGTACTTTTAAAATCACCTATTGGCTTTTATAAACTTTTATCTGACCAGGCTTTAACTAATAAAACCCTTCTCTGACCCATGATTTGATAAAGAAACCCACAGAAAGTTATCCTAAAAAAATATCCTATTCTATTTTTTTTAAAGATTTTATTTATCTATTTGAGAATGAAAGAGAGAGAGAGAGCATGAGAGGGGAGAGGGCAGAGAGAGAAGCCAACTCCCCACCCAGCAGGGAGCCTGATGCTGGGCTAGATCTTTGGACTCCAGGATCATGACCTGAGCTGAAGGCAGCTGCTTAACCACTGAGCCACCTACCCTATTCTATTAATAGTAGATGAAAAGATTCTTACAGGTTGCCTTGGGTAGACAAGACCAGTTGGTCTCCCCCTTCTCAAGTGTCAGCTCTCCCCACCTCTGCCTAATCCTGTGCCGGTCCCTTACCTCTTGCTGCATTTTTTTGTTAACTGACATTCAGGAGGGGGCCTTCTGTGCACTAGTCTCACACTGGCTGCAGGAATGTGTACCTGTAGCTGTTCCTGGTATACAGGAATCAGAAGAAAAGTAAAAGAGGATGCAAAAAGGTTGAAAAAGTAGTGAAAGGTAGACATGCCCTTGTGGTCCAAGTAGATTTCCCTTGCAGGTTGAGAAATGGCAACTGGGTGTGACAGAGAGAGAGGAGAACAAGAAAGAGAGAGGGAGAGAGGTTGAGAGAGAGAGAGAAGAGAGAATTACATACGATTTCAAGCCACCAGCTTTTCGCATAAAGAGAACTCAAGAGAACATTTTAAGTTGTTCACTTGCCAATATTTACATTATATGGATTGCATATCTTAACATTGTCTCATTTATAATTATTTCTGGTAAAAGAAGATCATCATATATTGACACTGGTATTGGAAGTTGAGGATATAATCAATCATTTCTATAGTGAAATTCCAAACTGTGGAAGGAGCCAAGATGTCATTCAACAGATGAATGAATAACGAAGATGTGGTACATGTATACAATGGAATATTACTCAGCCATCAGAAAGGATGAATACCCACCATCTGCATCAACATGGACATAGAAGGAACTGGAGGGGATTATGCTAAGTTAAATAAGTCAAGCAGAGACAGACAATGATCATATGTTTTCACTTATTTATGGAACATAAGGAATAGCATGAAAGACCATAGGGGAAGGTAGGGAAATCTGAAGAAGGAGAAATCTGAAGGGGGAGAGGGAGATGAACGCTGTGAGACTATGGACCCTGGGAAACAAACTGAGGGCCTCAGAAAGGAAGGGGGTGGGGGAGGGGATAACAGGGTGATTGGTATTGAGGAGGGCATGTGCTGTGATGAGCACTGGGTGTTATATATAACTAATGAATCATTGAACACTACATCAAAAACTAATGATGTACTATACAGTGGCTAACTGAACATAATAATAAAAAGAAGAAAATGAAAAAAATTAAAGACAATCAGTTTAAACTTAAAAAATTTTAAAAAAACTAAAAAAAACTAGTGTCCAAGTAATTCTGGATACAGTTAGTTGAGCTGTGGAATCAGGCAACTTATTAACTCAAGATTATTTCTCGAATCAAAATTTCATCCTGAAAAGGCATTACTTGATGATAGTTGTTAGACCTGTTTATTTGTAGGAAATTATTATGTTTTGATTCACCTCACTTTTTTTTTTTTGGCAAAAACCTGCTTATAACGAAAAATATATTTTTTTAATGATTTCTTATTATATTATGTTAGTCACCATACAGTACATCCCCGGTTTCCGATGTAAGGCTCGATGATTCATTAGTTGCGTATAACACTCAGTGCACCATGCAATACGTGCCCTCCTTACTACCCATCACTGGTCTATCCCATTCCCCCACTCCCCTCCCTTCTGAGGCCCTCAGTTTGTTTCTCATACTCCATAGTCTCTCATGTTTCATTCCCCCTTCTGATTACCCCCCTTTCTTTATCCCTTTCTTCCCCTACTGATCATCCTAGTTCTTATGTTCCATAGATGAGAGAAATCATATGATAGTTGTCTTTCTCTGCTTGACTTATTTCACTAGCATTATCTCCTCAGTGCCGTCCATGTTGCAGCAAATGTTGAGAAATGGTTCTTTCTGATAGCTGAGTAATCCATTGTATAGTGGCCACAGCTTCTTCCAGTCTGTATTGAAGGGCATCTCGCCCCCTTCCACTATTATAGTGTGGACATTGCTTCTATGAACATTGGGGTGCATATGGCCCTTCTCTTCACTACGTCTGTATCTTTGGGGTAACAAGTAGTGCAAAGGCTGGATCATAGGGTAGCTCAATTTTTAACTTTTAAGGGACCTCCACACTGTTTTCCAGAGTGGCTGTACTAACTTGCATTCCCACCAGCAATGTGGAGAGGATCCCCTTTCTCCACATCCTCTCCAACAATTGTTGTTTCTTGCCTTGTCTATTTTGCCATTCTAACTGGCGTAGGTGGTATCTTAGTGTGGTTTTGATTTGAATTTCCCTGATGGCTAATGATTTTGAACATTTTTTCATGTGTCTGTTAGCCATTTGTATGTCTTCATTGGAAAAGTGTCTGTTCATATCTTCTGCCCATTTTTTGATTTGTTTATTTGTTTCTTGTGTATTGAGTTTGAGAAGTTCTTTGTAGATCTTGGATACCAGTCCTTTATCTGTAGTGTCATTTGCAAATATATTCTCCCATTCCGTGGGCTGCCTCTTGAGTTTTTGACTGTTTCCTTGGCTGTGCAGAAGCTTTTTATCTTGATGAAGTCCCATAAGTTCATTTTATCTTTTGTTTCTCTTGCCTTTGGGGATGTGTCATGAAAAAGGTTGCTTTGGCCGATGTCGTAGAGGTTGCTGTCTATGTTCTCCTCTAGAATTTTGATGGATTCCTGTCTCACATCGAGGTCTTTCATCCATTTGGAGTTTATTTTTGTGTATGGTGTGAGATAGTGGTCAAGTTTCATTCTTTTGCATGTAGCTGTCCAATTTTCCCAGCACCATTTATTGAAGAGACTGTCTTTTTTCCCACCGGATGTTTTTTCCTGCTTTATCAAATATTAGTTGCCCAAAGAGCCGAGGGTCCATTTCCGGGTTCTCTATTCTGTTCCATTGGTCTATGTGTCTGTTTTTGTGCCAGTACCATGCTGTCTTTGTGATCACAGCTTTGTAGTACAGCTAGAAATCCGGCATTGTGATGCCGCTAGCTTTGTTTTTCCTTTTCAACAGTTCCTTGGAGATTCGGGGCCTTTTCTGTTTCCATAACAAATTTAGGGACTATTTGTTCCAGTTCTTTGAAAAACGTCCTCGGTATTTTGATCGGAATAGCATTGAATGTGTTGATTGCTCTGGGCAGCATGGACATTTTAACTATGTTAATTCTTCCGATCCATGAGCATGGAATATTTTTCCATCTTTTTATGTCTTCCTCAATGTCTTTCAAGAGTGAATTATAGTTTCTAGAATATAGGTCCTTTACGTCTCTGGTTAAGTTAATTCCAAGGTAATGTATGGTTTTAGGTGCTATTGTAAATGGGATGGATTCCCTAATTTCTCTTTCTTTGGTCTCGTTATTCGTGTATAGAAATGCAACTGATTTCTGAGCATTGATTTTGTATCCCGCCACGTTACTGAATTGCTCTATAACTTCTAATAGTTTGGGAGTGGCTTCTTTTGGGTTTTCCACATACAGTATCATGTCATCTGTGAAGAGAGACATTTTGACTTCTTCTTTGCCTATTTGAATACCTTTGATCCCTTTTTGTCGTCTGATTGCTGTTGCAAGGACTTCTAGTACTATGTTGAAAAATAGTGGCGAGAGTGGGCATCCTTGTCGAGTTCCTGATCTTAAGGGAAAGGCTTCCAGCTTTTCCCCATTGAGAATAATATTTGCAGTAGGCTTTTCATAGATGGCTTTTATGAGATTGAGAAATGTACCTTCTATTCCTACACTCTGAAGGGTTTTAATCAGGAAAGGATGCTGTATTTTGTCAAATGCTTTTTCGGCATCAATTGAGAGGATCATATGGTTCCTGAGTCTTTTCTTGTTGATATAATGTATCACGCTGATCGATTTGTGAATATTGAACCACGCTTGCATCCCAGGTATGAATCCCACTTGATCATGATGGATAATCCTTTTAATGTACTGTTGGATTCTATTAGCAAGTATCTTGTTGAGGATTTTGGCATCCATATTCATTAGGGAAATCAGTCTGTAATTCTCCTTTTTGAGGGGGTCTTTGCCTGGTTTGGGGATCAAGGTAATACTGGCCTCATACAATGAGTTTGGTAGCTTTCCTTCTGTTTCTATTTTTTGGAATAGCTTTAGGAGAATAGGTATTATTTCCTTTTTGAATGTTTGGTAGAATTCCCCAGGAAAACCCTCCGGGCCTGGAGTTTTGTTATTTGGAAGGTTGTTTATCACTGACTCAATTTCTTCATAATTAATTGGCCTGTTTAAGGAATCAATTTCTTCCGGTTTCAATCTTGGTAGTTTATAGGTTTCCAGGAAGGATTCCATCTCTTCCAGATTGCTTAGTTTATTGGCATATAGCTGTTGATAAAAATTTCTAATAATCCTTCCAATTTCAATGGTGTTCGTCGTGACCTCTCCTTTTTCATTCATAATTTTAATAATCTGGGTCCTTTCTCTTTTCTTTTGGATAAGTCTTGCCAGTGGTCTGTCAATTTTATTGATTCTCTCAAAGAACCAGCTTCTAGTCCTGTTGATCTGCTCTACTGTACTTCTGGTTTCTGCTTGATTGATTTCAGCTCTAATTTTGGTCAACTGCTTCCTCGTGCGTGGATTAGGCCTGTCCCTCTGTTGCTGTTCCAGCTTCTTGAGGTGAGAATATAAAAACTGCATTTTAGATTTTTCTATTCTTTTGAGTGAGGCTTGGATGGCTATGTATTTCCCCCTTAGGACTGCCTTTGCAGTATCCCATAGGTTTTGGACTGTTGTATTTTCATTCTCATTGGTCTCCATAAATTGTTTAATTTGATTTTTGATTTCCTGGTTTATCGAGTCATTCCTGAGCAGGATGGTTCTTAGTCTCCAAGTGTTTGAGTTTCTTCCAAATTTTTCCTTGTGGTTGAGTTCCAATTTCAGAGCGTTGTGGTCTGAGAATATGCAGGGGATAATTTCAATCTTTTGGTATCGGTTGAGACCTGTTTTGTGTCCCAGAACATGGTCTATTCTTGAGAATGTTCCATGGGCATTAGAATAGAATGAGTATTCTTTGGTTCTGGGGTGTAGTGTTCTATATATATCTATGAGGTCCAACTCGTTGAGTATGGCATTCAAAGCCTTTGATTCTTTGCTTAGTTTTTGCCAGGGTGTTCTGTCTATTTCTGATAGTGGAGTGTTGAGGTCCCCTACTATTAATGTATTTTTATTTATATGTCTCTTTATTCTGGTTAAGAGTTGGCTTGTGTATCTTGCTGCTCCCCTGTTGGGGGCATATATATTTATAATTGTCATATCCACTTGTTGAATACTTCCTTTAAGAATAATATAGTGCCCTTCTGCGTCTCTAACTATAGTCTCTAATTTAAAATCCAATTTATCTGATATGAGAATTGCTACCCCAGCTTTCTTTTGAGGTCCATTTGCGTGAAAGATGGTACTCCATCCCCTTACTCTCAGTCTGAATGCATCTTTGGGTTCGAAATGAGTCTCTTGTAGACAGCAAATGGATGGGTCATTTCTTTTTATCCAATCTGCAACCCTGTGGTGTTTTATGGAAGCATTTAAACCATTGACATTG
>NW_024423343.1:102041533-102102207 GCF_017311325.1 Ursus maritimus | reverse complement strand
TTTTTTCAATTCTGCTCATCATTTTGACCATCGTTACTCTGAATTCCATTTCTGATAATTTGGTTACATCCATATCCATTATTTCTGTGGCAGAGGCCACAGACTCACTGTCTTTTCTTTGCTGGGGGGGGCTTCTCCTTCTTGTCATTCTGATGAAGAGAGGTTGCGGGGTTTCCAGAGCCCAAATTATTGACTGGGTCCCAGGCCGTGCCCCTTGTTTTATAGGGATCTTAGGGATGTGGGCTTCTTCTTTAAAGATTTTATTTATTTATATGTGGCAGAAAGCCAACCAGCGAAAGAGGGAACTTCCTCTATTAACCCATCCTCCAATTCACTAACCCGTTCCTCTGCTTCTGCGACCCTGGCCGTCAGAGCCTCTAGTTTTGCCTGCATTTGGCTCATAGAATTTTTAATTTCTGTCAGATTCGCTCTCATTTCTGTCCTTAGGGATTCTATATTCTCAGTAACCTTTTCGTTAATACTTTTTTCAATTCTACTCATCATTTTGACCATCGTTACTCTGAATTCCATTTCTGATAATTTGGTTACATCCATATCCATTATTTCTGTGGCAGAGGCCACAGACTCATTGTCTTTTCTTTGCTGGGGGGATTTCTCTTTCTCATCATTCTGATGAGGAGAGGTTGCGGGGTTGTCCAGAGCCCAAATTATTGACCCTAACCCAGGCTGTGCGCCCTTGTTTTATAGGGATCTTAGGGATTTGGGCTTCTTCTTTAAAGATTTTATTTATTTATATGTGGCAGAAAGCCAACCAGCGAAAGAGGGAACACAAGCAGGGGAGTGGGAGAGGAAGAAGCAGGCTCCCAGCGGAGGAGTCCGATGAGGGACTCCTTTCCAGAACGCCGGGATCACGCCCTAAACCAAAGACAGGTGCTGAATGGGCCACCCAGGCGCCCCGGGTTGTGGGCTTCTTGATTTTTCAGCCTGCCTTCTGTGTTCTGGGAGAGGGGGCTGCTGCGCCGATACTCAGGCAACCCTGTTTGGGTAGAGTCTCTGTGTCCTCTGCGAGGGGCATTGGGGATTGTCACCCGTGAGCCGGTATTTCCAGGCTTTTGTTCTCTGGCGTCTTTCCCTGGTGGTTTGCTGTGCCTCTTCTGAGAGTCAGAGCAGCAGTGGCCGAATTTCAGCCTCTGTCACAGAACAGAGGGATTGCGGCCCGTTCTCCACTGATATTCTGGCCACTTTAACTCCGTTACTGTTGGTGCTGCTCAACCCTGCAGCGTCCCGGGATGTGCGCCCCACACCCGGCGTCCCAGCCCTCACTTCCAGGGCCGGTGCATCTCTGTCCTTTGTGCTTCTTATGCCGCCAGCCGCCAGCCACCAGTCGCCCCCGTGCGCTCCTGGATCTCCGGGTCTCAGTCTATTTCATGTGAGCACACCGGGATTCCAGAGTTCCGTGAGAAGCCTGGTGGCGTGCGCTCCCGGCTCAGGGTCTCAGTCTGCTGTTTCGCAGGTGCCGTCCGCAAGTCCGCCTGCTCCCCCGTGCAGGTGGCCCGCCAGCCGCCAGCCGCCCGGCGCGTGCTCCGGGAGCTCCCAGTCTCAGTCTGGATCCAGTGAGCACACCGGGATTCCGGTGTTCCGCGAGATGCCTGGTGGCACATGCTCCCGGCTCACCGGTCTCAGTCTGTTCTCTCAAGGGTGCCATCCGTGAGTTTGCCTGCTCCCCTGTGTAGGTGGCCACCGCTTCCCAGAGCCCGAACGCAGCAGCTCCCTCCCCCTTCCGTTTATCTTCCAATATCTGTGCGCGGTTTCATGGCTCCCCGCTTCGTACCTCAATACTCAGCGCTGGAGATGTTCACTTGTAGAGATCCAGATGTATCTTCCTGCGTCTCAGGCTGCTTCCGTGGTTGTTTAAGCTGGTCTGGTACCTATCCAGCTCAACTCAGGGGACCGGCTGGAAAAGGGGTCCCCTACTCCTCCGCCATCTTAACTCTTCCTCCTATTCACCTCACTTTTAACACAAAAGCTTTACAGTCTTTTGATCTTGGGAAGCTCCTTAATCTGTTTTTCTTTCATTTTCCTTATTTGTAAAATAAAGGTGATAGTAGAGCCTACTCCGATTTGTCATTGTAAGAAAAATAATGGGACAATGCCCTACCCATTGTAAGCAATCATTATTGTTTCATTTGGGTGATGAGGTATGAACATTTTAGTAGGATCTTTCTAATCTGCTATTAGTACTGGCCACACGCATTTCTTTCCTTAGTTTTTTCCCCTCCATTCCATAATATGTGGAGTCGATATTAGTTTTAAATCTCTCATACATGCAAGCACAGCATTATTCTTTTCTGTAACATATACTTTTTAATTTTTTTAAAAGATTTTAAAGGTATTATTTATGTATGTGACAGAGAGAGAGCACAGCAGGGGGAGCAGCAGGCAGAGAGGGAGAAGGAGAAGCAAGCTCCCTGCTGAGCTGGACGTGGGACTCCAGATCTGACCTGAGCCGAAGGCAGACACTTAACTGATTGAGTCACCAGGCACCCCAACATAAACTTTTTTAAACTAAAATTTTTAGTGATATAATTATAGATTTCCATGCAGCTATAATAAATGATACAGAGAGATCTTACAGAGCATTTAACCAGCTTCCCTGATGGTAAAATCATATAAAACCCAATATTGCAATGTACTATATCACAACCAGAATATGGATTGATAAATCTTTTTTTTAAAGATTTTATTTATTTTTTTGACAGAGATAGAGACAGCCAGTGAGAGAGGGAACATAAGCAGGGGGAGTGGGAGAGGAAGAAGCAGGCTCATAGCGGAGGAGCCTGATGTGGGGCTCGATCCCAGAACGCCGGGATCACGCCCTGAGCCGAAGGCAGACGTTTAATGACTGTGCCACCCAGGCGCCCCAAGGATATTGATAAATCTATTCACCTATCCAGCTTTCCCCAGTTTTAATTGTACTCATTTTCATGTGTGTGTATGTATAATTAGTTTCCTATATTTTTCTCATACCTGTAATTCATCCATTGGCACAGTCAACATACAGAACAGTTCTATCTATCACCACAAGGATACCTAGTATTGCCCTTTATATAACCATGCTCTCCTCCTGTCCCTGACCTGCCTGTTCTTTAACACTCGGAACCACTAATTTGCTCTTGTTTTTCAAATTTTCTAAGAATGGATTCATATAATATGTAACCTTTCAGAATTGGCCTTAAAAAAAAAAAAAGGCAAGAAACAGCTTAATTCCCTGGAGATTCATCTAAATCAATATGCATGTTCATTTTTTCTCCTTCTTATTGCTAAGTAATATTCCATTATATGGATGTACTGCAATATTCACCCATTGAAGGACCACCAGTAATTTCTTGTTTGGGGCTATTGCGGATAAAACTGTCATGAGCATTCAAGCATTTTTATGAACATGAGTTTTCATTTCTCTGGGATAAATGCCCTAGTGTGCAATTTCTGGATCATTTGGTGATTATAGGTATTGTTTTAGGACAAACTGCTATCCAGTTTTCCAGAGTATCTTTACCATTTTATGTTCCCACCAGCAATGCATGAATGATCTAGATTTTAAGAATTCTTGTCATCAAGATGTCAACTTTTTTAACATTTTTTTTTTTTAGCCATTTTGGTAGAAGCTATGTTCATTGTCACTATAATAACTCATTGTAGTTTTAGTTTGCAATTCCTTGATGGCTGACCAAACATCTCATGTGCTTATTTGCCCCTGGTATCTCTTCTTCAGTGAAATGTCTGTTTCTATTTTTGCCACTTTCTCACTGGATTATTTTTTACTGTTGAGTTTCAAGAAATCTTAATATATTGTAAATACTAATCCTTTGTCAGGAATATAATTTGAAAATATTTTCTTCCAATCTGTTCTAAATAATAGGATAGCATATTATATTTACTCTTATTTTTGTAGTTTATTTTTTTCTTTCCTAAATTTTCCCATTTGTTTTACTTCTTTTTTGGCTTGAAGAATTTCTTTCAGCCAATCTTTAAGGATAGGTCTGCCAGAGACTTTTTCTTTTTTTTAGGTTTTCCTTTGTCTGAGAATGCATCAATTTCCCCTTCATTTCTTTTTTTTTTTTTTAAGATTTTATTTATTTATTCGACAGAGACAGAGACAGCCAGTGAGAGAGGGAATACAAGCAGGGGGAGTGGGAGAGGAAGAAGCATGCTCATAGCAGAAGAGCCTGATGTGGGACTTGATCCCAGAACGCCGGGATCACGCCCTGAGCCAAAGGCAGACGCTTAACCGCTGTGCCACCCAGGCGCCCCTCCCCTTCATTTCTTAAGTATACTTTTAGTGGAAATAGAATTCGTGGGTGATGCACTTTTCTTTCAGCATCTGAAAAATGTGTCAATTCCTTCTGGTCTCCTGGTTTAAATGAGAAATCCTCTGCCATTTGAATTGGTATTCCTTTATTAATAATGCGCTAGGGATTCAAATGCTTTCAAACTTTTTCCGTTATTTTTACTCTTCAAGAGTTTAATTATGATGTGTCCTGGCAGGGCTTTTTGTAGCTCATTCTGTTTGGGGCTCATTCAGCATCTTGGATCTATAAATTTGTGTACTGCCAAATTTGGGAAATTTTCAGCTATTATTTCTTCAAATAATCTGTCACCCATGCTCATTCTGTTCTCCTTCTGGTACCCTGACAATATAAATATTGGCTCTATTTTTATATGATTGTATTTTCCCTTGATCTCTGTGAATTCTATTGTTCTTTTTGCAAGCTCACTGTGTCTGTCTTCTTTTACATATAGTCTAATATTGACTGCATCCAGGGAGTTTTTATTTTCACCCTTTTTTCAGTCCTATAATTTTCATTGGCTTCTTTTTTATAACTTTTATTTCTGTATGGATTTTTATGTTTTCTTTTTTGTTTACACATAATTTGTAAATAGTTGTTGAAACGTTTATGATGATTGTTTTCAGTTTCTTGTCAGATAATTCCAACATCTGATTTGTTTCAATCTTGGTATCAGTTGATTATTTTTTTTCATTAAAGTTGTGATTTTCTTGGTTCTTGGTGTTATGATTTTCAATTGAATCCTGGTTATTTTCACTCATTTGACCTAACACATTTTTGGAGAAAATAATTTCTATTTTTTGAAGGAGGTTACAATTTTCTCTTATTTTTCTCAAAAGAATATAATCCCACAGTTTGCATTGAATTGTGGCCACTGAAGGATAGAGATTATCATTTTAAACTCCCTCATTTATTTAACAACTCTGAGAATTTCTTGAGATTTTACTTGAAATTTTTATTTTCACAATGGTTTAAATAATGATGATTTGATAAATTTTACTGCATGGAAAATGATTCAAAGTTGCTTTTTTACTCATCACTCTATTTTCACAAATTGTCTTTATAAGAGTATCATTGTATTATGGTACTGTTTATCCTTAAACACTTACTATTCTTTTTTTTTTTTAAGATTTTATTTATTTATTTGACAGAGAGACAGCCAGAGAGAGAGGGAACACAAGTAGGGGGAGTGGGAGAGGAAGGAGCAGACTCCCAGCAGAGGAGCCCAATGCGGGGCTCGATCCCAGAACCCCAGGATCATGCCCTGAGCCAAAGGCAGACGCTTAATGACTGAGCCACCCAGGCGCCCCTAAACACTTACTATTCTTAAAATGAATTCACTGAAATATTTTAAAACATCATTTTTCTAACTGAGTCTAAAAAGCTAATGCTTAAAGGATTGCTTTGGGATCTCTATTTTAGGCCAAAGAGATTGTTTAAAGACTTATACATTACTTAGAAATACCTTATACCATTGTGTAGGTATCTGTCCATAGAAGTTTCCAGCAATGGGGCGCCTGGGTGGCACAGCGGTTAAGCGTCTGCCTTTGGCTCAGGGCGTGATCCCGGTGTTTTGGGATCGAGCCCCACATCAGGCTCCTCTGCTGGGAGTCTGCTCCCTCCTCTCCCACTCCCCCCACTTGTGTTCCCTCTCTCGCTGGCTGTCTCTATCTCTGTCAAATAAATAAAATCTTAAAAAAAAAAAAAAAGAAGTTTCCAGCAAGATAAACTAAGGTTTGCCTTCTTCTCTAGGGTGATTTACACCAAAATGAATACACTTGGATTTCAAGGAGGCATTTTGCAATTCACCAATATCATTATTTCCTTTTATAAGACATATGGCCATAATATCCTGTGTTGGGTCATATGAAGTCTTAAAAATAAGCATGAACAAACCTACCATCCCACAAAAATTTTCATCTCCCTAGAAACAATAGAGGCAGTACCAAAAAATTAAAAAAAAAAACTTTTTTTTTTCTTTTTAGTTTTCTATATCATATTGACATTTGTCATGGGGAGTATACATTCTTATGTATTTTAAGGTTATGGCCTTCAGTTTTATCTTAAGTGACAAAGGAAAAAAAAAACATTAGTTTCCATATTAATGATCTCTTTGGCATTCCTCCTTTAAGTAGCCTAAGATTTTAATTTTCTTTTTCCCTTAATAGGGAAAAAGAAAAAAAAGCTCATATTCTTACTCTTTTTATATAGACTGATATTCAATTTTGTATTATTTTGATATATATGTATATAGGTATGTGTATGTAGATGTCCATATATATGTATCCTTATAATATGTGTGCTTATAATATATATATATACTACATATACACAGAGAATATATTGTATATACGTATATGTACACATACAGAAAGAGAGGAAGAGAGAAAGAGAAAGCCCACTCTTCACTAAAACAGAAGTAAGAAGAGAGATGTATCAGTATTGAAATTAAATTAGAATACATGAAGGAAAAGAAAATATGTTAATAATCAACATATCACAAATCAGAAGGTGGCTGAATAAAAAATTCACATTTTTTTTACCCCAGCTTTGAATCTAACTATTTTTACAACATTGAGAAAATCACATTATTTCCTGGATTTTAGTTTTATCTTCTGTAATACATTAGCATAAATATCCACAATTCCATATGTCTAGAACTCATGTTTACTTACTTATTAGTGTCAAAAATTAGCTTCTAATAAAATTGCCTTACTCACAACTGAGAGAATTATACATTTCTGAAATTGTTTAAATAGTTCTGAGAGTCCTCAGGAGGAGACTACTTCTTTATGAGGCAGTTTGATAGGCTACTCAGTGGTGGCTGCCATTTTCTTCTAGACTCCTCTAACAACATATTATGAGTCCCTGCTGATGATAACATTTCTAGTGGAGACCAAAAATTCTGAAGTTGTTAAGATACTCCTGATGCCCCCTGAAACATGATGTCTACAAATATAGCTCCTATTTGTCTTGTTTTTCAGGTCACCCTGGCTTCTCCAAAGTTTCTGTAATTTAACATGATAAAAAATATAATTCACTGTCATTTCTACTGCAATTTGGCAAGTAGATTATGAAGGAGTTCTCTAAATCATTTTCTCTCTTTATTCTTTTTTTTTTTTGAGGATTTTATTTATTTATTGACAGAGAGAGAGATTGAGAGAGAATCTCAAGTAGACTCCTTGCTGAGTGCAGAGCCAGATGCAGGGCTCTATCCGATGACCCTGAGATCGTGACCTGAGCCAAAAGTAAGAGCTGGACATTTAACTAACTGAGCCACCAAGGCACCCTATTCTTACAGAGATATAAGATAAATTGCTGTTCTGTCCCAAGAATTTTGGGTTCAAAAACATTTGTAGGAAACAAAAGGAGTCAAAGAACTATACTGAACTATACTGAATTAATTATGATCTATCACTCTTCATTCCTCACCTGCTCTATCATACCCTATCACTGAACCATGGTTGTTTAAGAAATATGTATATCCGAACTCTTCTCTCAGTTAAGAAGAATGTTTTGCAGGTGCCTCTGAAACCCCTCCCGGATAAAGCTGGCTGGACAATCTTTGTAGTCTCCAGTATGATGATTTTGCAGGATGATTTCCAAGTCGGGACGGTCTCTTCAGGGCTCCTTGCCTATTCTACATACAATGGATGTATACTCTTGTATCAGAAGTCATGGTAGGGGATGGAGGAGAGGAGATGACTATGAACAAAATATTAATAACCATTAGTCACACTACCACTGGCACCCATAAGTATCTATCATTAGGTGTTCATATGCCAGCCTCTCTCTCTTGATATATAGAGACAGAAAGACATCTATGTATCTGTATCTATACTCCACAAATATATAAATACCTGCTTCACAAATGCAAGAATAAAAATTTCAAATATATATATATGCAAACACATGCACACATGCACTAATATTGAAAAAATGTATATGTATAAAATTTGTGAGATGGGTGTTCCATCTCTTTCATCTAGGAAACAGTAATACCAAAGAAGGTAAGACATCTATTCTTTTGAACAGAAGATGTCTTATGGACATGAATATTAATGTGGACATGAATAAGGACCAATGAATATCATGGGAATATTCATGCCTTTTGTATTCTAAACTCTTGCAAGAACATGGCTTATAAACATAAAGAGGACCCTAGATGATTCATGAGGACATGATCCTATCCTACCAAGAATTCTTATCACTGTTATCATCACTCTGAACATCGTCATTGAATTTAGTGTTTTTTGACTGAGAGTTTTTTTTAAATGGTTGAAAAAATCAAAAGAATAATAATATTTCATGATACATGAAAATTATATGAAATTTATATTTCAATGTACATAAATAAAATTTCATTGGAGCACAACTGCATCAATTGATTTACATATTATCTGTGACTGCTTCTATGCAACAATGGCAGAAATAATTAGTTGTGACAAAAGTGATCTAGCCAACAAAGCCAAAAATAGTTACTATCTTTCCTTTTACAATAAAAGTTTATTAATACCTTCAACTAAGCAATGCTGACTTTCAAGGACACCAGTTAGTAGTCACAGAACTTGGTGAGGAATGCCATATTCATACCAGGTCACATATAGGTCAGTAAATATAGAGTTAAAAATTTTTATTTTTTATACAGATGTTTTTTGAAGAAGTAGACACTATCATACAGTAGAGAATGCTTCAGAAATCTTTAATAATAGAGATAATGTTTCTGCTCACAGAGAATTAATTAATGCATGTATTTAGAAATCACTAAGCAAACTGTAATTAACTAACAAAGCAACGAAATATTTATAAGAAACAGACAGAAAACAATAAACAAAGTAAGTACATTACAAAGTGAATATATTACACTAAACATTATTAAAAATATTATCAAGATACATATTTAATTTTACAATTTGCATGTTGGCTTGTTAATTTTCTTTAATTGCATCATTTGCTATGTGGAGAGAAAGGGTTTTTCATTTGCTGAGTTAAACCTTTACGTAGAAATAGCAAATTGAGAAGCAATTTACATTTAGCATTTTATTGGGGGGTATTATATTTAATATATATTACATATGAAAATAAATACAATTATAAATCTTGGGGGAGAAATCGAACTTGATTTGTGTTTAGTGTTTTTTTACACAGCATTCCCCATATGATAAGTATCTACAGTTAAGTATATAAAAACTGTACCTCAAAAAAGGCACTTTTTTCTTTTAAACAAACACACAAAGTTATAAATATTCAATTAATATTTGTCTCTCTAAAATGATAGAATTGAGCCAGTTACAGCTTCAATTCTAGAGTTTTTTTTTTAATTTCTGGATTATATTCTTTAAATAAATTACCAAATTGAAATACTGAAGAAAAAAAAAAACCTACATCAAGGTGAGGAAAAGGCTGACACGCAAAAAGTAGTAGTACTTTGCTCCAAAAATTAGCATGCTGCTAAATAGTAAGAAAGTAACATTTCTAGGGTTTGTTTTTGTTTTTGAGAGAGAGAGAGAGAGCATGAGCTGGTGGGGGAGCAGAGGGAGAGGCAGAGAGATAAACTTTTTTTTTTTTAAGATTTTATTTACTTTTCATTTGAGGTAGGGAGAGAGCGTGAGAGAGCACAAGCAGGGGGCAGAGGGAGAGGTAGAAACAGACTTCCACTGAGTGGGAGTCCATTGTGGGGCTAGATCCCAGGAACCTGAGATCATGACCTGAGCCAAAATCAAGAGTTGGTTGCTTAACAAACTGAATTACCCAGGTGCCCCTGTTTTGATTTTTAAACCTGATCTGCAAGCATTTTAATTATTTACCCAAAAGGAGATTAATGCCATCATGAAGCTATCATGAAATTCATTAGGGGAATAATAAAATAAGAGGGCGACAAAGATGCCATTGGAGAAGCTGAGGATATGGACTGCTTTGCTAAGGCAGAGAAAAGCATCAGGAAGGGGCAGCTCTGGGGAACCTAAGTGTTCAGATAATTTGCAAGATGTCTCCTTCTGTTAAAAGCAGTGTTTTTGATACATTTATTTTTATTGTGATGACATATATATAACATATACTTGAACATTTTAACCATGTTTAGGTATACAATTTAGTGCCATTAAGTACATTTACATTGTTGTGCAACCATCACCACCATATCCATTAAATGATAATTCTTCTTTCCCTCCTACCCCAACTCCCTGGCAACCAACCTTCCACTTTCTGTCTCTGTGAATTTGACTACTCTAGGTAACTTTTATTGGTGGAATCATACGTTATTTGTTCTTCTTTGACTGTCTTATTTCACTAAGTATCGTGTCCTCAAGCTTCGTCCAGGCTGTGGCATGTGTTAGAATTTCCTTTCTTTTTAGGGCTGAATGATATTCCATTATATATGTATAGCACATCTTGTTTATACATTCATCTGTTGACAGACATGTTGGGGAGATTCCATTTTTGGCTGCTGTGAATAATGCTGCTATGAACATGGGTAAGCAAATATCAATTTGAGTTTCTGCTTCTTATTATTTTGGTACATACTCAGAAGTGGAATGGCTGAGTCATATGGTAATTTTTATTTTTAATTTTGTTGAAGAATCAACATATTCTTGATTGAGGAAAGGAAAGGAGCTTCAGTTAGAAATCATGGTATCGTGAGAACAGAGAACATTGGTCCTAGTGAACATCACATTTATGACTTCGGGAAATCAGATTTTCTAAAATCTAGGGAAATTGTAAGAAAAAAATTAAGTGTCAGATGCTCCTGTAGGCACCACTCAAGAGAGTAAGAGGCTAAAATCATGAGATTCTGGCTGTATAATTTTTAATTATGTCATTAGAGAATGAAGTAAAGGGAAACAAATTTGTGGCAGAGGCAGCCTCTGACACTGATTAGGGTTCCCTGTTGTTTTACTGTGAAAGTATTTAATGATGATAGATATCAACTCAGAGTGGCATTTCTGTTGCCTTAACAATATTAACGGTTCTAAGTAATCATAGAATTCATGCTTCTTACTGTTTTGGGGGTGCTCAGTTCACTCTGTAATGTTAACATACTAGTGTTCTGCTCCAGAAGACGTGATTGTGAGAAGTCTCATAATCCCAGATTTAATCTGAGAATTGGGAAAGCTGACAATACTTATCACACAGAAGATCTGGAGGAAATCAATAGCTTCCTGTCTACCTCTACTGGAGGCTGAGTGTGGGGAAGAACCTTTGTTGCTCTGGAGGTAAACTTGTAAGAAATAGAACAAAGTGAAACAGAAGATCCTGATTCAACCCAAAGAAGAATTCTCCAACCTCAAAACTACTTTGCTTCTCAGAGCAGTTAGCCTTCTCTTATGGGAGGTGCTCAAGAAGAGCCAGGGACTGTCAGTTCAGGAAATGTGTTCAAGTACTCTGTATTGTTCTAAAAATTTAACACAATGATATTAAAGGACTACTGACTACTTAAGAATTTATAAAATGAAGATAATTTGGAGCCTCTGTGCTTGGTTAGTGAATGGAATTTGTAAATTAATAGGAATTATGTTAATATATATCAATATTTAATTGAAATTATAAAGTCAATTTTCTATAGTTCCACCAGTCCATTTATATTAAAGTATGCTTTTGTCCTATCTGATTAGCTAAATTCACAAGATTTTGCTATGATTCCAAAAAGAGCTTGCCAGGTATTTTTACCCAGCAGTGTAGTTCATGTAGCTTTATACAGTTTCTCTAAGAAATTCCTGGTATGGCAGCCACTTCCCATAAGGATTACTATGATGATGGGACCACACAAAAGCCTCTCATTGACTGCCACAGAAAGCCCTCCTCCTCTAACATTACATAATCTTTTACCTTTTGCAATATTCCCAGACTTCTCACTTGCCCCTGTCCAGCCACCCAAGGACTGCCAAATGTATCTACAAAACAGTTAGAAAGTCCTCTCCAGTTGTGAAGCTCTTCTTAATAGAATACTTGCCAATCAGAGACTGTCTCTGTTTCTTCCTCCTTTTACTCTATGCATCTCTCTCTTTTCTAATGCCATTGAGCTTCTGCTCAAAGAAGGTTTATGAATCACATGCTGCAAGTTAATGAATAAGCAGCCTTTGTTAATTTTGTTTTGGACTTAGTATTGTCATTAACATCTCCTTCCTGAAGATATCAAGCTTCATTATTAAATGGAATCCAAAAGTGAACAAAAATTTCATAATATCTATAAGGACATCTTTCCTTAAAATATTTCCCCTGTAACTTCTGGGTAAACCTGAAATATCAAAGAGAAAATCTTTCTTTTGACAGTTGAGTAAAGTATAGGAAGTGAGTTAGGGCAAGGATTTGGACTGAGTTCAGTGGTATGTTAGTTGATGGCTAAGAACTACGTCTCCAAAATTAAACAAAACAGAAACAAGCTCTGATTTTTGGTGGCTCATTTCAAGCCACCAAGGCAGAGGTGGGAAGAAAAGGGCTTAGTGAACTCTAGGAGCCCCAGGGCCAGCTCCAGCACACCAGGGAGGAACGGACACTATTCTTGAGCCTCTTCTGTGTGTGACTTTCTAGCACCATTTCACATAACCCCTCTGAACCTTTGTCTAATTACTTTTAAAAATGAGGAAAATGCCAGATCATTAAGTTACTTGTTTAAGGTCACACAGCAAATAAATGGCATGCGGTATTAGCCTCTGCTCTCAGTACGGTACATCATTTGCAAAACCTCCATTAGAAAAGGAGTCAAGTAATTTAAATGTATATCAACCTGTAAAATGAATAAATATCACATTTTTCCCAAAGGACTCACTTTTGCTGACTCTGGTTGCAATACAGATTGCTTCAAAGAGGTGCATACTCACAGCATGGGTCAGAATATGGAAGACACATTTCACTCCATCCACAGTTTTGTCAAGGGTTAGGCCTATCATGAACAAACAGCCCAAACAGGATATTCTCTCTGACGAATAAGTGGCCCAACAGTTCATGTATAGTGGAGCATTTTTGTGTGCCCAGGTGCTCTGCTGGGTGCCAGGCCTTTACCTCCAGCACAGGTTAGCATCTCCTCTCCAACTCCATGCTCAGGTGTGAGAAATTGTCCATAGTCACTCATGACTAAATGCAAACCTCATCTGCAATCGACCCAGTTTGCTTAGCTGTTTTTGTAGCTTGAAAGAAGGGAGGGGAAAAAATGCTTCGTTCCTGCTGTTTCTTAATTGGAACCATCTGTTATTCTTTGTCTCCGCTAAAGAAGCTATAATCCAGGGCCTGGGTCTGACATGGAAATCTGGGTCTGTAAGCTTTGGAACAGACAGCGATCTCCTAAGGGAAGGCAAAGTGCACTGTACATAGGGGTATTGTTTTGAAGATCCCTTGTTAGGGAAAAAATATTATAAGAGTAACTACTGTTTGAAGGGAATATAAAGCAATAAGAGCATATTTATTTTTCTAGAAGGTAGGATTTCAAATATTACTTGGAAAAGGTATGATCGTGAGAAGACTGGAGAGAACTCACCTATATTGAGACCTACTATGCACTAGTTATATTACTTATGCTGTTTCACAAAAGCCTTAAAGAAAATATTATTAACTCCATTTTACAGGTAACGAAACTTGAGATTCAGCATGGGCTGAGTTCTTCAGGCCCAGAACTAATACATGGCAGAACTGACACAGTAAATGAAGATCCCTCTGGAATAAAAGGCCATGATGTTTTTATACTATAACAGGTGTTGACAACCATAAACCAAACCCAACCTGCCACCTGATTTGGTATGTAGCCCAAAAGCTAAAAACGTTTCTCATGTTTTTGTAAAATTTTTTCTTATTTTTTAAAAATTTTTATTTACTTGCAAGAGAGAGAACACTCACAAAAGAGAGCAAAGGCAGGGTGAGGGGCAGAGGGAAAGAGAAGCAGACTCCCCACTGAGCAGGAAGCCTGAGGTGGGGCTAAATCCCAAGACTCTGGAATCATGACCTGAGCCAAAAGCAGAGGCATAATGGACTGAGCCATCCAGGCATCCCATATTTTTGTAATAATTTTTAATAGTTGAAAAAAATCAAAGGAAAAATAGCATTTTGTGATTCACAAATATTATTTGAAACTCAAATCTTGGTGTCCTGGAAGAAAGTTTTACTTGACACGGTCATGATTGTTCACTTATGTATTGATCATGGCTATTTTCACAGTACAACAGCAGAGCTGAGTAGTCCCAACAGAAATCAAATGGCTTTCAAATACTGAACTATTTCGTACTTTGCCTTTTACAGGAAAAAGCTTTGCAGCACCCTCCACTAGACCAATGGTTCTCCAAGTTGAGTATGCATCAGAATCATCTGGATGACTTGTTTGACAATGAGTCTCACCCCAGAGGTTCTTATTTGACAGGTGTGGGGTGGGGCCAAGGATTTTCATTTCTAGCTTGTTCCTGGGTGATGTCCTTACTGTTGGTTTTGGGTCCAGCCTTTGACAAGCATTGTACTCGAAGAAAATTTGCTAAAATTTTTTTTCTAAGGTTGTTTAGCTATTCAACTGGTAGGTTTTGCGGCTAGGGAATAAACCCTCATTAGCTCAGTAACTCCCCCTTCTGTAATCTTTTCTTTCTGTGATGTATTTAGCACTTGTACTGCTGGATGACTTTTGTACAATTGTTCACATTTTCATTGGTCTAGTTTTCTCATCTCTATAATTTAAGCTTAGTGAGAGCAAAAAGCAAATAGTCTGTGGCCATATGTCCTCATTGATGACCCATGCAGAGCTAATTTCACACCATGGGTGGAAGTAAGGGTAGCAGAATGGAAAGACCGCAAGTACATGTGCCTTTAAATCCTAAATATTTTGTTTGCTTTCTTCCTAAATTTGGGCATGTTAGCCTCCAAGAGCCTCAGTTTCTTCTGCTGTGAGATTAACATGATAACATGGGCCTCAGAGAGGTCCTTTGAGTTTTATAACAGATCAAATATTTAAAGCATATTCAATGCCTGGCAAACTGTAAACAACCTGGAAGCTCTAGAGGGGGCTCACTGTATAATAGCTGAACAAAAGGTCTCCCTCCCTGCCACTCTAATGAAGAACGTGTAATAAGGGAAGTCTTTTCCTATGCCGTGCCAGTTGGCTGAGTTACACACATCCCTTGATGGGAGCATGGAATTCGTGAAAAAACTTAGCAAATCACCCATACCCACTCTACTCCCATGCAGCTTCCTCCTGGACTGGTGCCTAAGGACAACCTGGATGGCATCTAGATTGATGGTCTCACTCAGTCTGCATCCAAAGTCTGCATCCAAAGCAGAGTTACAGCTGTTCAGAGAAAACTAGCCTGTTGCAACACAGAGAAGAGTTAAGAATGCTAGAAAGGAAAAGACAGTGAGATCCACTGCAGCATCAACATTGGTGTTATTTGCTACTTTCTGCCAGAATAATGCAGAGGTTAAGGACTCCACATGTGGAAATTGACCACCACCTGGGTTGGCTTCGGGACTCCATCATGAGCCTCCAGTGTGGCATTAGGTAAGTTATTTATTTTCTCTATAGCTTATTTCATCATTTCTAGAAGTGGAACAATCCCAGAATTTACCTTGTGTGGTCGTCATGAGGGACAAATGAGAGATTTTGGATAAAGCTCTGGCCTGACCCAAGGTAAAGTGCTAACTAGAGCAAATACTGATGGAACACTTGCCCGTCCCATGAGTTGAGTCAAGGGACTTACTTATATTCATTCATTCATTCATTCATAAGGCAAGACAGAATTTATGCAAACTGTGAGTTCAGTGAAAATATAAACATACAAACCTGGAAGCGTTTGGACCAATAGGTTATATTTGAGATTGCTGCTAGTATGTTTATGTGTTTGAGTGTGTGTATCTATATGCACTTCTTTTTTGATGTCACTACTATATTTTCTGACAAAAATATTTTATAACCAGGAAAAAACTGTACACATTTTTGTTGTTTTAAGTTCTCACCTTGTCATCACGTCTTCACTCTATCTCATTTGAAAGCTTACCACTGTACTACCAAAAAACATTTTGAAAAAGAAGGAGGTGGAGGAGAATCACTCTATGATCTTTGACAGGAAAAAAATATGTTCTCCATGTCAGTTGACATCTGAAGCTCACTAATATCTTGACCAAAATGGATATTAAGAGACATTGGAATAAGAAGGATCTTGAAAATGGTTTTATGACACCACAAAGAAAACAACCTATTTCTAGTTTGTTATGGAGTGAGGTAACTATTAGGCACATTAACAATCAGGAGCATGTCAAATGGTTAGTTATCTATTATTACCACTAATAGTGGGGTCCTTTAAAAACCATTCTTGAAGTTTTAAAGAAGCAGCACTACAGTAAGAGAAAATGGAACCTAGCCTACAAGCATTGGCACCTCCTATTCCCTCTCACAGACCTGCTCCTAGTTACTCAGTGCAAGTTTTCTGCACCTTGCTTGTTTGTTTCTTTATTGATGACCCCATGCCCATGTTCACCATTTGTTTAAGCTCCTGCCAGAACTCTGGCAAGGATCTCTCTGAGGACTCCACGTGTCCTTCCCTTAGTTAGATGGGCTCCCCAACATAATCTCCCTTTTGTCTTTCATACTGGTCTCCCTTTCAAGTGGTGTTTTTTGGGATGCTTTGGCATGGACTAGTATTTTAATGGATTATTTATTACAGTATTTTCATTTTTTTTTCTGCAAAACATTGACTGGAATGGGCTCCATTTGCCCATAGGTGTGAGAGTCACAATGATTGACCAGTGGACTTGCTTATGTTTTCTCAAGCTCAAGGTACAATTTTAGATTTACTCTTCTTTTTGTCAGGACTTGATTCTGCTTCTACTCTATCTCTCAGTTACCTAAACTTTTCAGATGTTCTAACATTTAGGTGAAATATAATTTTATCCAGTCAGCATCCCTCAGTTTCCATTTCCCTGAGATGGTTTCTGTCTTTTGCTACCCATTGAATTCCATGCTCCCTTCTTCCATCATACTTCCATTGAGGCATAATGATCTAGTTATATATTTTTGAGGTATTTGCAGGCATATGCTCATTTATTTTACTATTTTCCCCCTTTAACCTCTATATCCCAGAAGAAAATTTTGTAGAACACTTAGGTGGATAACAAAAGGAGGAAGAAAGAACTAGTCCATGTTGAAATGATGGAATGATGAGCATAATTTTGCCTGTGTTCTTCTGCTTTTTCTGTTAAACCAGGAACCTAAGTAAGATCAGTCTGAGGGTTTTTTTCATCTTTAAGCTTAGCTGATAGTAATTATAAAGGAAAGGCTTTTTGTAGGAGAAAGAACTATTTAAAAAGCATAACAATGTATTACATTTGTGATGTACATTAAAAATAGATTAAACATTTACCTAAAACTCTATCCTGAAATACTCAAGCTTCATCTTTATTCTATGTATGAAAATGATTCATTAAGAGCTTACAGCTTACAACTGATTACCAGAAAGTAATATATTCTTCCTCAAACAAGAAATACTTCACCAGTAAGCAGTTTCCAGGGAGAACAGAAAGAGTATCAGATGCTCATGAAAAAACTATTACCATACTACTCATTCTATACTAAAATGATTGTTAATGGTTCTTTATTTATGTGATTTTCCATTAATGTTTTTATGATTTGAGTAATGCTAGATCAATATGATTCCAGACATCCAGATACTTGAAAAATATGAAGACTAGTCTAATGTGTACATTTTCATCTTAAAATCAGTTATCATATAAACAAAATACAACTTCTTGAAGTGTGAATTTATTACTCCTCCTTGATTCCATGGTACCAAAGTTTCATTCTGAACCTCCAAAAGGCACCAGTATTAACGTTATTCATTCAATTGTTATATACTTAGAAGTTCTCATTTTCAAAATGTTATTGGGAGTGGAAAACAATACTTGAATATGTTTTTATCATTAAGTTTGGGGGTTTTTTTGTTTGTTTTTTTACTAAGTACAGTGAGCAAAAAGTCCTGGAAATTGTAATAATGAAATCATGTAAACTAGTCTTTTCTTGTCCTTGGGGAGAATTTGTTCCTAAGTATTCAACTATGGGAAGCAACAGGATTTAATGGAAATACATTCTTTCTAGATGCTAAGAGTTCTTGTTATTCTATTTTTATTTGATGATCTTGAACAAGGCATTCACTTAATCTATGTCTTACATTCTCAGCTGTAAAATGAAGATTGATGGATTTCTGAGGTGAATTATAAATGGTTTCTAAGGTTTTCTATAACTCTAGCGTTGAATACATATATTTCATTGTGACAGACATTGTTGCTGGCTACCCAATAGTTACACACATACACACAGAAATACACACACACGCATGCACACACACAGATACACACACACTCACATAAACTTTTTAGCTGCTTATAGAGTCTATTTTCTACTAAAGAAGCTGACAATACCAGACACTTATTGATAATAAGTGTCTTCTATCTGGAGAATGGTTATAGGTTCCATTCCTGGTTGGTGGGATCTAAAAAGCCTGCAGTGGAAGTCTAAGAAGGCTTCCCCTTGCTAATAAAATGGAAGACATGGGGGAAAAATGTCTCTGTTCTTTGCTAGATCTGTTGTGCCTCTATGTGTCACTTGGAGAGACTGCCACTGTGCTAGTACCCTGAGGGAAAAAAAAACACCCATCCAAAATGTCAGAATTAAAAAACACAAAGATCTTCAGTTCATAAAGATATTGTTAGGTAGATAAGCTAATTCTAGAACCAGTCATCTCTGAACTATTTGTTTGAAATGTAATAAGTGACTTAAATCTTCAATGGGCTTTTAGTTGTGTGCTTTGCCTAAAGCCAAAAGCACCCTAAATGGAGTGTGTGTGTGTGTGTGTGTGTGTGTGTGTGACTGTATGGTTATCAGTCTCCTCTCTATTTAAAGATATGACTTTGTTCCAATTCACCACAGATCTTTTTATGGATGGCCTGGATCATCATACAGATGAAATTTCTTTTCAAATGGTCACCTTCTTAGAAAGATGTTTACTGACTATTCCACGTAAAATAGCTACACTTCCATCATTGAAACTTCTTTTATCCCATTCTATTTTTCTTTTAAGCACTCATCAATTTCTGAAGTTATTTATGTTATGCATGATTAATGTATTATCTTTCTGCCTTTAAATGTAAGTTTTATGAGAGCAGGACCATCATTTCCCAAAAATTTCTTATTTTTATAGCGTCTACAACAGGTTTTGCACAGAGTCGGTATTTGACAAATATCTCTTGTGAGCTAATGATAGTCTTAAAGTGTACCCCAAAAAATGGACTTACAAAATAAGTGTTCCTATGATTGTTAATGAAAACTTTGGCAATTTATAAACACATAAGAAAGCAAAGAAAACATGACTTACCTTTTATTAAAAAAGCATGATTTGTAAAAGATAAGTTATTTGATACATATTTTATGTATACATTCCATATATTTGTTTTCATGACATGGCATTAAAACTTCATAATATAAGAAATTATTTTTATAATAAAGAAAAAATGAGCCAATAAGAAATTGAAATAAAATAAGATTGACAGATCAACTCATTTATGCAAAATTTTATTAGACATAAACAGGTACATATGTTGGTATATGTATTAAATTTCCAAAGAAATTTTAAAAATTTACATATAATTAAATGGTGAGGGAATAATAATGATACATTTTACTTTCTACATGATGAATCTCTGTAATTTTTTTAAGTGAACATATAAAAATATTGTAATCAGTAAAATGGTTCACACATAATGCTAACTGCTAGGGACAAATCTCTGTTTATCTAAAACTGAATGTACAGTTGGAGAAATGAGCATTTAAAAAAATGAGTGCAGGAGGGCGTTCCAAGATGGCTGAGGAGCAAGAAACCTAAAGTTCGTCTGGTCCCAGGAATTCAACGAGAGAGCTACCAAACCATTCTGAATACCTATGAACGCAACTGGAGAGTGAAGAAAAGAGTAGAAGAAACTCTACGAACAGAAAAGTGACCAATTTCTGCAAGGAGGAGAAAAGATGGGGGAGGAGGAGGAGACCCTTTCTCAGCTGGTCCCGAGTCAAGCTGGATATCTACAAGACCATCCTGAACACCCACGGAATCAGCCTGAGATACAGGAAGATACATCTGGATCTCTACAAACGAACATCTCCAGCACTGAATATTGAAGTACAAAGCGGGGAGCTGTGAATTCACACACAGATATGGGAAGATAAACGGAAGGGGGAGGGAGCGGATGCGCTCTGGCGCTGGGAAGCAGTAGCCACTTGCACTGGGGAGCTGGCCAGACTAGAGGACCAGCACGCGCAAGAGAGCAGACTGAGACCTTGAGCCTGGGAACGCACATGTCCAAACTGAAAACCGGAGCTCCGGAGTGCACACTTGAACTAGACTGAACCCGAGAGCTCAGGCTCGCGCAGGCAACCAGACTGAAAACTGGCGCTCCGGAGCCCACGCAAACCAGACTGAAACAGTTAGCTCAGGAGCACACGTGGGAACTGGGGGCGGCAGGCGGTGTTAGAAGCACAAAGGACAGAGACGCACTGGCCCTGGAAATGAGGGCTGGGATGCCGGCTGTGGGGTGCACAACCCGGGACACTGCAGGGTTTCTGGCAACACCGACAGAAACAGAGATAAAGTGGCCAAGAGAGCTCAGTGGAGAGCGGACTGTGATCTCTCTGTTCTGAGACAGAGGCTAGGATTCGGCCACTGCTGTTCTGACTCTCAGAAGAGCCACAGAAAACTGCCAGGGAAAGCCAAAAGAGAACAAAAGCCCAGGAAATACTGGCTCACATTGTGCCCATCCCCATCCCCCCTCACAGGGGACAGGGCAACTCTACCCAGACAGGGTTGCCTTAATAACAGTGTGGTTGCCCCCTCCCCCACGAGGCAGGCTGAAAAATCAAGAAGCCCACATCCCTAAGGTCCCTATAAAACAAGTGCACACTGCCTGGATCCTGGACAATAATTTGGGCTCTGGGCATCCCCGCAACCTCTCCTCATCAGAATGATGAGGAGGAGAAATCCCCCCAGCAAAGAAAAAATAATGAGTCTGTGGCCTCTGCCACAGAACTGATAGATATGGATATAAACAAATTGTCAGAAATGGAGTTCAGAGTAACAATGGTCAAGATGATGTGTAGGCTTGAAAAAACTATTAACGAAAATATTAGCAAGAATATAGAATCTCTAAGGGCAGAAATGAGAGCGAGTCTGGCAGAAAATAAAAATGCTATGAGTCAAATACAGTCTAAACTAGACGCTCTGATGGCCAGGTAAATGATGCAGAAGAATGAATTAGTGAATTGGAGTATGGCATGGTAGAAGAGAAAGTTAAAAAAGAAACTTGGCTCAAAAAAATCCAATCTCAAGAATGTAGATTATGGGAGATTACTGACTCAATGAAACGGTCCAATGTCAGAATCATTGGCATCCCTGAGGGGGTGGAGAAAGAGAGAGGTCTATAAGACATATTTGAACAAATTGTAGCTGAGAACTTCCCTAATCTGGCAAAGGAAATAAACATTCATGTCCAAGAAGCAGAGAGGACCCCTCCAAAGGTCAATGAGAACAGACCTACAGCACGTCACATCATAGTGCATGCAATTCGCAAATATTAGATCCAAGGATACAGGATTGAAAGTGGCCAGGGGGAAGAAAATCCTTACATACAGAAGGAAAAATATCAGAATAATGTCAGACCTGTCTACAGAGAACTGGCAGGCTAGGAAGGGTTGGCAGGGTATTTTTAAAGCTCTATCTGAGAAGAACATGCAGCCAAGGATTCTTTATCCAGCAAGGTTGTCATTCAGAATTGATGGAGAGATAAGGACCTTCCAGGATCAGCAAAAACTGAAGGAATTCATAACCACCAAACTAGCCCTACAGGAGATATTAAGGGGGGTTCTACAAAAGTAAAAAGGCCCCAAGAGTGATACAGAACAGAAATTTACAATCTATAGAAACAAAGACTTCACAGGCAACATAACATCATTAAGATCATATCTCTCAATAATCACTTTCAATGTGAATGGCCTAAATGCTCCCATAAAACCCCACAGGGTTGAAGATTGGATAAAAAGCCATGACCCATCCATTTGCTGTCTACAAGAGACTCATCTTGAACCAAAAGATACATTCAGACTGAAAGTGAAGGGATGGAAAACCATTTTTCAGGCCAATGAACCTCAAAAGAAAGCTGGGGTAGCAATTCTCATATCAGACAGATTGGATTTTAAACTAAAGGCTGCTGTTAGAGATACAAAAGAACCCCATATTATTCTTAAAGGATGTATCCAACAAGTGGATATGACAATTATAAATATCTATGCCCCCAACAGGGGAGCAGCTAGATACACAAGCCAATTCTTAAACAGAATAAAGAGACATATAGATAATAATAGTTAATAATAGCAGACTTCAACACTCCACTTTCAGCAATAGACAGACCATCTAAACAGAAAATCAACAAAGAAACAAGAGCTTTGAATGACACACTGGACTAGATGGACCTCATAGATATATACAGAACACCACACCCCAGAAAAACAGAATACTCATTCTTTTCAAATGCACGTGGAACTTTCTCCAGAATAACCATATAGTGGGTCACAAAACAGGTCTCAACCGATACCAAAAGACTGAGATTATTCCCTGCATATTCTCAGACCACAATGCTTTGAAACTGGAACTCAATCACAAGGAAAAATTTGGAAGAAACTCAAACACTTGGAAACTAAGAACCATCCTGCTCAAGAATGACTGGGTAAACCAGGAAATTAAAAATCAGTTTAAAAAATTTCTGGAGACCAATGAGAATGAAAACACATGGGTCCAATACCTGTGGGACACAGAAAAGGCAGTCCTAAGGGGAAAATACATAGCCATCCAAGCCTCACTCAAAAGAATAGAAAAATAAAAAATGCAGTTTTTATATTCTTACCTCAAGAAGCTGGAGCTGGAACAGAGGGACAGGCCTAACCAATGCACGAGAAGGCAAGTGATATAGATTAGAGCCGAGATCAATGAATTAGAAACCAGGAGCACAGTTGAGCAGATCAACAGAACTAGAAGCTTGTTCTTTGAAAGAATAAATAAGATTGATAAGCCACTGGCCAGACTTATTCAAAAGAATAGAGAAAGGACCCAAATTAATAAAATTATGAATGAAAGGGGAGAGATCACAACGAACACCAATGAAATAGGAATAATCATTAGAAACTTTTATCAACAGCTTTATGCCAGTAAATTAAACAACCTGGAAGAAATGGATGCCTTCCTGGAAACCTATAAACTACCAAGACTGAAACAGGAAGAAATTGATTATTTAAGCCAATTGATTAATTATGAAGAGATTGAAGCAGTGATCAAAAACCTCCCCTAAAACAAGAGTCCAGGGCCTGACGGATTCCCTGGGGAATCCTACCAAACACTCAAAAGAAGAAATAATACCTATTCTCCTGAAGCTGTTTCAAAAAATAGAAGCAGAAGGAAAAACTACCAAACTCATTCTATGAGGCTAGTATTATCTTAATCCCGAAGCCAAGCAAAGACCCCATCAAAAAGGAGAATTACAGACTGATTTCCCTGATGAATATGGATGCCAAAATTCTCAACAAGATCCTAGTAATGGGATCCAACAGTACATTAAAAGGATTATCCATCAAGACCAAGTGGGAAACATCCCTGGGATGCACGGGTGGTTCAACGTTCATGAATCGATCAGTGTAATAGATCATATCAACAAGAAAAGAGTCAGGAACCATATGATCTTCTTGATGCAGAAAAAGCATTTGACAAAATACAGCATCCTTTCCTGATTAAAACCCTTCAGAGTGTAGGGATAGAGGTTACATTCCTCAATAAAAATCACCTATGAAAAGCCTACAGTGAATATCATTCTCAATGGAGAAAACCTGAAAGCCTTTCCCTTAAGATCAGGAACATGACAAGGATGCCCACTCTCACCATTATTATTCAACATAGTACTAGAAGTCCTTGCAACAGCAATCAGACAACAAAAATGGATAAAATGTATCCAAATTGGCAAAGAAGAAGTCAAACTGTCTCTTTGCAGATGACGTGATACTCTACATAGAAAACCCAAAAGACTCCACCCCCAAACTACTCGAACTTATAGAACAATTCAGTAATGTGACGGGGTACATAATCAATTATCAGAAATCAGTTGCATTTCTATACACGAACAATGAGACTGAAGAAAGAGAAATTAGGGAATCCATTCCATTTACAATAGCACCAAAAACCATACATTACCTTGGAATTAACTTAACCAGAGACGTAAAGGATCTATATTCTAGTAACTACAAATCACTCTTGAAAGTCATTGAAGAAGACACAAAAAGATGGAAAAATATTCCATGCTCATGGATCAGAAGAATTAACATAGTTAAAATGTCTATGCTACCCAGAGCAATCTACATTTTCAGTGCCATGCTGATCAAAATAGCAATGATATTTTTCAAAGAACTGGAACAAACAGCCCTTAAATTTGTGTGGAACCAGAAAAGGCCCCGAATCGCCAAGAAATTGTTGAAAAGGAAAAACAAAGCTGGGGGCGTATTGTTGCCAGATTTCAAGCTATCCTACAAAGCTGTGATCACCAAGACAGCATGGTACTGGCACAAAAACAGACACATAGACCAATGGAACAGAATAGAGAACCCAGAGATGGACCCTCGGCTCTTTGGGCAACTAATCTTTGACAAAACAGGAAAAAACATCCAGTGGAAAAAAGACAGTCTCTTCAATAAATGGTGCTGGGAAAATTGGACAACTATATGCAAAAGAATGAAACTTGACCATGCTCTCACACCACACACAAAGATAAACTCCAAATGGATGAAAGACCTCGATGTGAGACAGGAATCTGTCAAAATCCTAGAGGAGAACATAGGCTGCAACCTCTTTGACATGGGCCACAGCAACTTTTTTCATGACACATCCCCAAAGGCAAGAGAAACAAAAGATAAAATGAACTTATGGGACTTCATCAAGATAAAAAGCTTCTGCACAGTCAAGGAAACAGTCAAAAAATCTAAGAGGCAGCCCATGGAATGGGAGGATATTTGCAAATGACACTACAGATAAAAGACTAGTATCCAAGATCTACAAAGAACTTCTCAAACTCAATACATGGGAAACAAATAATCAAATCAAAAAATGGGCAGAAGATATGAACAGACACTTTTCCAATGAAGACATACAAATGGCTAACACACACATGGAAAAATGTTCAAAATCATTAGCCATCAGGGAAATTCAAATCAAAACCACTTTGAGATACCACTTTACACCAGTCAGAATGGCAAAATGGACAAGGCAGGAAACAATTGTTGGAGAGGATGTGGAGAAAGGGCATCCCTCTTACACTGTTAGTGGGAATGCAAGTTGGTACAGCCAGTTTGGAAAACAGTGTGGAGGTCCCTTAAAAAGTTAAAAATTGATCTACCCTATGATCCAGCCATTGCACTACTGGGTGTTTACTCCAAAGATACAGACGTAGTGAAGAGAAGGGCCATATGCACCCCAATATTCATAGCAGCATTGTCCACAATAGCTAAATTGTGGAAGGAGTCAATATGCCCTTCAACAGATGACTGGATTAAGAAGATGTGGTCCATATATACAATGGAATATTACTCAGCCATCAGAAAGAACGATTACACATTTGCAGCAACATGGACGGGACTGGAGGAGATTATGCTAAGTGAAATAAGTCAAGCAGAGAAAGACAATTATCACATGGTTTCACTCATTTATGGAACATAAGAAATAGGAAGATCAGAAGAAAAGGAAGCAAAGAATGAAGGGCGGATAGACAGAAGGGGGAATGAACCATGAAAGACTGTGGACTTTGGGAATCAAACTGAAGGCTTCAGATGGGATAAGGGTGGGGGATTGGGATAGGCTGTTGATGCTTATTAAGGAGGGCACATATTGTATGGCGCCCTGGGTGTTATATGCAAATAATGAACCATGGAACATTGTATCAAAAACTGGGGATTTACTGTATGGTGACTAATATAACAAAATAAAGTGTATAATAAAATAAAATAAAATAAAATAAAATAAAATAAAATAAAATAAAATAAAATAAAATAAAATAAAATAAAATAAAATAAAATAAAATAAAATAAAATAAAATAAAATAAAATAAAATAAAATAAAATAAAATAAAATAAAATAAAATAAAATAAAATAAAATAAAATAAAATAAAATAAAATAAAATAAAATAAAATAAAATAAAATAAAATAAAATAAAATAAAATAAAATAAAATAAAATAAAATAAAATAAAATAAAATAAAATAAAATAAAATAAAATAAAATAAAATAAAATAAAATAAAATAAAATAAAATAAAATAAAATAAAATAAAATAAAATAAAATAAAATAAAATAAAATAAAATAAAAATGAGTGCAAAACATTCTTTAGTGCTAAGATAGAAATTTGTACTCGTTACAGAGTTGTCACACACAGACACACACACACACCCACACACACACACACACACAGACACACTTATTCAACGTTGAAGCAAGAGGGGTGCCTGGGTGGCTCAGTCGTTAAGCGTCTGCCTTCAGCTCCTCTGCTGGGGAACATCAGGCTCCTCTGCTGGGGAACCTGTTTCTTCCTCTCCCACTCCGCCTGCTTGTGTTCCCTCTCTCGCTGGCTGTCTCTCTCTGTGTCAAATAAATAAATAAAATCTAAAAAAAAAAAAAGTTGAAACAAGAGATTGTTCAAACTCTTTCTTTACTCCGGACCTATTCTTTATTCTATGTCAGTCTTCCTCCACACTTTTCCTCCTACCCCTGTGGAGGAGAAGACAGCAGTTCATTTATGGAACAGGGAGACATCCTCACTAATAGTTAGGTTGCTCAGTATCTCAGCCCAGGCTCTCCTTTCATGCATGTATCTGGGCAGGTACTTTCATCCATAGCCTGCACTGCAAACCTGCTCAACCAGATACTCTTACAACAACTATCTATACAAACCTTGACAGGCCAGAGGATGACAGTCCTCAAATTTGAAATTAAATAGGGAAAGATTGGAGAGGAGGCTGAAAACACATTAAGGCAAAAAATTTAAAGTTAAGCTCCAACCCAGCTTTTAACAAAGTTTTCCATTAAGGATCATTGGGGAACCTGACAACATTTAATAATATGGTTCTTTAATTTATATAGCTGTTATTCATTAAGAAAAAAAACCCTCAAGAAAACAGAGTTAAAGGATGAAGATGATGGGTGGGGTAAAATTAGGAGGTTTTAAATCTGTGATCACAATAAAGAAACTGTCAAATAAACCTCCAACCGAAAACTTAAACTCCACTGTGATTCTTAATGTGCAAGCCTATTTGGGGTGAGTGAATGAAAACACCCTTCCAAAACAAGCCAGGAAGGGTAGAGTCTACAAATTTAGCTTGCAGTTTCTCAAGCAGACCAAGGGGTGGGGAGTAAATTATTCAGGCAAGTGTATATAATTCTATCAATTAAACACCAAATACCTCAACATATGCAGTGCTAACCATTCAAAAAACATGTAGGCTAAATTAAAATTCAAGAAATCATGACTGGGAGAATAATAGATATTTAACACTAAAAATTTCAACAAGTCTTTTTCTGATAAAGTCTACTTAATTAAAGGAAAAATATCTAAGATATGCATAATTAATTTTTTCAACATTACACTATTATGTTATGCACATCCAATTAGATCCTTCCAGATTTAAGTCTAAACAAAACATTTCACCCATTGTTTGGTTTGGATTCTTTTTGTTTTTTATTTATGTTTCAATTCATACAGAGACATTATAGATTTATACAGACATTCTTATGGTTAAGATGAGGTTGTTTTCATGGATGCTTCAATGTTCCCTGAATGATGTGAGTACATGGGAGAAGCAGGCTCCCCTTTGAGCAGGGAGCCCGATGTGGGACTCCATCCCAGGACCCTGGGATCATGACCTGATCTGAATTCAGATGCTTAACTGACTGAGCCACCCAGGTGTCCCAGTTTGATACATTTTTTTAATTCATTTTTTAAAATATATGCTGTAAGGTGTAGTGGTCCAAATTCATTGTTTTGCATGAATAATTTCATTCTGAGTTAATGAAAAAGCTCTGGAACTAGATAGTGATGATAATTTTATAGTATTCTGAATATATTAATAACCACTGAAGTGTACATTTAAAATGCTGAATTTATTGTATATAAAATAATATCTCAAAAAAGAAAGTGCTTATTTTCTTCCACTTTTAAAAATTTACATTTTCAAAAGTGTATGTTATAAGAAGTATAACATAGCTAACATCTTAGGTAAATTTTTTGAAAATATTAATAAATGGCTAAGTAAAAATGAGAGGATGGAAAAAACATGTTGGTATGTAAACACTAATTCACAACAATAATAATAAACATAAAAACTTGAAGAGAGAAGAATGAGTTATGATGAAAAAACAGTAAAATATCCTAAAATTAATAAAACACAGATACTAAATGCAAATGCTCAACAAGATGAAATCCATAGAAGAAGAACAAGATTGAAATGATAAGTACTGCAATGCAAGCACTTAGGAGCAAGAATTAAATGCTGTAATAGTATCAATACATTTTTAAATAAATTTTATAAAGTTGAAGTTAATACATGATTTAAAAATAAAATTTTGTTAAGAACCTTTCCTTTGATGAGTGTAGTCCTCAATCCATGTGTACCAACTGGCTCATTCTACTCCTGAGATGGGAGTGTGCAATTTTAGTCTTCTTTAACAGTTATTATCATAGTTCTATATAGTGTGCTTATATTTCTTCTTTTTTGAAATCTTTGAAAACTTAGAAATCACTTATTGAATTTCTGCTATGAAAAATGAAGGTTTAATGTCAAAAATATTTCTATGCATATGTAGCATACTATATTGGATAAGAATGCATTTTTAAGATCCATACCATTCAGAATTGTATAAAATCTTGATTCTTATTAACTATTTAACTTTGATTACATTACACAGATTTTATGAGGTTAAATGAACTACTGTGTGTAATATACATAGAATAGTGTTATCAAAAAGGTGTAATATTATCTATTAGTATTGATTATTACAATAATATCTATTAACATTATCATTCTAGATATTGCTGTTTTTATTATTAGTAACAGTTATTCATTTATACATTTGTCATTACAGAAATAGATTTTAACAGAAATTAGGGGAATAATCACACTGTAAAAGAACATATTTAAAATTTAAAGATAACGAAAATAAAATATATCAAACTGTGGGGTGAAGCCATTAAACAAAATTTTGTAACCCTAAATAAATATACTGTAAGCAAAGTTCTGACAAATTAGCTAAATACCTCTTTAAGGAAGTTAGGAAAAGAAGAGCAAACTGAAATCAAGAAAACAGGGGAAAGGAAAAAGTACAGAAAAAAAGCATAGCAAGTAAAGACAAGTGTATAGAAAAGATCAACAAAATTAAAAACTGATTTGAAAAGCCTTATAAAATAGATAAATTCCTAAAAGTTTTGTTGATAAAGTGCAAGAGAGAGAGAAAGAGAGAAGACACAAATTACTGATATTGAGAATGAAAAATAGAGATCTGACTGAAGATCCTATATGTATGTATAAATGGATAATAAAGTCTTTATGAATAATTTTTGTTAGTAAATTGGGAAAAGTAGACAAAATTGATAAATTATTAGAAAAAAATTATTAAAACTGACCGCAGAAGAAATGGAAAAAGTGAATAGCTCCAAATCTCTTAAAGAAATTAATTTTTAATTAAAATCTAGAAAATAAATTTAGATATAGATGCTTTCACTGGTAAATTTTTCAGGCATTGAGATCAAATTAACACCCACAGAATACTTTTTTTTCCTAGACAAGAGAAAGGAAAATAATTGTTACATATTTTATAAGGTCACATTGACAGATACCAAAATCTGCTCACTAGTACAAGAAAGGAAAATACCATGTTAATTACTTTTCTGAATACAGATGCAAAAGTCTTAAAATCTTATCAAACCACATTCAACAATACATAAAAAATATATCATGACAAGATAAGATTTATTTCAGTAATACAAGAAAGATTTCACTTTCTAAAATCAATCAATTTAATTCATTATAGTAACAGAATAGAGAGGAAAAAATCATATGATTAACTCAGTAGATACAGGAAAAGAATTTGAAAAATTCCCTCACAAATGAATAACAATTTTAATAACCAGGAATATTCTAGAAACCAATAAATTTTCTTAATCTAAAAAGGGGTATTATACCTGTATTGCTTAGGTTAGAGTGACTACAAATAATACAGCTCAAGGAAGTAATACGGTAATTTATGGATAGAGAAATAAGGGAGAATCTAGGGGAGTTAAAATCTAACATTTTGTTGTTAAAGACCGGAGTCCTCAAAAATTAAACAACTGGAAGCACAGGATCAAGGGAGAAGCTGCTAATTACAATGAAATCTGGGTTGGGAAGACTGAAAGAGTTAGGATGACCAAGGGAGCGTCACCACATGCCATCTTCTATATGATGTGACTTTCTCACAGTTTGCAACTTCAGAACAGTCCTATTTCTTTTTTCTTAGACTGGAGCTCAGGGGTCCAAGACTGAGTGTTCCAGTGAACAAAGAAGATGTTGCCTTACCTCTTCTGACTTAATCTAAGAAATCACATGGTGTCACATCTGCCACATTCTATTAGTTATAAGGAAATCACAAGCCCACTCAGTTAAAAAAGGAAAGATGTGGTCTCACTTCTGGATGGGAATAATGTTAAGATTATCTTGTGGGAACAGACATACCAGAATCACCTTTGAAAAAATCATTAACAATTACCTATCCTCTATAATCTCCAATCCCTCATTCTGGAAGATGAGTTTTTAGTTGATTAGTATAATTTTTTTATTGATTCTTGAAAACTTTTATTTCTTTAACCTTTTTTTTGTCATTTTCATTATACTTTCTTAGAGTTTTTGTTTCCCCTGTATACCATTCCTATATTCAAATATTTTATCTTTCTATAATGCTTTTATTTTCTAGAGGTCATTAGTATACTTGGATTTTTCCTTTTTCTAAAAACACTACAGTTTTTTTTGTATTGGTATACATTTTCTTGTTTTAAGGGTGTAATATCAAAATATCTATAATCCTGATATATTTATTTTTCAAAAATTATCTCAATTTTATCACTTTCCATTTTTGAATGCCTTATTTTATCTTTCTGTCACAAATGGCTGTTGATATTTTATTGGCTATCATATTTAAAACTGATTCTTGTTGAAAACTCTTGCTCTTGGTTTAGGATTTATTGACAAATGGTCTCATGTTATGTGCTTGATCTGGTTGTTGTTCTTTTATGTAGAAGAACTGTCAATATTTGGAGGTCTTTTTTTCCCAGAATGTTAGTTTTTCCACAGAAGACTTGTCTGGAACTATTCTACAAGTTGGCTGAAGAAAGTCAAAGACACCAGGCTGAGACAATCTGGAGAGCCAAACCATGAATGCTGTTTTGTGTTCATACTAACCTATATGCAAACTCTAATTCAGTCCTCTGGTTCATCTCACATCTCACTTCTGCCCTTCATGTGCCTCGTGTCCTTGAAGCCACAGCACATGTAGACCACTATTTCCAGAAAACATGTAATTGTTGTTCTGCCTTGGAATCAGGCACTTCTCTGTAGGTGTTAGATCCATGGGTAAAGTAAAGTGGGTCAAAATTTCTCATAAACTTTCTGACTCCTCTCACCTAAGAACTTGTTCTGTGGTTTATGTTTCAATTTTAACCTCTTCATTCTTGGTGCCAATGTATTTTCTGAATCCTTGGAGTTTTACAAGGAAAATCAGTTCACTTCTCATCATATTTCATCACTTGTCATGATTATCAACAACTTAGAAGTCCTTTAGGACTTGTCCTCAAATCTCAAATATATCCCTTTCCTCATAGAAACCTGAAATTTATATCTGCTTTTATTTACATTTTTATCATATATGTGAGTATGTATGTATGTGTGTGTTTATCTTTTTACGTTATATTTAAATTTATGTAAAGGAAAACGGTTGTGTTTATTCATCTAAAACTTATATACTTTCTGTTCAAAGTGATATTTGTGAGTCTGATGATTTATTTCCACTCAGTTCTACAATCACCTTTTCTGTCTGCTCTGTGAAAATGAATCTGGACTTTTGTTCTTAGTTAGGGGGCACAATGTTAAGCTTTGTCTGTAGGCAGTCTGAGAAAGACATTGCAGAAAGAAAGGGTTTTGCTTCCTGGTTCCAGTGTCCTTCTCTAGGCAGGCTCTAGCAGTACACACTGGTTTTCCAGAGCTCTGGAAGCCAGAGCTTCTCCAGTACCCTCCTCCTGCAGTTCATGGAAGTCAACAGCAATAAACCAACAGCTTTCCTGGCAACTCCTCTGCAAGTGGTTTTGTGGTAGATTACCTCTGATGAGTCACTTCCTTGAGAACACTTTTACTTGGCAAGCTGGAGGGTGAATTTCCATCAAGTCCCCAGGGGCAGATTTCTGGGAAGTTCCACAGTATGGGAACACAGTAACTTCTCTGTCACTCAGGGGCCAGGCTGCAGACTCCCCAACAATTGTGGAAGCTACACCCTGGCAGGTGTAGCAACATGGCTGCTCTCTTCATCCCTAGGTATAATGGCTACTCTATAATGGCTACACAAACCCCCCAACAATTGTGAAAGCTACACCCTGGCAGGTGTTCCCAACATGGTTGCTCTCTTCATCCCTAGGTATAATGGCTACTCTTTCTAGAATTCTCTTCACTTCTTATTAGATAATATCTTGTTATTCCAATCCCCTGTTATGGTTGATAATTCTTTATATTAAATTTTCTTTGTTCGAGTTACTTTCTGATTCTCTCTCCTGACTTGACCCAGACTGATATTCTTTCCTTATGTGTATAGTGATAATTTATTCTTCTTTCTTTTTCTTTTTTACTACCTATGGTATTCTTTCTAAAATATGCATTTAATTTGCATTTCACTCATTACTGATAAGTTTGCACAACTGTTAAGATGTTTACTGGGAACTCATGTTTATATCTACCAATCTTTTGTATAAGTAATATTATTTAATCCTCACAACAGTAGTAATATATTCTCTGTTTTATCTGAGGAGATTGAAATTCCACTAGGTGTAGTGATCTCTCAAGTTAAGTAAGTTGCTCAGGATAAGGAAGTAGTAGATCTAGAATTTAAAAGATTACCTTTAATTCCAAAATCACTGTTATTTCTACCACTCTATGCTAAGCAGTAATGGACATGGTGTAGAAAGTGAGAGTTTACTATTATGATTTGACAAGACAGAGCTTGATTTATTTAGAAAGCAGCTAGGATTCATTAACAATCAATACACTTTTCTTCTGGCCAGTGGGAACAGGAACGGAAAGAAAGTAATCTGTTTTCAGTCATTAAAAAACTAGTTTTCCTATGAGTTTCTGAATTAAACTCATTCTGAAATTCATCACTAACCCCTGAATATAGCGGGTTTCAGATAATATTGGGTCATTACATTTTTTAGTCATCTTAAAAGATAATGAAGAATAATGTATGTGAAAATCAGTCTGATGAAGAAAGAAAATATTTAAAATTCAAATTCAGATAAGACTTCATTAAATAGGCAAAGTAGAAGTCCCAAAGCTGGACTTGTTCACTTCTTGGTTTGCAAATGAAGATTTTTAATAATTGAATGACAGAGAAATCAATGTGGGGAAAGAATTCAAAACCTAGCACCTCAGAGGAGTTAAATATAATATAATTACATGTCAAATCCATGAGCAAGATTTTCAGGACTGTCGATTTGAAATCAGTGAAAGTTATTCAAAGGGACAAGGGGAATATACTCCCTGTCCCATACTCTGCCACTCTGTTTTATACGTAAGGAGATTTGCACACCATCTAGTCCCAAGACCACTTTAAACATTTGCGAAGTTTTTCCTTTGCAATCCACTCTTCCACCTATGCTATGATCTCTCCTTTGTGTCCTCTGCTCTTGGGCTTCTGTAGTGTTCAATATTAACCTTTGAAAATGGTGATGGGTAACAGCAGGGTTACTTCTCTTAGCAACTGAAAAATATTAGAGGCATAGGAGAATAAATGTTTTAAAAGAAGAAGAAGAAGAAGAAGAAGAAGAAGAAGAAGAAGAAGAAGAAGAAGAAGAAGAGGAAGAAGAAGAAATAATTGTGGTGCCTGGGTGGTTCAGTTGGTTATGGTCCGACTCGATTTTGGCTCGGGTCATGATCTCAGGTTTGTGAGATTGAGCCCCTCCTCAGTCTCTGGGCTAAGCATGGAGCCTGCTTGGGATTCTCTCTCTCTCTCTTTCTCAAAAAAAAAAAAAAAGAGAGAGAGAGAGAGAGAGAGATTGAGAATTTCATTCAATGGAACAAAGAACTATTTAAATAAGGGTTGTTTCTTGGCAGTTTTCAAATTATGCAACATCAGTTGCTGCTTATTTATTTTATCAGAATTTAAAAAAACAAAATTCATTAAGCGTCTACCTTTGGCTAGGGTCATGATCCCAGGGTCCTGGGATCAAGCCCTGCATCAGGCTCCTTACTCAGCAGGAATCCTGCTTCTCCCTCTACCATTCTCCCTGCTTGTGTTCCCTCTCTCGCTGTCTCTCTCTCTCTCCCTGTCAAATAAATAAATAAAATCTTTTTAAAAATTCATTAGTCTATATCAGTACATTATGGGATGTGGCTCTGAAATTGCTTCTGATAATGTCGAAAAGGTAATATTGTGCAACTGAATTAGGGTAATATGCTCACTACTTTGCTGCACAGAGTACACCTTACCTACACCAACAAGCTTACCACCTACACCTTATAAAGCTCAGTCTTTTGTTTTCCAAATAATCATGTTTAATACATGTGGCCACTGGCCACACTGTTGAACTGGTTTCTTGCTGGATACATTGAAATCTTATCATTTACAAAAATAGAATCATAAGTAAATCTTGCTATTCCATATAAGTACAGGTCTTTGATATACCATCTGGTTTACCAACACCTCATTTGACTAGTTGATGTTTAAATGCATATTTCACAAGTAAACTTTCTATATGAGACCATAATTTATTTTCTTTTTTTCATTAATGTATCTGTGGGATGGAATCTCTTGTGTTTCAAGAGTCTCTGCCTAGTTTCAAATGATTTTCCTGCATTTTTAAGATAAGTAGGTGCTACTGCATACAAAGATAAGAAAAGACAGAACAGCCCAAGTAAATTGTTAAGTGTTCATCTGGGGCACATGAAAGTATATCCTGTGCTGTTGTTTGGAAATACCTGATGTCTCTGATTTACTTTGGTTTGTACCTTTACATTTGCCATTCCCTACCTCATAGTCATGACTGCCATAACTATTTTATTTTCAAGATTAAGGTTTATCTTTACGTTATTTATCATTAGTTGCCCAAATAAGTCTCCCAGATTCCAACACTGCCAAATTCTCACCCTATGAGCCTGACTTGAGTGGAAGGTGACTAACAACAGAAACCTAGACCTCCCCCACTTGGTTATTGTTGACTCAGAATGATGGCCATTCCCCATCTCAATGCTGACTTAACTATTGACAGCTTTACCCCCATCTTCTGATGATATCAAGGCTGCAAGTCATTCTCTCTCACCAGGGTTTTGAGACCCTTGTCCCCAACACTGCTGGGGAAAGTGGAACTGTATGTAGCCTCCCTGCCACCTGGCCCTGCACATATATGCTCACAATATTAACATTTCTTTTCTTGTATGTGAGTCAGATTAGTGGTATGTGACAAGCTGTCACTTTAGATGTAATTAGATGAAAGCTTTTTCGAGGAAAAGCTTCTAAGAGGGAATGTGATTTAGTATTTCCTAATGGGGGCATTTTTTTCCCCCTAAGGAACACATAAAAATGTTTAGGTCTAATAGTGTGAAGGCTTTCCAACAACCGAGAATCTTAATTTACCATTATCCACAATCAAATTAGTCAAGAAACTGTTGTGGTAGACTGTAAGCCAGCTATTTCAATGTTTGCCTTCCATTTTCATCACAGTATCCATGGAATCTAGGAGAGAGTTTAGTGCCTTGTAGGTACTATTATATAATATGATTAATGTTATATAAACCATTTATTGCTGAATGCACATAAAGCTAAAAGGGATTTTAGAAAGATGGTGTTTTTCCTTAACAAGATGAAAATAAATTAATATAACTAGCAATATAGAGCTAGAAATATGAGCTATGGAAGTAGTGACAGAGATCTTTTAAAAGAAACAAACTTTTAGAGAAAGCAAATTGATATGAACCAAGAATTTAGGGCTGCCTTCATGGACCTTTAGGAGAAAATGGTTCAGTGACTAATTTTTGATAATTGTTTTGAGTATTACTTTGTAGCAAACATTTATTTTGTCTGTCAAATAACTCATTACCATTTTATCAGACCAAAACTCAAAAGAAGAAAACTCAAAATAACCCTCTAAAGAAATAAAGCTACCTATGAACATTATTCATAATTTTAACATGAATAATCAATATTTCAACTTAAAATCTACATCATCTAGTGAATAATTTATTTGTATTAATTTGACTCTAACTCCTCCATATGAAAATTAGTAATATGGCATCAAGTATAGGTATATATTTAATCTCATTGAATTTACAACGGAAATGTTGACAAAGAATGAATATGTATTATTCTGTTAGGATAAGTTAAGCCACTCTGTCCAATCCATCAGCTCAACACAAAACACAAGAAAGGAGAGTATTCTAATGAAGAAGGAAAAGACATATGGCCAACAGCCATGACTTATACTTCATACATTCACTCATTTGATTCTACAATCATTTATTCATTTACTTAATAGCTGACACATACATTCATTTCAGAAGCATATGCTAAGAATTCACCATATTCAGGCTCTATTCTCAGAGGAATGCATAATGAACCCAAGGAAGACGGGATCTCTGCCTTTTCCCTATCTGCTGTTGTATGCACCTTTTTAGCATCTCTGACCTCATAGATTGATCCTGGTGGCATTCTCCAAAGATGTTTTCCTTCCTAGTATTACTCATCCTTGCCAATAAAATCTTACTTTCCCTAGTCAGGAATGGTGAAATCAGTTATCTGTCTATAATAAACTTGGAGGAGTTATTTTATTCTACATTTTATAAAGGTGGCGTGCTGTGTAAAACTCCCCTCCAGGTGACATTGGTGCTCAGGAGCCTGGCAGAGGTCTCTGGAAAGGATTATAGTCAGCCCATGGTTGTGTGTTTCATTAGAAGCCTATTGCTAATATTGCAATCATGGTGATTACCTAGTAAGCCTCCTTCACAGGAAGACCAGGTTCCTGAGTCTGTTGCTTCTTGCTGTATCCTGGGGGTGATAGAGCTGTTTAAGCGCACTTTCTCTGTTGGTTACATCCTATGGGACCTACCAGCATAAGTCCCACTGGCAGCCAGAGGCAGGCAACGTAGTGATATCCCCTGGCAGCAGCCACAAATCGGGGCACTGAACAAGTAGTGATGACTAATTTTATGTGTCAAACTTGACTGGGCCACAGGTACCCAGTTAGTCAAACCTTATTTTGGGTGTGTCCATGAAAGTGTTTATGGAGATCAACATTTAAATCCGTAGACATAGTAAAGCAGATTGTCCTCCCTATTGTGGATGGGCTCATCCAGTCAACTGAAGACCTGAATAGAATAAAAAGGCAGAGTAGAAGTGAACGCCTTCTGCCTGACTGATTGCACTGGACCTTGGCCTTTTTCTAGCCTTTGGACTCAGACTGAAACATTAGCTCTTCTTAGGTCTTATACCTCCTGGTTTGCAGACTGGAACTTACACCATCAGTTTACGTAGTACTCAGTCCTTTGGATTTAGCTGGAATGACCAGTAGCTGTCCTAGGTCTCCAGCTTGCCAATTGAAGATCTTGGGGCTTTTCAGCCTAAACACACACACACACACACACACACACACACACACACACACACTTTTGGTTCTGTTTCTCTGAAGAACCTTGACTAATACAGATGATAAAACTATATATTAAGAATGACTGAGTCACACTGTGCAAATATAATTATACCAATTTTAGATACTAGGTGTTGAAATATACTGAATTCAAACTGACAATGGATTACTGAAGTAGTAAAAACCCTTAACCAGGGAAAATTTCTAAAGTTATCTTATGAAGATTTATGTTCTAGTTTTATTGTTCCACCTTGTTTGTCCAGGGCTATGCCTTCTGTTAAAGAAGACAAAAGGTGACATCTTTAATCTGAGGCTCTATCTATAATCAAACATGTTAGAAGAGTGTTGGTCCAAAGAATTCTCGGGTTAGAGGTAGAAACTTACATTTTTTTATGTGTGAACTTGAGACCATTCTCTTTCTGTTTTCATGTAGTAGAGCTCTGTTCTATATTCTCTGCAGATGTAGAAGGAATATTTTACTAGCCTTGGGGAGATGTGTTACTTTGTAACTGAAGTCTGAGGTGGAGATGTATCCTTATTGAGTAGAAACATAGTTGTCTTGAATCTTCCATTATAAAACCACTATATTTTTATTCTATAAATAGTTCCTTGGGGGTGGTGCTTTTTAATCATTTCACACCAATATAACTTGGAATAAATTTATCAGAGACCAATGGAAAATAAGATTATATAGCTAAGGTAGAGTAATCTCACGGTATCAAATTACAGTAGATGCAGACACGTGACAAACAGCAATGAACATTTCATGGTTGTAATTCAAGCAGCAGCATTTTATTGGAAAAACTTTAATTTGATAGAAATAAGTAGTTCAACTCCAAGATTCATGAAATGCTCAGATGATACTTCAACCTGAGATATTGCAGCTGAAATATAATTGATAAAGCTACAAGGTGGTTATAGATGAAAATACATTTTAAAAATAGAGAGGGGCTTTCAAGCTAAAATGGATTACTTTTATTTTTGAGAGGACTAAGCACATCCTATTCTGTTTCAATATTCACAGATGGCACACATTTGGAGAGGGCATTCACATTTGAAGAAATGCACAGAAAAACACTTCCTAAAATATGTATCATGAGATATTAAAGGCATGCTAGAAAAGAAATGAAACAACATCCACAACAACTACAAAATATTCAGTGGTTTAACATATTTTAGAACCTACTGTTTAAGAAAACCATTTTTGTAGTTAGATTTCTCGGAGCCTACAATATACTAATGTTCATCGTGTATCTCCAAGATCGGGATATATTATGTGGGATTTGTAAAACATGTTTGAATACAGCATCCTATCTTCATAGAACATCTTTTCCTCCTTGCATCCTAAATAACTTCAGTTTGGAAAATAGTAGCTGAGAACCTCATCATTACAACATATACTGCTTTTCTTATGTTTTATATTTGTATATTTGCAACTGGGAGCTGAACTAGCAACAGAAGATTTTCTGAATTGCGAACAAAACTACACTTTGAGCAATTGTATGCCCTTATGCAGAACGCTCACCAATTTTATGTTATCATGTGATCTTATATTCATACTGTTCAATGTGGGATGTTGTAACAGGGATACCAGAATTTAATTGACACCTATAAACTATAATAAAGTAACTTTTATAATCCTGGTTAAGGAATTCACCAATAATCATTTTTATTTTAATTAGTTCACATTTATTGTGCTCCTACCATGTGCCAGATGAACTAACATAATGAATGATCATACAGCAGATACACCAATGTATCATTTGTACATAAGAAAAGTATATTGACCAAGTTAGGACATCTGTTTATGGCTTCTCAATCCATCCCTTGTGACTGATAGATTCATAAACGAAAACTACCTTCCTATGGTATTTGTTAAGAAAAGACACCTGCATTAATTTTCAATGACAAATATTATGGTTATATTCATCCACAGGAGTTTCTCTAAAAGAAACGTGTTCCTCCTTTGCATTTCAATGAACCATCTTCAGTAACACAGCTAAGAATTGGACTTCAGAGTCACAATGACTTGGGTTTTAATCTTGGCTCTGCCACCTTGCAATTATGCGGTCTTGGGAGACTTACTATCCTTCTCTGAGCCTTTATTTAACAATGTGCTAATCTAGTTAATTGACCGATTTATGACAAGTGCAGTGTAATCTCATGTGAAGCTCTCACACCACGATTAGTATGGGGTGGATGCTCAATGTAAATGACGATTATGGAGATGATGATAAATGATTGAGGATCAATCTGCTTTTGTGCAGAATAGATTGGGGGAAGGGATATTGGCTGTAGAGAGAATTCTAGAAGATGGTATTTCAATGATAATGAGATGACAGCATACATTTGAGATATATTGTGAAATACATTATGAACATCGTTTAGTAATAAAAAATTTATAGGTGATGGAGTTATGCGCTTAGTTTTCCCTAAGCTTTTCCTATGAGGCTTCGTGTTATCGGCAGTACTCTTAGTGATAATGGGATGCTGGGTGGAGCTGAAGTCTGACCAGGTGGTGTTGAGTGGCATGAGAATTCACAATATCCCTGTGCATGCTAAGGAAATAAATGCTGAACTGCTTACTTCCCATGGAAATGCTCAGCCACACCTAAAAGAGAGATCAGCAGTACCAACCCTAAAAATGCAAAGATCCAATTCTTTATACTGTTTCTCTTTTTTACCTTTTCAGTTTGCATATTATTATGTTGTGGCAGTATACACAGCAAAAGGGAACTTCCTCTTGGTATATGATATTTATACCCTTAGACCATTCTGATAAAGTTGCATTAGAAAAGTGAAGTTTGTTCACTAATTCTGTGGGTAAATAATTATTCAATTTGAGGAGTAGAGTCTCCAAGTATTAACCTTGCTGAACAAAGAGCACATGTCTGTATCCAAATGAGCATAACTGCAAGAGAATTTTATGTGCTATTACATTCTACTCATAAAAAAGCCTTCACAATAACAGCAGCGGTGATTTGTCCAAAAAGTTCAGGACTTAATATGCTCTGTGTAACCTCTTGAGTCCATAAAAAGGAGTTGTAAACGTTGGCTTCTGATTTTGAAAATTTTCAGTTAGAGAAGCAGAAGTATGGACCAAAGAAAATTACAAATGTAAAACGAAGTCAAAAGAGGATGAAAATAAAGTTTATTTTAATGCAGTGTATTGCTTAATTGCTTTTTTTTTCCTTCTGTTTTTGCTTTTTTTGTTTTCTTTTTCTTTTTCTTTTTTTTTTAAAAGATTTTATTTATTTATTCGACAGAGATAGAGACAGCCAGCAAGAGAGGGAACACAAGCAGGGGGAGTGGGAGAGGAAGAAGCAGGCTCATAGCGGAAGAGCCTGATGTGGGGCTCGATCCCATAACGCCAGGATCACGCCCTGAGCCAAAGGCAGGCGCTAAACCGCTGTGCCACCCAGGCGCCCCATTTTGTTTTCTTTTTCTTTTATATGTTTGCGGGTATGAGGTATTATATTCGGGAAGAATCCAAAGTGTGTGTGTGTGTGTGTACACATATGTGTATATATATATACATACATATAAATTTTCAGTAAAACCCAAACACAAATTGAAAAAGAGCAGCAAACATAATCTGTGTATCTATATTTTATAGTTGAGTGTTTAAAAACGATTCGATTATGGCATTCAATAAAAAAATAGTTAATATAATAAAAATAATAATGTGCAAAAGTATAAGACATTCTGCATTTATGCATTTTTATATTCAGTGCACATAGGAAGAGCTTGATAAAAGCTCACCGAATTCAGAATAATGGCTCATCTGACTATCATAAAATCTTGTAAATGACTGAAACATACTTAGAACAATTATTAGCATGGCTCTCATTTTTCAGACAAGGAAACTGAGGCATAAATGATTATAATAATGATTTAATAATAATTATCTTGCTCAAAATCACAGATAAGACAATATAAACCAAATGTATTCTATTAAAGAAAAACCTAGAGTGATTTTCAACTTCCTTCCTAATTAATTGCTTGGATACCTAAGTAAATCAATCTGAAGAAAACAAAGACTTTGCCTAGAGCATTTGCTGTTATTGTTGTTTTCATTAACTGTAAATGCTACTTTCAACTTTTTGCCCTTTAGTGCTGCTGATTACATCCCATAGCGGTGATTCCAAAGACACAGAGATGATACGCAGTCCCATGGGCCCGTGATAGTCATGGTGGTTGATTCCCCACATCATAGACTGACCTTAAGTGGTCAATCTAACACAACTGTATAATTCCATTCTCCTTATGAAAGCTTGGTTTCAGGTGTCCAAGAAGTCCAAGATGACATAACTGGAAAACTGCTAAGAAAGTTTCCCTTAATCCTAAAAATAGAGACATAAGAAGGAGATGGACCCTCTTTCCCATCTAAACATTGCTGTCTCTGCATATTATACCTAGAAATTTGAAGGACATTATACAACCATAAGTTAGACTAGCCTAAGGACAATGAGAATTACAATAAATCCTTATGAACTTCTTATCATATGCTATTGCTTTATTATTGTGCAAACCAGTCAAAATTCACTCTATTCCTAGATATATTCAGTAATGTGAAGTGGGGCCCATTTGACTTTTGCAAGATCTGTCTATATAATCATAAACTTTAAGATAAAATGGGAAGATTCAGTAAATCATCAGGCATTTGGACATGTAGGAGCTTTCATTTTCATCTAGGAACATAATGCCATCTAAACACAACTTCGCTGATGTGGGAGGTATTCCAGATGTCTAGCAGGTGGCTTCCATTTCTTTTTGAATGACACTACATGCTTACTGAATTAAATGGAATTTAATTTTACCCTATATTCTGATACTTCAACTTACTTCTTTCTTGTATATTTGGAAAATAATTTGTAAATAAGAATAAAAAATAGGGAAAATATTGTCCAATGGCACAAAAAATGCTTTGGGGATTTCATAAAACTTTATAAGAACTAGTTTTACTATTATTCAGATGTTATACACATTAAAGACATTCTTCCTTGTTTTAGGAGTTTGACACAATTTCTGTTTTGGCAGATGTTTCATTTGGTTTTTGTTCCAATCATGTCAAAGCTTGATTTAACTAAAATCTGTTGCAATGTGTGACTGGCAGTCAAATAGCAATCCCCCAGCAATTGGGCTATATATCTAAGCTGTTACAACCACCATTGCCATTGCTCTCTTAGAATCTGTTTTTGTGGTTACTCCCATGGGATTTTGCTTCATGAGCTGAAGCAGAGGCAGCAAAAGCATAAAGCAAGCCTACAGAGAAATAATCTAGAAATTTATGTAAGTGTGAGATATCTGGCAGATAATAACAATCTAGTCAAGGAGTTGTTTTAAGCAATGAGATACTAACGAGGGCCCTAAAAACAAGAGGAAAAGATGAATCCAGGGGGAGGACCTGAAACTGATAGAAGGGTATGGGTTGGGGTCTAAAAAGATTTGGACGGAAAGCCTATCTTTCTTATTTTTGGGCTTCTGACCTTTGCCAATTTTATTTCACTATTTTGAGTCTCAGTTCTCTCATCTTTAAAACTGAGAAAATATCATTCATCACACAAAAAAAAAATGCAGTGAAAAGATTTCTTTAACAGCCTATGTTTTCCCTTAAATGTAAGTCAACTGCTATTATTATTTGGGAAGTCCACAAAAAGTAGGCAGAAGCAAAATTTTATGTCCAGAAATTTTAGAAAATATGAAGAATTGTGGAATGTTTTGCCCTCTGAACCTAAGGAAATTGTTGGTTCTGAGCTCTTTAATGTCCCTTGTTATACATGGTGTCAAAGGCCTGTAGAATGTAACTAGTAAGCATACTACTAATTTTCATTCCACACAGTAAGAGGGGCTATACATATCATATTTTTTTTCACATAGTGACACTAAATGCTGCAATGAGGAATACAAATGAGGTCAAATGAGTTAGCTTCTTGGTCTTGCTAATTTTCTTCATAATTCACATCCATCAAATGTATCACTTTCTAGTGTCTTCAAGCTGTGATATAGGAAGATATGGAATACAATACCTGCTCCAGGCTGTATATTAAAGGACACTCAGAACAATAACTAGAATATGTGTATAAATATAAATATATAGGAACTAGCATAATGTTAATCAGTGATCAGAGGGAAATATTAACCGGACATTACATGTGGAAATATGTAAATCTAGAGTTGGATATTAGAGCAGGAGAGGACAAGAGAAAATGACATTTTTTAAAAAGATTATTTATTTATTTATTTGATGGAGAGATAGCCAGCCAGCGAGAGAGGGAACACAGGCAGGGGGAGTGGGAGAGGAAGAAGCAGGCTCCCAGCGGAAGAGCCTGATGCGGGGGTTGATCCGAGTACTCCGGGATCACTCCCTGAGCCGAAGGTAGACACTTAACGACGGAGCCACCCAGGTGCCCCAGAAAATGACATTTTTTGAGTAACTACTCTAAGTACCATGCCAGATACTTTAAAGATGCCCCTTATTTAATTCTCTCTCTCCCTCTCTCTCTGGCCCTCCTTGCTCTCCTCACACCCCACTCATATGCATGCTCTCACTCTCTAAAAAAAAAAAAAAAGAAAAGAAAAAGAAAAAGAAAAAGAAAAGCCTCTTATTTAATCTATTCAATCTCTCAATAATCCTGGGAGATACAATTGGCATCTCCACTTTACATGAGAATACTGCTACAGTCACAAGTTGGCTCATGTGGCAATGTTGGGATTGGTGCTCTGGCTGGTCAAAGCTCTTTAGCTGCACCTTCCCCACAGAACTTCCCCACAGAACTCCCATGTCCCACATGGGAGAAACACTTAGGATTTTGGTGGAGGAAATAATTTCTGGAACAAAGGGTAAAATTAACATGTTTTATGAGAAATTTAGTTAAGAGACTACCCAAGAGTTGATCTGAATTGGCCTGGCTGTGATGATAATCTGAGTTCAGTAATGAGAAATTAGTTAGGAGTGGCAAAGAGATAAAGATAAGTTGTAGAAAGCCACTCTAAACAGATAATTATCTGTCTGAAGTATATTTCTATGAATGTGTTTTTGTAGTAACAGTTTCTAATTTTACTGGGAAAGTGTCCAATTCAAAGGAAATCAAAAGCATAAAATTCTGATAACTGTAACAAGGCTGTCTTTTTATTGAGCCCTGTTCTAATAATCTGCACTACAAGAGAGAATTCAATATGATGCCATTCCATTGTCTATCATTATCTGTGTGTTTCAGAAAAGATCATATTTTCATTGACTAGTTCATGGTTTCTCATCCATTACCATAATGTGTGGTTTCTATTCCTTTATTAGATTGGCAAGTTATTTATATGTAAAATTTTTTGTAGTAAGTTAAAAGTTACTTGCAATAGTTTCAATAATAAAACTTAATCATTTTCAGGTAATGGGAACTGGGGAAGAAAGAATGTGAGTTTAGTAATTTACATAACTTCTGCCTTATGCTTTATCTCTGATCTATTTTGCGAAGCCCTGAGAAATGTCAGCGTGAACGGGGAAACAGGAACTATGTAGGAAGGACTTTAAAAAGACCTATTTTTTCCAGCTTTCTGAATTTGAAAATAAAATTGATATTTAAGAAAATCATTGGGTAATATTATGTATTTATTTTTCTTCTTTATTGCTATTTGAATTTAAGAATCATAATATATGAATAAAACTCTCATCACCAAAATCACACCAGCTCACAAGAATGCTGCCTTCCTCATGTCCTCTGAAAAGCTTTAAAAGGGTTTGAGTTTTCAAGGTAGATGTTTTATGGCCTGCAGGCTAAATTCCACCAGCAAATATGCTTTGTTTGGTCTGCACCATTTTATTCGAATTTAATTTATGTAAACTTAAGGTTTACATAAAACTCTGAATAGGTATTTAAATCACTTTAATAAGACCTTGGGAGGAAGCAATTCAAATCAAGCTCCTCTTACTTTAAAAAATCTTTAAAAAGAGTGATTTTAAAAGTGAAATGAATCTAAAGAAAATAAAATGAAATGAAATGGATCTAGTTGATGCTGACTTAGTGCCAAAGGAGAGAAACTCAAGAGGCTAAAACCTTTGACTATGGCTTGTTGAGTTGGTGAGTTCTGGGGTTAATATATGTTACCAAGGTTTGTAGCTTGGTAAAACAAGAGGCAAATTTTCCAGACTAGTAAGCCAGAGTACATACCCAGCAGAGGTATATACTCCTAGAGAGAGATAGAGAAAATGCCTGCCAACTTAAATCTGTATGTTTTCAGTCCAATTTGTCCTTAAATTTCCCAGAGTCTGAGCAACCTTGTGGGAAGCTGAGAACTATATTAGCAGCTTTGAGCATATGATCATTTTTTGTCTTTGTGTTTGTGGTAAACATATTAATGGCCCTCAAAGATGTCAACATCTTAATCCTGGAAATCTGTGAATATGATTATCTATATGGCAAAGAGGATTTAAAGTTGAAGATATAAGCAAGGTTGCTAATTTTTACTTACCAAACTGATATGAAATTAGGGAGATTATCCTGAGTTATCTGGGTGGGTCCAAATCATCACAATGGTCTCTAAAAGTTGATGTGGGAGCCAGAAGAGCATCAAACAGATGGCAGCATGAGAAAGCCTCAGTGTGAAGTTGCTGATGAAGGTGGAGGAAGGGCCATCAGCCAAAGAATGTGGGTGACTTGTAGAAACGAAAAATAAAGACAAGGACACAGATTTTACTCTAAAGCCTCTGTAAAGGAATACAGCATTATACACTTTGTTTTTAAATTAGTAAAACCAATGTCAGATTTCTGCTTTAGTAATTTTAGGATAATAATTTTGTTTGTTTTATTAAGCCGCTAAATTTGTGGTAATTTTCTACAACAGTAATAGGACTTGAATAAAAATTCTTTTCTAACTGAAGTAGAGTATTGTTGAACATATACCTAAAAATGTGGGAGTGGCTCTGGAATTTGGGCAAAGACTGGAAAATGTTGGACTGAACATGATAGAAAAGGCTTAGATTCACCTGACCTGATGGTAGTAAAAATATGAATGTTAACGTATGCTAGTCAGGGCTAAAAAAAAAAAAAAAAGAATGAGAAGAATGGTAGATAAACCATATACTGCTTTAAAGAGTTCCTAAGTTATGATGAACAGGTTATTGTTGGAAATGAGTATATTAAAATCATTGCTTGTGACAGCTCAGGAGACAATAAAGAAGACAACAGAAATTGGAGAAAAGCTGATTCGTGTTATATAGTAAGAGAAAGCTGCACAGAATTGTGTAAAACAAAACTTGTAAAGGGTGAAACTGGGCATTCAACTGGGAAGATTTCTAAAAAAGTTTCACAGCCCGGTTTCTTCTTGCCATTTAAGTTAAAAATGTGAGAGGAAAGAGAGATTTAGATAAGAAACATTATGTAAAATGGAACCAGAAATTCATGATTTGAGAAATTCTCAGCCTATCCGGATTGTAAAGATATTATAATTGGTAAGTTCATTGTCAGGAAACCTGCTCTGGAGAAAAAGCTGAAGACATACTGGACAACCTCTAACTTATATACCTCAAAGAGATTTTTAAAAAGTAAGAGTATGCAGGTATACAAAATGCTCTTGAAGAAATTAAGCATGTGACTCATAGACCTTCTCAGCCATTTAAGTAGAAACGAAAAGATCTAGATGGCATTAACGGTGGAGGAACTATTTGTCTAATGGAGTGAATCTCAGAGAAATACATAGAAGGCCCACACATTTTGGGAGAAATAGACAAATTCACTTTTATAGTTGGAAACTGTAACACATATCTATCAGTAATTGACATATCTAGTAAGCAGAAAATAATAAACATATAGATGTACTGGACAACACCATTAATCAACTGGATCTAATGAACATTTATAGAATTCTTCACCCAACATCAGCAGAATATACATTCTTCTTAAGTTCCCATAAAATTGTCACCAAAATGGTCACCACATTCTGGATCTTAAAACATACCCTGACATTCGAAATTATTGAAATCATATAATATGTGCTTTAAAACTGCAATGGAATTAAACTAGAAATCAATAACAGAAAGAAAGCTGGAAATCTCAAAATACTTGGAGTTTAAACACTTCTAAGTGACACGTGCATGAAGGAAAAACTCTCAAGAAAATTAAAAAACAAATATTTGAACTAAATGAAAATGAAAATACAAATCAGCAAGAAGTTGCAAGATGCAGTGGAAGCATTGCTTAGAGAGAAATTTGTAATATTTAATGCATCAATTAAACAATAAGAAAGAGCTAAACTCATTCGTCTAAGCTTCCACTTTAAAAAAATAGAGAATGAAGAATATAAACATAAAGCAAGCAGAAAAAAATTAAAACAGAAATCAATGAAATTAAAAACATAAAGGTAAATAGAGAGATCAATGAAACCAAAGGCTTTTAGAAAAACAGTAAAATTTATCAACTTCTAGACAGGCTAAGTAAAGAAGAAAAAGACACAAATTACTAATATAGCTATTGAAAAAGGGGCCATAACTACTGATCTCATAGATATTAGAAGGAAAATAAAAAAATATAATTGACAAATGTATCCCCACAAATTTGACTTAAAAATGGAACAATTCCTTGAATAACACAGTCTAACAAAACTCACACATGGAAAGATAGATCATATGAATAGGCTTGAATCTATTAAAGAAATTGAATCAATAATCACTTTCCAAAGAAGAAAGTGCCAGACACAAATGGTTTCACCAGTGAAGCCTGCCAGATATTTAAATAAGAAGCTATCAAATTTCTTGAATCTCTTTCAGTAAAGAGAAGCAGAAGCAACACTTTCTAATTCATCTTATAAGATCCACATTATTGTAAAACTGAAGACATTATAAGAAAGAAAAAACTATAAACAAATATCTCTTACAAATATGTATGCAAAAATTCTTAACAAAAATACAGCAAACTGGATTCAACAATGTATACAAATATTTAAAAACCTCAATCAAATGGGAATTATTTTAGTTTTGTGAGTGTAGTTCAACATTTGAACTTTCACTTACATAATACATCACATCAGCAGGCTAAAGGAGAAAACTCATATGACCATATAAATAGATGTAGAAAAACAATCTGAAAAAAAAATCTGGCATCCATGGATGATAACAACCCTCAACAACTTAGGAATAAAAGGGAAGTTCCTCAACCCAACAAAGAACATCTGCAAAACTCTAACATCTTACCTAATGGTGAGAAACAGTATGTTTTTCCCCTAAGATTGACAAGGATGTCCCTTGTCACTATTCTTATTTAACACTGCAATGAAAAATCATAGATAATGCAGTAAGACAAGAAAAATAAATAAAAGGTATACAGATTGGGAAGGAAGAAATAATACTGATTTTGTTTACAGATGGCATGGCTATTTGACTCTCCACGCAAAAATCACAAAGAATCAACAAAAGTCTCCCAGAATAAGTAAGTGATAGTGACTTTGCAGGATGTAAGGTTAGAGAACAGTCAAATCTTTTCCTATATATTAGGAAAAAATAATTGGAATTTGACATTAAAATCACAACATTTCCCTTAGCATCCCCAAAATGAAACACTTAAGTATAAATCTAACAAAATATATACAAGATCTATATGAGAAAAACTATAAACTCTGATGAAAGAAATTAAAGAAGATCTAAACAAATGGAGAGATGGTCCATGTTTGTTGATAGGCAAAATAAATATTGTTACGATGCCAGTTCTTTCCAAAGTTTTCTATAGATTTAATACAATCCAATCAAAATCCCAACAAGTCATTTTGTATATGTTAACAAACTGATTCTAAAATGTATGTGGAAAGGCAAAAACCACAGAACAGCCAACACAATCTTGAAGAAGAAAAAAAATCAAAGGACTAATACTTCAAGTCTACAAGATTTACTAATAAGCCACAGTAATCAAGACAGCGTGATGCTGGCAAAGTAGCAAACAAATATAGCAATGGAATAGAATGAAGGGCCCAAGAATAGTCGACTATAGGTGTGCAGTTATAATCTACAGACATTTGGCAAAGGAGCAAAGGCAATTCAAAATGGAAAGGGTAGACTTTTCAACAAATAATACTTCAACAATTTGACATCCACAGGCAAAAAGCAAACTAAACTAAACCAAACCAAAACAAAAAAGCCCTGTACAAAAATTTGACTCCTGTCACAAAATTAACTCAGTCATAGACCTGCATGTAAAATACAAATCTAAAACATTTAAGGAATCCTGTAGATGATAATCTAGTTGAGATTGATTTTGACCATTTTTTAGACAATGCCAAAAATATAATACATAAAAAATAACAATAATTAAAATTAAATGTTCTGTGAAGATAGGTGACAAGGGTATGAAAAGATTCTCATCATTATATGTCGCTAGAGACTTGGAATTTAAAACAATAATGAGGTCCCGCTACACACTTATTATAGTGCCTACACCCCCCAAATTGACAATATCACATGTTGATGGGGATGTGTAGCATCAGGAGCTCTCCTTCATTGCTGGCGGAAATAAAAAATCTCACAGCCCCTCCTGAGGACAATTTGTCAGTTGCTTAAATTATCAAATACGCAACTACCATACAACCCATCAATTACACTTTTTCAAATATTTTTCAGAGAAATGAAAATGCATGTGCACAAAAAACCTCTGTATGAATGTTTATAGCAGTTTGATTTTTAATAACCAAAACCTGGAAACAGTCCATATGTAATTCAATGAGTAAATTGTTAAACAAATGGTGGTACGTTCATACTATGTAATACTTCTCAGCAACAGAACTAATGAACAGTACACATAACAACTAGGATGAATAATGCTGAGTAAAAAAAAAAGTAAATTTAAAAAGTCACCTATTATATAATTCCATTCATACATAATTCCTTAAGTGACCAAAGTATAAAAGTGGTGAATAGATTATTATTTGCCAGGGATCACAGACAAGGAGGGTAGTAGGTGTGACGACAGAAGGTCAATGCCAGCAATCCTTGTGGTGGTGGAACTGTTCAGTATCTTGACAGAAAATGTCAATATCCTGTGTGTAATATTGTAACGTAGTTTTGTAAGATATTATAATTCAGAGAATCTGGGTAAAGTGTACACAGTTTCTCTGAATTATTTCTTACAACTACATCTGAGTCTTTAATGATCTCAAAATAAAAAGTCTAATTAAAAAATACAGAGGGAGGGCACCTGGGTGGCTCAGTCGATTAAGCCTGTGCCTTCGGTTTGGGCTGTGATTCCAGGTCCTTGGATCGAGTCCCCCATTGGGGTCCCTGCTCCGAGGGGAGCCTGCTTTTCCCTCTGCTGCCGCTCCCCCTGCTCATGCTCTCTCTCTCTCTGTCAAATACATAAAATCTTTTAAAAAAACAAAAATAAAAAATAAAGAGGGAAATGCAGTCTTCACATGGTACTCTTTCTCAATCTCAGGTTTACATCAAGTGAAAATTTCTTGGCTAATTATGCACTAAGCAACAAAGCATCATTTACAGTGTATCATGTGAACCAGGTAACCTGGTAGTGATGCTCAATACCCAGAGAAGATGAGGACAGCCAACCTCACGTGGTCACTTGGACTAGAATAATGCAGAGATGAAGTTACATGTGCTATGTCAGCAAGACAAAATTTTCACTGGTTCCTCTATTAGCTATAATTAGATTGCCTTTATTCAAACTTGCCCATTACCAGTCCTCAGTCTTTGAAAGCCAAAGTATCTGTTTATAAGGCTTTTGCCAAACTTCCAGAGACAGAATTTTTCTCAAAACAGCAATAACAGTAATAATGATATTAATAGTAAAAGCAATACTTAATATTTACAGAATGCTTACCACATGCCAGACATTATTCTCATTGCTTTACAAGAACTACATAATTTAATTACCCACTAAGTCCATAAGCTGACTAAAATTTAAATCACATTTTTCACTTGACCTAGTGATTTACAATGGAAACTAAGTGATTTTCCCCAAGATGAAACACTTTGCAAGTGGTGGAAGCAGGGATTGAACTAAGTTAATATGACTCTGGAGACTGTTATCACAACACTCTGCTCTATTGCCTTACAGAGCAAAACTACATAGCTCATAAAACGATCTCTAGAGAAACATATTCAGAGAAAAAAAATAACATGCAACATTGGAGCAGGTGTGCCTAGAAGAAATTATAAGCATTAAGAACCTGGAGATTGTATAGGTCTAGGACATCATTATGCAGAGATTTTTGTCAAAAGAAATCAGTGTGAACCATCCAAAGATTTAAGAGTATGGGGTTCTCCATTAGAGGCAGGGAATCAGAGCTGCTAGAGGCTAGAAACTCCCTGGGAATGGTACACTGGAGACTGAAACCTGGCTCTGCTTAAGGTCACATTACTTGGCCTTACTTTGCCTCAGTTGCTCTATTGGTAAAAGAGGGGTACAAGTAGCATACATGTCAGTGGGGTGTTGGGAGAACGAAATGAGCTAATACGTAAAATCACTTAAATACAAAGATTAGTACTTTTAGCATGTGAAATATGCAGTGCAAATTAAATTTTCAAATGTTAAAAATGTTTCTGGAAGAAAATGGAAGGCTTCAAAGATCCTAAGTAATTTTTTTGAAGATTTTAATTATTTGTCAGAGAGAGAAGAGAGAGAGCACAAGCAGGGGGAGCTGCAGGCAGAGGGAAAAGCAGACTCCCCGCTGAGCAGGGATCCTGACTGGGGACTGGATCCCAGAACCCTGGGATCATGATCTGAGCTGAAGGCAGACACTTAACCAACTGAGCCACCCAGGCGACCAACCCTGGGTAGTTTAATACCTTTCGTAAGTTAATTAATATGTTCTTTTTAGTGAGAAGAGAAAGGACACAAAATCACATATTCCCAGCTAGCTGGGTCTAGGTAGCCTGATAGTGGCCTCAAGCTAAGATGATTGCAGGGAATAATTTAAAAGAGTACAAATACATACATAAAAAGTGATTTCTTCATACATGGAATAGATAAAATAAAAATGTAAGAAAAAGACTTTTTATACTAACATATATCATGAAAATTTTATAATAAAAATGTGTGTTTATAATATTTTAGTAATGCATTTTATTGTTATTTTTCTTCTCCAGGAAACTCTGTTTCTTTCCATGTTAGCTTTTTTATTTGTTTACTTCTATCTGTTTCTCTCATACTTTATCAAATGTCTGATGATTCTTAGCTTTCGACTGATATTCCAGACCAAGGTGATTGCAATTGTCAACTGATAGGATTCTTTTTCAGGTGAGCCCAGAGGGAACCAGACAGTAAGTTTTCTCCTCCCTCTCTGGGATGGGAGGAAATAGTTCTCTGATGGCAATGACCACTGTCTCCATTTGCTTCAGCTTTTATGAAGTTCTAAGAATAAAATTTTGTATTTGTCAAGGGGTCATCTGTTTCTGGGGCTTTGTGGCTGAAGTTGAGTAAAGGGCATGTTGAGCTCTACTGTCTCATATAAAGTCATTACATTAATGTCCATTTTTTTTGACTGTTTCTTTACTTCTACAATTCATCCATGTTTCTAGGCTTCCCAGAGCCCAGAACCTTCTAGGAATTCCACAGGGCAAACAGGCAATACTATCATAGTATACAGACTCGATACCGACTTTCTCTGTTCATTGTCAGGCTTCTTACACTTTTTTTTGTCTTTTACATATTTATTGATTCTCTTTCCTTCAGGGGGAAATCCTTGTTTCCAGTTGTGTTTTTATGCTCATTGTTTGTTTTGACAGCTTTACTGAGGTAGAATTGATGTACGGAGAACTGCCCATATTCAATGTGTACAATGAGTTTAGACAAATGTAAACACCCATGACACCATTATCATAATCAAGTTAAAGAAATAGCCAATACTTCCCAAAGTTTTCTTGTGCCACTTTGGCTTTTTACTTTTATTTTTCTTTTGTTTGTGGTTTGTGGTAACCCTGAATATAAGATCTATCCTTTCAACAAACTTGGAAGTACACAATGCATACTGTTATCTATAGGTGATGTTAGATCTCTGGAACTTACTCATCTCGCACAACGAAACTGTATAATCACTGAAAATAGCTTCCCATTACTCTCATCCTCAAGACCTTGACAACCACTACTGAATTCTCAATACCCATCAATAGGTAAATGGGTTAAAAATGTGCTATATGCATAAAATGGAACATTATTGAACATCTGTAGTAATGTCGATGAAACTGGATGATGTTATACTAAGTGAAATAAGCCAGTTACTGAAGGAAATAAAATTGTATGACTCCACATTTATAAGGTATCTAAAATAGTCAAACTCATAAAAGCAAAGAATATAGTAGTGCTCATTTAGTTTTAATCGATTATTATATTTCACTATAAGAAAAATTGGGGGAGAAGGACATAAATTTTTTTTCTTTATTTTGAAAGAAAAAAACACTGATCATTTTGATTATCAGTGTGTAAGTTATAACTTTGGAATAAATAAAAAAATATTTTAACCACGTTTTAAAGATTGTAAGGAAGATAACTAAGTGTTGTGTCAGGTATGTCCTTTTTGGGACATCACTTCTTTTTTCTTTTTGTTCTTACTTTATCAAGACAAAATTGACAAATAACATTGTGTATGTTTAAAGTATACAACATAATAATTTGATGTGTTTTTTGAAATGATTATCAAAGTAATGTTAGTTAACACATCCATCATCTCACATAGATACAATTTTTGTGTTTGTATGTGGTTGGAACTTTTAAGATTGACTCTGTGGGGAACTTTCAAATACACAATACAGTACTTTTAACTATAGTCATCACGCTGTACATCACATTCCCAGAACTTATTGATCTTACAATTTGAGGTTTGTAGACTTTGACCATCTTCATGCTTTTCCCCTACAACTTAGCCCCCCCACAGCTCAGGCACCCAAAAATCTGCTCTATTTGACATTTTTAGATTCCACATAATTTATATAGTATTTTTCTTTCTCTGACTTATTTTACTTAGCAAAATGCACTCAAGGTTCATTCATGTGACCTCAAATGGCAATATATACAGTATATACTTTTTTTTATGTTCAATTAGCCAACATATAGTACCTGGATATTATATGTAACTAATGAATATATGAATAGCATATACTTTTTTATGGCTGAATTATATTACATTTTAATATATGTAGTAAGTATATATGCATATTACATATTATACACTATACATAGTATTATATTATTTAATATAATACAAACATATATCATAATAGATATATAATCTTGTGTATATCTATCTATCTATCATCTATCTACCTATCTAATCTATCTCACACTATCTTTACCTATTTATCTATTGATTGACACTTAGGTTGTTTCCATGTCTTAGATATTGTAAACACTGCTGCAATGAACACAGATACTTATATTTCTTTGAGATAGTTATTTCATTCCTTGAGGTATATACCCAGAAATGGAATTGCTGAATCATATGGTAGTTCTATTTTTAAATTTTCCATAGTGGCTGTACCAATTTACATACCCACTAGATTGTACAAGGGTTCCCTTTTCGCCACATGTGTGAAATCACTTGTTACCTCTTTTCTTTCCAGAACGTCCATTCTGGCAAGTGTGATTGTTATATCATTGTGGTTTTCATTTGAATTTTCCTGACGATTAGTGATGTTGAGCCCCCTTTTATGTACTTTTTGTTCATTTGAAAAACTTTTCTGGAAAAATGTCTGTTCAGGTCCTTTACTCATTTTTTTTAATTAAATTATTGTTATTTTTCTATTCAGCTTTATAAATTCCTTCTTTATTTTGGATATTTATGCCTTATCAGATATGTGGTTTGCAAATATCTTATCCCATTCTTCAGGTTGCCTTTTTATCATGTGGATTTTTTAGTTTGATGTAGACCCATTTTATTATTTCTTTTATTGCTTTCACTTTTGGTGTCATATTCATAAAATTATTGCTAAGACCAATTTCAAGGATCTCTTTCGCTATGTTTTTTTTTCTTTCTTTCTTTCCTCCTTTCTTTCTTTCTTTCTTTCTTTCTTTCTTTCTTTCTTTCTTTCTTTCTTTTTTCTTTCTTTCTCTTTCTCTTTTTTATTATGTTAGTCACCATACAGTACTTCATTAGTCTTTGATAATGTTAATGTTAATGTTAATGTTCCATGTTCCATGATTCATTGTTTGCATAAAACACCCAGTGCTCCTTGCAATACATGCCTTCCTTGATACCCATCACTGGGCTAACCCATTCCCCCACCCCTCTCCCCTCTAAAACCCTCAGTTTGTTTCCCGGTGTCCATAGTCTCTCGTGGTTTGTCTCCCCCTCTGATTTCCCCTTCTTCATTTTTCCCTTCCTTCTCCTAATGTTCTCCATGCTATTCCTTGTGTGCCACATATAAGTGAAACCATATGATAATTGTCTTTCTCTGCTTGACTTACTTCACTTAGCATAATCCCCTTCAGTTCCATCCAAGTATTCATCCTTTCTGATGGCTGAATAATATTTCACTTTATATGTGTACCACATCTCCTTTACCCATTCATCTGTTGAAGGGTATCTTGGCTCCTTCCACAGTTTGGCTATTGTGGACATTGCTGCTATGAACATTGCTGCTATGGACAGTGCATGTACCCCTTCTTTTCACTACATCTGTATATTTGGGGTAAATACCCAGTAGTGCAATTGCTGAGTCATAGGGGAGCTCTATTTTTAACTATTTTTACTGTTAACTAAAATGGCTGTACCAAGTTGTATTCCCACCAACAGTGTAAGAGGGATCCCCTTTCTCCACATCCTCTCCAACATTTGTTGTTTCCCGCCTTGTTAATTTTTGCCATTCTAACTGGTGTAAGGTGGTATCTCAATGTGGTTTTGATTTGAATTTCCCTGATGGCTGATGATGTTGAACATATTTTTCATGTGTCTGTTAGACATTCGTATGTCTTCTTTAGAGAAGTGTCAAGTGGGATTTTCTTTATTTCTTTGTCAGATAATTCATTGTTAGCGTATGGACAACTTATTTTGTATGTTGATTTTGCGTCTTCAATCATTACTAAGTTTGTTATTAGTTTTAACAGGTTTTTTTGGTAGAGCATTAAAATTTTTTGTACAAATAAACCCTGCCATCTACAATCAGAAACATAGTTGTCCTAGCTATTAGTACCATAGTACAATTGGTACTATGTTGAATAGAAGTGGTAAGGGTAATCTCCATGTCTTGTTCCTGATCTTAAAGGAAAACCTTTCAAACATTCACAGTTGAGAATGATGTTAGTTGTGGGTTTTTCATATATGGCTTTTATTATGTTGAGGTATACTCCCTGTATACCCAATTTTGGGGGAGCTTTTGTCATGAAAGGAAGTAGAATTTTGTCAAATATTTTTTCTGCCTCTATTAAGACGATCATTTGTTTATATCTTTAATTCTATTCATGTGATGCAACATATTTATTGATTTTTGTATTTTGAATCATCCTTGCATCACAGGGATAAATCTCATATGATAATACTGAATGATCCTCTTAATATACTACTAAATTCAGTTTGCTAGTATTTTATTGAGAACTTTTAGATGTATATTCATCAGTGATATTGGCCTACAGTTTTCTTTTCATGCAGTGTCTTTATTTGACTTTGGAATCAGGGTAATGAAAGTCATGTAAAATTATTTTAGGAATGTCCCCTCTTCAATTTTTCAGAGGAGTTTGAGAAAATTGGTGTTAATTCATCTTTAAATATTTGGTAGAATTTACCAATAAATTCACCTGGTCCTGGGCTTTTTTTCTGTTGAGACTATTTTGATTACTGATTCAATCTCTGTCAATCTTCTTCATCATTGGTTTGTTCAAATATTCTATTTCTTCATAATTCATGCATAATTAGTTGTATGTTTCTAGAATTTTAACCATTTCTTCTAGGCTATCCAATTTGTTAGCATATGGTTGTTCATAAAGTGGCTTATGATCGTTTGCATTCCTATGGTATCAGTTGCATTGGTTTCCTCTTTCATTTATAGTGTTATTTATGTGAGTCTTCCATCTTTGTTTCTTGGTTACTCTAGTTGAAGCTTTGTGAATTTATTAATCTTTCAAAGAACCAAGTGTTAGTTTTGTTGATCTTTTCTATTATTTTTCCCATTCCTTATCTTTTATTTATGCTCTAATCTTTATTTTTATTCTGCTAACTTTGTGTTTAGTTTGTTTTTTCTTTTTCTAATTTTTTGAAGTATAAGTTGGTTGTTTATTTGAGATCTCTCTATTTCTTGATGTATGCATTTATTGCTATAAACATCCTTCCTAGAAATGTTTTTGCTACATATAATAAGATTTGGTGTGTTGTGTTTGCATTTTTACTTGTCTCAAGACATTTTTTTTGATTTCCCAATAATTTCTTCTTTGACCCATTGCTTGCTCAGGAATGTGTCATTTAATTTCCATGTTTTATTTATTTTCCAGATTTCTATTTGTTATTAATTTCTATTTTTATACAATTGTGGTCAGAAAAGATACATTATATCTTCCTGATTCTGTTGAAACTTGTTATATGGCCTACTGTATGACATATCTTGGAAAATGTTCCGTATGCGTTTGAGAAGAATGCATATTCTGTTGCTGCTGGATGATGTGTTCCATTAATGTCTGTTTTTTTTAATTATTATATTATGTTAGTCACCATACAGTACATTCCTGTTTTTTTTTTAAGATTTTATTTATTTATTCATTTGACAGAGATAGAGACAGCCAGTGAGAGAGGGAACACAAGCAGGGGGAGTGAGAGAGGAAGAAGCAGGCCCATAGCATAGGAGCCTGATGTGGGGCTCAATCCCATAACGCCGGGATCACGCTCTGAGCTGAAGGCAGATGCTTAACCGCTGTGCCACCCAGGCACCCCACATCCCTGGTTTTTGATGTAAAGTTCAATGATTCATTAGTTGCATATAACACCCAGTGCACCATGCAAAACGTGCCCTCCTTACTACCCATAACCTGCCTATCCCATTCCCCCACCTCCCTCTCCTCTGTAGCCCACAGTTTGTTTCTCAGAGTCCATAGTCTCTCATGCTTCATTCCCCCTTCTGATTACCCCCCTTTTCTTTACCCTTTCTTCTCCTACTGATCTTCCTAGTTCTTATGTTCCATAGATGAGAGAAACCATACGATAATTGTCTTTCTTTGCTTGACTTATTTCACTTAGCATTATCTCCTCCAGTGCCATCCATATTGCAGCAAATGTTGAGAAATGGTTTTTTGTTTTGTTTTGTTTTTTTTTTTGGATAGCTGAATAATATTCCATTGTATATATGGACCACAACTTCTTACTCCAGTCATCTGTTGAAGGGCACCTTGACTCCTTCCATGATTTAGCTATTGTGGACAGAGCTGCTATGAACATTGGGGTGCATATGGCCCTTCTCTTCACTACGTCTGTATCTTTGGGGTAAATACCCAGTAGTGCAATGGATGGATCATAGGGTAGCTCAATTTTTAACTTTTTAAGGGACCTCCACACTGTTTTCCAGAGTGGCTGTACCAACTTTCATTCCCACCAACAATGTAGGAGGGATCCCCTTTCTCCACATCCTCTCCAACATTTGTTGTCTCCTGCGTTGTCAATTTTTGCCATTCTAACTGGCATAAGGTGGTATCTTAGTGTGGTTTTGATTTGAATTTCCTTCATAGCTAATGATGTTGAACATTTTTTCATGTGTCTGATAGCCATTTGTATGTCATCATTGGAAAAGTGTCTGTTCATATCTTCTGCCCATTTTATCATTTGTTTATTTGTTTCTCCTGTATTGAGTTTGAGAAGTTCTTTGTAGATCTTGGATACCAGTCTTTTATCTGTAGTATCATTTGCAAATATATTCTCCCATTCCATGGGCTGCCTCTTAGTTTTTTTGACTGTTCCCTTGGCTGTGTGAAGCTTTTTATCTTGATGAAGTCCCACAAGTTCATTTTATCTTTTGTTTCTCTTGCCTTTGGAGATGTGTCATGAAAACGTTTGCTGTGATTGATGTCGTAGAGGTTGCTGCCTATGCTCTCCTCTAGGATTTTGATGGATTCCTGTCTCACATCGAGGTCTAAACCAGGCAAAGACCCCATCAAAAAGGAGAATTACAGACCGATTTCCCTAATGAATATGGATGCCAAAATTCTCAACAAGATCCTGGCTAATAGAATCCAACAGTACATTAAAAGGATTATCCATCATGACCAAGTGAGATTCATCCCTGTGATGCAAGGGTGGTTCAACATTCACAAAACTATCAGTGTCTTAAATTTTATCAGCAAGAAAAAAGCCAAAAATCATATGATTCTCTCAATAGATGCAGAAATAAGCATATGACAAATTACAGCATCCTTTCCTGATTAAAACCCTTCAGAGTGTAGGGATAGAGGGTACATTCCTCAATCTCATAAAAACCATCTATGAAAGCCTACAGCAAATATCATTCTCAATGGGAAAAAG
>NW_024423343.1:101882016-102041523 GCF_017311325.1 Ursus maritimus | reverse complement strand
AAAAGCCTACAGCAAATATCATTCTCAATGGGAAAAAGCTGGAAGCCTTTCCCTTAAGATCAGGAACACGACAAGGATGCCCACTCTCACCATTATTATTCAACATAGTACTAGAAGTCCTTGCAACAACAATCAGACAACAAAAAGGAATAAAAGGTATCCAAATCAACAAAGAAGAAGTCAAACTGTCTCTCTTCTCAGATGACATGATACTCTATATAGAAAACCCAAAAGAATCCACTCTGAAGTTATAGAGCAATTCAGTGATATGGCGGGATACAAAATCAATGCTCAGAAATCAGTTGCATTTCTATACATGAATAATGAGACTGAAGAAAGAGAAATTAGGGAATCCATCCCATTTGCAATAGCACCAAAAACCATACATTACCTTGGAATTAACTTAACCAGAGACATAAAGGATCTATATTCTAGAAACTACAAATCACTCTTGAAAGACATTGAAGAAGACACAAAAAGATGGAAAAATATTCCATGCTCATGGATCAGAAGAATTAACATAGTTAAAATGTCCATGCTACCCAGAGCAATCTACACTTTCAATGCTATCCTGATCAAAATACCAATGACATTTTTCAAAGAACTGGAACAAATAGCCCTTAAATTTATATGGAAACAGAAAAGGCCCCGAATCACCAAGGAATTGTTGAAAAGGAAAAACAAAGCTGTGGGCATCACAATGCTGGATTTCGAGCTGTACTACAAAGCTGTGATCACAAAGACAGCTTGGTACTGGCACAAAAACAGGCACATAGACCAATGGAACAGAATAGAGACCCAGAAATGGACCCTCGGCTCTTTGGGCAACTAATTTTTGACAAAACAGGAAAAAACATCCAGTGGAGAAAAGACAGTCTCTTCAGTAAATGGTGCTGGGAAAATTGGACAGCTATATGCAAAAGAATGAAACTTGACCACTCTCTCACACCATACACAAAGATAAACTCTAAATGGATGAAAGACCTCCATTAATGTCTGTTAATGCCATTTGATTTATACTGTTGTTGAATCCAGTGTTTTCTATTGATTATTTGTCTGGTTGATCTATATATTGTTGACGGTCTGGTATTAGTCTTCAATTATTGTATTGCTGTTTAATTATTTTTTAGCTGTGTTAGTATTTGCTTCATACCTTAAATTCTCCAATATGTATGGATGCATACATATTTATAATTGTTATATATTTTTGACATATTTGCTAATTTATCATTATATAATGACCTCCTTTGCCTTTTTTTGAGCATTTTTAGCTTGAAGTCTATTTTAAGTGATGTAAGTATAGATAACTGCTTTCTTTTGATTACCACTTGCTTGGCATATTTTCTTCTATCCCTTCATTCTTGCATTATGTGTGTCCTTGAATAAAAGTAACTCTCCTGTAGGCAGATTATCATTGGATCTTGTTTTCTGTCCATTCAAGCATTTCATATCATTTGATTCGAGAATTTAATCCATTTATATTTAAAGTTCTTATGATAAGTAAATTTTTTTCTTTCCATAGTTTAAATATGTCTTTTCTGCCCTGAAAAATTTTTGTTGAGAAATCAGCATATAATCTTAGGGGATTCCATTATATGCAATGAGTATTATTTTCTCTAGCTGTTTTCAAAATCTTTTTGTCTAAAACTTTCAACAATTAAATTGTAATGTGTCTCAGTGTAGCTACCCTTGTTTTCAACCTATTGAGGTATTATAGTTCTCTTGAATCTGGATGTCCATTTGTCTCTTCAAGTTTGGGAAGTTTTTAGTCATTATCATTAAATTGACTTTCTGTCCCTTTTTCTTTATCTTCTCCTTCTGAGTTTCCCATAATGTGTGTGCTGTTTTATTTGATAGTTTCCCATAAGTCCTATAGGCTTTTTTCACCCCTCCTAATTTTGCTTCTCTGACTGAATAATTTCAAATGACCCATCTTTTAGTTATGGCTTCTTCCTTCTACTTTGTTGAATCTGCTATGGAAGCTCTCTGTTGAGTTCTTTGTTCAGTCATATTCTTCATCTCTAGGATTTCTGTGTGTTTGGTTTTGATCATTTCCATTTTTTAATTGTACTTCTTATTTTGTTTATGTGGGGTTTTCCTCCGTATTTTGTTTAATTGTCTCTCTGAGTGTTCTTGTAATTCACTAAACTTGTTTAAGATAATTATTCTGAATTGTTGGTCAGATAGTATATAGATCTCTCTTTCCTTTGGATGATTTATTAGAACTTTATTAGTTTCCTTTGGTGGTGTCATGTTTAACTGATTTTTTGTGATTATTTATATGTTGCATTTTATCTGTGCATTTGAGTATTTAATCTCCTCTTCTAGACATTACAGGCTTACTTCAGCAGTGATAGACTTTTACTAATCAGCTCTGTTTGAGGTTATGAATGAGTCAGCTGATAATGACCATGAGTGGGTGGGCTTGCATTTGGGTCTCTGGCATGTCCACACCTTGTGCTCTGAGGTGATACTGCTGTCGGCTCCACATTTTAACAGGGCTGTGGGTGGACTCACCAATTTTGCATGCCTGCTAGCTGACTCTGCAATCAGGTGGGTCCACTAGCTGTTTTCTGTAATCGTCTCAAGAAAAGCGAGACTGTAGGCTGTGTTCCTTGGCAATGTGATACCATAGGTTGGATTCCATGATTGAGAAGAACTATTGGCTGGGATCCACAACTCCTGTTCAGGTCTCAGGCAATGATGCTTAACCAGGTGATGCTACTAGCTGGAATTTTTGTTCATTCAGGGCCATAGGCAGGTCTTTGTGGTCAGACAAGTCTGTGCTGTGCAATCACACAGGGATGCAAACTCTGCCCTAAAGTTGTGTGTAGACTCAGACTGGGCTTCAAAAACGTATAGGCCACTAGCTATGCTCTGGCACTGATCAAAGTCATTGGTTCTATTTAATATTTGGATGGGCCTAGAGACTCCTCTGTATTTGAGCAAAATCACTGTCTGGCCTTCCTTTTCAGGTATGATTGGGTGGGGGCACTGGCTAGGCTCCCTGCTTGGACAAGGCCATAGGATGTGTTCAGCAATTGGTTAAGTATACAGTCTGGACTCTGCTGTAGGACAGGGCTATAGGCTGGTTCTGAGGCTGTCCAGGATCACTGTTAAGTCTCCTTGGTTATCTGGGGGCAGAGGTTATACTTAACAGTTGGACGGGACTTCTGGCTTGATTCCCTGCACAAGTGAAGCTGTTGGATGATCCTGTAACTGCCCAGGTTTTCTGGCTTGGTTTCTTGGATGGACAAGACTGGAGACTACACTTTGGAGTTTGGTGAGGCTGCAGATTTGCTTTCCTACCTAGGTGGGGCTGTAGAACAGGCTCCACAGCCAGTTCAGTTTACTGGCTGAGGACCCAAACCAAAGAGAACTGCCAACAGAGTACTTTGCCAAACAGGGCCACAAACTCTGCTTCATAGGTGGGCAGAGATTCTGGTTAGAATCCCTACTTCTTGAAGCTTTATAATGAGCTCCATGGATGCCTGCGTTCACTGGCTAGTCTTCTGAATTGGGCGGAGGGGACCGAAGGTTCTACTCAGCCATTAAGAGGGACATTGCTTACCCAGGCAGGGTCATAGAGAAGGTAACATGCACAGTAGAGCTTTTTGGCTGAAATCTAAATCAGGCAAATTTCCCTCCAAGGTCTCTGGCCATGACAGGGTCACCAGCAAGACTCTGCAAATGGGCAGAGCCACTGGCTCAGATCTCTACTCAGGCACCACTGTAATCATGACTGTAGAAAGCATTATACATGTTCTCTGGCCAGGTTTTTCTGTTTGGCAAAGCTGGGCCTATACTCAGGAGATTGGTGGGGCTTCAGATTTTCTTTCCTGCCTAGGTGAGATTATGTTCCATGGCCAGTATGGTTCACTGACTGGGAATTCAAACCAAGCAAAACAGCCCACTGGGCTCCCTGGGTGGATAGAGTGACTGTATTAGCTCTGCAGAAAGGCAGAGCCACTAGATGGGATCGCTGTTTGGGTACCTCTGCAAGGAGGAATGTGATCTTCCAAAATCTGGCTGTAAGCCCCATCCCACTTTTCCATCTCTATCTGATCCCTAGTAATCCAGCCTCATGGGTTCCTCCAGTGATCTATGTGTGGTGTGACCAAAGTAGGCCTTCCAAGAAGCATCCTGCAATTTTGGGGAAGCTGGACATCTACCTTGGGCTCTCTTTGTCCCACTAGATAAACTGGCACTGTGCCAACCTAGTGGAGAGGTGATATGGTCAAAGTGAAACTATTCTTTATACCCTTCTAATACAGTCCTTCTTGGTTTCTGTGTTTCAGGACATTACTTTAGCCCCACTCCCAGGTTCTGGAATTTTCTCCATGTTTGTCAATCAATAGTTGTTGATTATGCTTCTGCTGCTGGAGACTAAAGTCAGAACAACCTATGTCTCCATCTTGATGATTCTAGGACATGATCTTCAAGAGGACAGAATGGATTTCACATTTTCACAAAGTGTTGGTTGGTAATTGGGCTTTTTTGAGAAAAGTGGAAATTCAGAAAGCCATGTTAACAAAACAGCAAGTCACATGATCCTCAAGATTTATTAAAATAAGTTCTACTTATCATGCATTACAATGTAAAATTAATCCATATAAAGCATAAAAATAAATGTGTATATCTATATATGTATATATAGATATTTTGATAAGTAAAGCACACAGTGTTCTTTTTAAGTTGATATAAATTGAATTAATGATAGTTTCACATATATACATATATGATGTATATATGTGCATGTGTGTGTGTGGATAGATAGATAGATGATAGATGGATGATAGATAGATATAGATAGATATAGTTGTTCACCCACCACAGCCCTTAAGCCACCAGTAATCTATTTTCTGTCTCTATAGATTCCCCTATTGTGGACATGTAATATAAATGGAATCATATAATGTCTGGTCTTCTGTGACTTGCTTCTTACACTAAGCATATTGCTTCAAGGTTCATCCATGTTTTGACATATATTATGTATCATTACTTCATTCCTTTGTCTGCTAAATAATTTTCCATTAAATGGATGTACTATGTTTTGTATGTCCTTCATCAGTTGATGGATATTTATATGTTTCTACCTCTTGAATATTATGAATAATGAAGCTATTGATATTCATGTAAAAGGTTATGTGAACATATATTTTCATTTTTATTGGATACCTACCTAGGGTGAGATTGCTTGGATTTTATGGTAATTCTATATTTAATAATTTGATGAGCTGTCAGACTCTTTTCCAAAGTGGTTGCACAATTTGAAATTTCTATCGGCAGTGTAGGAGAACTCCAATTTCTCTATATCATTGCCAATACTTTTTTTTTTTTAATTTTAGCTATTCTAGTGGATAGTTTATATAGTGTGTCATTCTTCTGTATGTGTCTATCCAGTTGTTTCAACACCATTGTTGAAAAGACTATTCTCTATCTATTAAATGGTCATTGGCATCTTTGTTAAAAATCAGTTGACCATATACACATAGGTTTATTTTTCAGTTATCAATTGTATTTCACTTATGTTGTATCTGTCCTTATGCCAGTATCACATTGTTTTGATTACCATTGCTTTATACTACATTTTGAAATTGAGAAATGTGAATATACCTTTGTTGTTCTTTTAAAGATCATTATGTCTATTCTGAGTCTTTTGTAATTTTACATGAATTTTAGAATCAGCTTGACCATTTCTACCAAGAGGTCACCTGGGATTCAGATAGAGATTGCATTGAATAAGTAGATCAATCTGGAGAGTATTGCTAATAATACTCTCTTTATTTATTTATTTTTTATAATAATTTTTATTATGTTATGTTAGTCACCATACAGTATATCCTTAGTTTTTGATGGATGTTCCATGATTCATTATTTGTGCATAACACCCAGGGCACCATGCAATACTCTAACAATATTAAAACTTCTGATCTATAAACATAGGCTTTTTTTCATTTATTTAGATAATTTCATTTTCTTTCAATAAAGTTTTGTAGCTTTCAGAGTAGACATTTGCATTTCTTTTGTTAATTTATATCTGAGTATTTTATTCTTTTTGATATGATATGGTAGATGGAATTGTTTTGTTAATTTCATTTTGAAATTTTTCATTATAGTTGTAAAAAATACAATTGGTTTTTGAATATTTATCTTGTATTCTGCAACTTTATTTAATTCATTGATTAATTCTATTATATTTTTAGTGGATTTATAGGATTTTCTACAAACAAGATCATGCCACCTGTAAATAGAGATGGTTTTACTTTTTCCTTTGCCATTTGGATGCTTTTTTATTTCTTTTTCTTGCCTAAATACACTAATATCCATTCATAAAAAGCTGACCAGAATCTAGAGACACCCCCTGGACACAGTGTGGATTTCATTCCATTGAAGGGACCCCTTCTCCCTAAGGCATTACTTTCTTAAAAAGTAAGAAAGGAGATTGTACATGCTATTTAGCTCTGGCACTTCAGGATAGGGCTCTACCTATATTTCATTACTTAACTATATACCTTATGGTCCTTGAAATTTTGAAGCATCCCCTGGAAGCTAAAGGAAGCTGCTCTTGGGGGAAGCCCTTTACTCTAGGAAAAGGGAAACTGGTCCTGGTTGATTCATTGTCCATAAAACCCAGAGTAAGGTCTTGAATGTCTTCCACTTATTGTACTAAATTATGAAGTGAATTACATAGGATATACATTTGTAAAACAAATGTTCATTACTGTGTGATTCTTTTTTTGAAGTAAGAACCTGAGCATGATTTTTGTTCTGCAAATTCATTTTTATTTTGTGTAAACTCCAGGAGATTTGAAACATAACCTTTAATAAAAACACAGTATTTCATCTGGAAAAAAAATCATTTTGTGCTGGTTTTACAACCTTGCAAAATTAAGTTCAGAGTAAGCTTGTCCCAATAATATTTTGAAGTTATAAAGATAGAGTGAAATTTCAAAGGTGTACACACACATACACATGCCTACTTATTGACAGATTTATTTACATAAGTCAGAGATATAATATTTTACACCATTTTTCTTTACAAGTGATAAATCTAGTTTATGTTAACTCCTACATTTGTCAATCTAACTATGGCTTTAAATAATATGTAACTTGAATTTTTCTAATAGGAAAAGTTCTAAGTATCAGAGATTTGTTTCTACCCACCTTCACTATTATATTTATCTCTCTCATCTATCAATGATCCACTCCAAAGGAATTATTCATTCATCTCTGAACACACCATGAACATTCTGCCTTTATACCATGCCATTCCCTCACATACAACCTTTCTTTTACATTAAGATTTGACTAAGCCTCACCTTCTCTTATCACTAAAACTCATGTTCCATCTCATCCATAGAACTTTCCCTGGGTTTATGGGCATCACTTCCTCTTATGAATGCCCACTGATTTAATCAAATATCATTCATGAAATAGTCTGTTTCTTTAATCACACTATAATGTAATTGCTGTACCTGAGTCACAATTGGATTACAGTATGAATACAAAACACAATACTTCATGAATGTCAATAAAACTGCAATGCAGGGTCTGCTAAACCCAAACAAAAAATTTTGTATATATGTGTGTAAATGCATATGTGTATGTATATTGTGAGTGGATGTATACGTATATTTTTTTCTTTTTTTACAATAGCGTCAAATTTACTCTGCTAAACATACAAGCTGAATTTGTGGAGCATGTTTGCCTGGGAATTACACAGTTAATAGAGGTTTCTTGAAATGAGTGATGCACACACATGTGCACACACACACACATAAATATACACACACATATATGCATATATTTATACATAGCCTTTAAGAAGTATCAAGTATGCTTTTTTTGTCCAGTATGAGTAGGCCATATATATGTATATGTGTATGTGTATTTGTAATAGACAATCAAAGCATAAGGCCATGCTATAAATACTGCCTCTCTATGGAGCATAAGGGTTCATATAGAAATCCTTGTTAGGGGGAGATAAGGGTGAGGAATAGCTTCTATCTAGGCTTACAATCTGGTCATGGCATCTCTAAGTCAACCTGATAGAGAATTGCTGGAAACCTAAGCAAGACTTGGTCCATTTAATGGTGAATTCAATTGATAAAAATGCATTATGTGAAGCATCTTTGAGAGAGACAAAAGCAAAGCTATATGTGAACTGGAATTTCATTGACTTTTGCAACAAGAAACTACTAAAGCCACACAAATACCCATTTATCATAAACTTTATGCCATCTTTAGAGGCCTTCTTTATAGAATCTTAATCTGATCGTTCATAAGAGGTAATATGGAGCTTGGTGAAATGAAGTTTGCAGCCCCTTTTCTCAGGTTTGATATAAAAGCAATTGCCTAAAATGTCAGAGGTGGCTAACTTAAAGTCGACTCTAGCCCATAAGTCTTCTACCATAAGGAATTCTGATTGACCCCTTTCAACTCAATGTCTTTCATAAATATAAAATCTAATTCAGAACTCAAGTGCAATGTAGGAAGTAGAAGACACTTGGGAATGGGTTATGAAATTGTGGCCAAAAAGGTTAAAAAAAGCAAAAAAGAACATACAGGTCAGATTTTGAATTGATGTTTAGTGACAGAAATCAATATCATCAAATCATAAGATTTCACATCTGCCAGGCATCTTACTTGTTTATGTGGAGCAGGAATGTTAATTTTTATTATTAGTTTTTGCTCTTAAATTCTGGGTGGCTTGAGACATGAAAGGACTGGCACTTTTCTAGGGGAAAACTGTTTCTCGACATCATTTATTATTCTGAGCTACTTTCATAGGCATTTTTAGCATTTGATTAATTTGTTAATGTGAGTTGAGTTAGTTTATAACTGTGTTAATGTTTCTACTATCAGCCCCATTGGTCAAGCCATAAAATTTGAAGAGAGATCAAAGCTGCTTGCTGTACTTCTTCTGACTTAATTCCAATAAAAGTGGCAAAGGATCCCAATGATTTTCACATAAAATGGAAAAGAACTGAGGGACTAGACATAGTTAGACTATATTTACTTTGTTAATAATTCGTGCTAAATAGTTTAGTCTGAGAAATTTGGGATTTACCAATTTAAATACATTCATAAGAAATAAACTAAAAAGCTACTCTTATTTTGAATAGTCTAGTGCCAACATTTGTTGTTTCCTGTTTGTTAATTTTAACAATTCTAACTGGCGTAAAGTGGTACCCCATTGTAGTTTTGATTTGTATTTCCCTGATGGCTAGTGAAGTTGAGCATTTTTTCATGTCTGTTAGCCATTTGTACGTCTTCATTGGAGAAGTGTCTTCTCATGTCTTCTGTGCATTTCTTGACTGGATTATTTGTTTTTTGAGTGTTGAGTTTGAGAAGTTCTTTATAGATCTTGGATATCAACCCTTTATCTGAATGTCATTTGCAAATATCTTCTCCCATTCTGTGGGTTGCCTCTTAGTATTGATGACTGTTTCCTTTGTAATTCACAATCTTTTTATCTTGATGAAGTCCCAAAAGTTCATTTTTGCTTTTTGGTTCCCTTGCTTTTGGAGATGTGTCTTGAAAGAAATTGCCATGGTCGATGTTACTGCCTATGTTCTCCTTTGATGGATTCCTGTCTCACATTGAGGTCTTTCATCCATTTTGAGTTTCTCTTTGTGTATGGTGTAAGAGAATGGTCCGGTTTCATTCTTTTATATGCAGCTGGCCAATTTTCCCAGCACCACTCATTGAAGAGACTATCTTTTTTCCATTGGATATTTTCTCCTGATTTATCAAAGATTAGTTGACCATAGAGTTGAGGGTCCATTTCTGGAGTCTCTATACTGTTCCATTGGTCTATGTGTCTGTTTTTGTGCCAATACCATGGCAAGGATGTGGAGAAAGGGGACTCTCTTACACTGTTGGTGGGAATGCAAGCTGGTACAACCACTCTGCAAAACAGTATGGAGGTTTCTCAAGATGTTTAAAATAGGGTTACCCTATGACCCAGTAATTGCAGGTATTTACCCCAAAGATACAGACATAGTAAAAAGAAGGGGCACATGCACCCTAATGTTCATAGCAGCAATGTCCACAATAGCCAACTGTGGAAAGAGTTGAGATGCCCTTCAATAGATGAATGGTTAAAGAAGATGTGATTCATATATACAATGGAATATTATTCAGCCATCAGAAAGGACTAATACCTACCGTTTGCATCAACATGGATGGAACTGGAGGGGATTATGCTAAGTGAAGTAAGTCAAGCAGAGGAAGACAATTATCATATGGTTTCACTCATATGTGGAACATAAGCAATAGCACAGAGGGGAAGGGAAGGAAATCTGAAGGGGGAGGAAATCAGAGACTGAGAAGAGCCATGAGAGACTATGAACCCTGGGAAACAAACTGAGGGTTTCACAGAGGAGGAGGGTGAAGGGAAGGGGTAACAGGGTGATAGGTATTAAAGAGGGCACAAGTTGTGATGTGCACTGGGTGTTATACATAATGATGTACTATACAGTGGCTAACTGAACATAATAAAAAATTGTCAAAGACTTAAATGTCGGAGCCAAATAAAAACTATTAGGAGAAAGCATAAAAGAATATGTTCATGACATTGCATTTGGCTAGGATTTATTGAACATGACACTAGAAGCACAAGCAACAACAACAAGAAATTGATAAATTTGATTTCATCAAAATAAAAAACTTTTGCCAATCAAAGAACCCTAACGGGTAAATAAAAAGACAATGCACAGAATAAGAACAAATATTTACAAATGACATATCTAATAAGAGATTAATATCCAAAATATTTAAAGAATTCTTATCACTCAACAACAACAAAAATACTTCACACAACCCAATTTTAAAAAATGGACAGACTCTGAATAGACATCTTTCCCAAAAAGAAATACAAATAACCTAAAATCAAACAAAAATGTGTTCAAAATCACAAGCCATTAAGAAGATGTAAACCAAAACCACCAATGAAATATTACTTCACACCTATTAGGATCATTCTTATTTAACAAAACAAAGAAAATAACAAGTATTGTGGAAGATGTGGAAGAATTAAACCCCTGGTGCATTGCTGTCAAGAATGTAAAATGGTGCAGCCACTGTGGAAAATAATATGGCAGTTCCTCAAAAGTTAAATATAGAATTGCCACTTGAACCATCATTTTCACATCTACGTATATTCACAAAAGAATTGAAAGCAGGACTCAGGTTATTGCACATCAATATTCATATCAACATTATTTACAATAACAGATATTGAGAACAGTGTAAAGTCCATCAACAGAATAAACACATATAATGGATATGCCTTAAAAAGAAAGAAAAACTCTTGATATATTCTACAGTTTGATGAACCTTGAATACATTATGCTAATTGAAATAAGCCAGACACAAAAGATCAAATGTTGCATGATGATATTTATATGAAGTACCCAAAATAGGCAAATACATAGACAGTAAGCATGGTAGAGTCTGGAATTTGGGTTAGGAAAATGGGAAGATATTATGTAATGGATAAAGAGTTTCTGTTGGGGATGAAGAAAACCCTCTGGGAAATGGATAGTGGATAACTGTTGCATAATTTTGTAAAGAGGATTAATGCCACTGAATTGTACATTTAAAGTGGTTCAAATGGTAAATTTTACATTATATGTGTTTTGCTATGATAAAAGATGCAAAATAACAACGCTTTACATTTTGATTCTTTTAGTTATCTTTTCCAAGTGATAGTAATTATTATTATCTTCATTTTCCAGATGGAGAAAGTGTGTTCCAGAGTCTTCAGGTAATTGTTCAAGGTTGTATAGCTAGTGAACAGAATATCCAGGTTCCAAACCTCAGCTATTTAGCTCCAAAGTCTGTACTCTTCATCATAATAATATATAGCAAAAACCCCTTTGTTATCTGTTTTTGTTATCTGATTTTTAATAACATAGTACACACAGATCCTTTATCCAAGAAAGCCACTTTTTTTATCTATAATTGGAAAGTAATCATTTTTCCCAATACTTTGAGTAACACATTTACTATTTTTCATAAACTCAATTTGAACAAAATTATATCTTATATTATTTTTCAAATGATTTAAATTTTTTTCCAGTATCCAGGTTATAATTTGCATTTTGAATTTAATTTTAGAAATTATTTATACTTAATATCTAGTTCTCCTAAATAGTGGTTTTGATTACTTCATTTAAATTACCCTTTTTTTGATAACCCTGGATTTTTAAAGCTGTTTATCCAATTAAGTAATTCCTGACTGTGTAACACGTGGTAAAAAATTGTGATATATATAAAATTATACAATTACACTGTCCTTGTTTATCTACCAAGAAAACAGATATACAAACAGCTTCTTATAAATAACAATGGTGGAAGAGATAAAGTATGAACAAAGGGATGCCTTAAAGTAACATTCTATACAAAGAAAATTGTAATACATTTAAATATATAAATTGTGGTAGAAGAGGATGGCAGAGATAAAACTGGGGAGGTAGGGAAGACAGTAGGTCATGGAAGGTCTTATGTAATATGTTAAACAGATATTGAAGGAATTCATTTCTTTCTGACAAAAGTAGTAATAATGGTTAATCTTTGTTATCCCTTCGGTTTTTTAAAATTCTGAAAGGGTGCGTCTTCTAGGTACTTTCATATAATAATAACTCATTAAATATCTCAGTTTGAATTGAGAAAATGTAACAATGAGGTTATTTAATTTGACTTGTTTCATAACGTTAGTAAATGGTAGAGACAAGATTCAAATATAGAAGTTCAAGCTGCAAAGCCCTCACTTTTAACCCAAGCAATATTACTTGTCATGGTCACATTATTATTAATTTTATCAATTACTCTTGTGGCCATGGTAGAAGATGAATTTGATAGAATCAAGTCTTAAAGGTACAAAGTGAAATCAAAACTTAGGGCATTATTCAGGGCAAGAAAAATGAGAGGTTTAGCAACATATATAGTTGCAGGAATAAGGAGGTTATGTTTTGGAGTTAGAAAAAGAAAAAAAACAAACAGGCCATAGATTAAATGTGAAAAACAAAGAAGGGGGAAGAGTTAAGAAGACCCCTAATGTAAATGACTGAGTGGATATTAGGGAAACCACTGGTGTTTAGAATATAAAAGGCTGATGTATGGACTGCCCCCTTGGGTCACCAATGATTTTCATTAATAGTCCATCAATGTCTACATGAAGAAAAATGAAAAAAAAAAGATATCTGATTTCAAATTCACAGTTCATCTCTAGCAATTTTTTTTTACTTATAGTAATATTTTACAGGATAATAATGACACTCTTCACCTTCTGTTATTTTAGACATCTTGTATACTTTTAATGTGAACCTCTTCATCCTCATTTTATCCTGTTTCATATGTTAGGTAAACATCATAATTTTTTAGTAATTAATGGAGCTGACAAAGGGAGACTTTACAGTATGCTTTCTATACAGTAAAATGCACAAGTGTGCCTAGAGTTTTATCATCTTGATAAATATATATACTGCTGTACCTCTTACCCATTTCAAGATATAGAACATTCAAATAATCCAAGAAGATTCCCTTGTTGTCCTTCACAGTCCATTAGCCTCTCCTCAAGCAATTACTATTCTGATTAAGATCACCATACATGAAGCTTTATCTGTTCTAGAACTTCATGTAATTAAACAGTATGTACATATTTTAGGATGTAGCTTCTTTCACTAAAGATAATGTTTTTTAGGTGTTTATGTATTGCTGTGTGTGTGGAAATGTATTAAGAATACCTAACTCAAAATTTAATTGAAAATCCATGAAGAGAGAGCTCTGATGTATGTACCACTCATCATAAGTCCCATAGACCAGCAGGATTTCCTCTTGGCCCCACAACGGCAAGCTGCAGGCACCTGGCAGGCACCTAGTAAAAACAAGCACCATTCACTGCAGCAAATGGGAAATCACCACTGCTTCCATTACCTACTGCCACTGAGAAGCCACCACTACTCTGAACTCTCATTTCCTCTAATAATCTTTTGTTCAAGACATCCCTTTCCAACTTCTTCCTCTCCTCTATAAAAAGACTCTCCTCATTTGTTCTCTGGACTTGCCTACGTTTTGGTATAGTTTTTTTGCTTTTGTTTTTGTTTTTTGGTTTTGTTTTTTTTTTACCTGAATTGCAAATCCTTTACTATTTCTGAATAAACTCAATTTTTCTAGCTGAATCGTTTACCTTTTTTATTTTAAACAGCTGACTTTTCATGGTGTCATAGGTGGGATCTAACGGCAACAACACCCTGAGGAAATAACGGCCCCTGGTACTATGTGCAGAATCCACTTGAGCCCCTTGTGTTCTCCAAAATAGTTGAAGGTCCCCTCAGATTTGCTGAGGAATTTATTATAGTCATTCAAACTTATAAACCTGGCTTCTCTGATTTATATCAGATATTCCACATGCTTGTTGGTAAAGGCTAGGCCTGATATTGAATGAAATTGCTGATTCATTAGAATGATCTTGAGAAGTCTTCAGAATTATAACCAGTGGACAAAGAAATATCCCTTGAATTATTATATGATCAGACTTGGAGAATTGCCAAGTGACCATATTTGGCAATTCCTAGGGCTTTCCCAAATCTAATGTATTGGAGTAGGACGCAGGCCTGTACCCAGAAACCAAATGAGCCCATGTATGATTATTATAGCTTGCTCAAAATTGTCTTTAAAGAATATTCTGGGTTTTTTTTTTTTTTTTTTGGATGTTGAATCCACTTAGGTGGCTTTTAAATCTATATTCATTAACAGGCTGAACAGGGATCTTTCCCCTCAAGTTTAAAGTCTCAAGATGAAGAAGGAAACATTGTGTCCACTACAGATCAGATTAGTTAATTTATCAAACCAGCTTACCCACAATCAAAGGAAGACCACTAAGACTCCCCCTCTCCCCATTAAGATTCTTAATTTTCAACTCAAATGAATGGAGGTTCCTAAACACAACCAAAATTATCCTGGTCTCTGTCATTTTTGCAAAATGCCAGGACATTGGAAGAAAGTCTGTTACCAGTTGAAGCATTCTGAGTGCCTTCAGCCTTCTAACCAATTTTTCCATCGTCCTCCTAATCCCCGAAGATGGTACTCTGAGGAACTACAGGGGCTTTTCCCCAATACTTCCCTTTAATCAATTTGGAGAAACCACTCTCCAGATTAGGAATAAATCTCTCTCTGTCCTTATTGACACTGGAGCCACACTCTTGGTGCTAAATCCTACTATCATTAAACAGACCCTGCATCAGAATAATAAAACAATTCCAATAATAGGGTTTTCTAATATATCTCAACATGTCCCTATCTCTAAAACTTTTTTTTTTCCTTAGGCTCTCTAAGAGATACACACCCTTTTCTCTTTAGTTCCCCCACCCCTATTCATTCACTGGGCCAATATTTCTTGGGAAAATATCATGATGAAATTTCTTTTAAAAAGGGGGAAATAATTCTAGAATTTGAAAATATTGACCAAAATACTCAGGTGAATCAAATGACTCTTCAACATCTTTTATTTGTTCCATCTTTGATAGCACTAGAGCTAATCCCAAGGATACTAATCATTTGTCCCTATTAAATAACTTACTACCCTCCTTATGGACAAAATCCTCAACTGATATTGACAAAATCCACAATGCATCTCTTATTAAGATCCAAATAGATTCCTCAAAACATATTCCCAAGATTAATCAATATCATATAAATAAAGAAGACTTTTTAAGGAATTAAATCAATAATAGAAGACCATAAGGTCCAGGGCCTCATTATCCCCTGCATGGTCCCTGCAACACTTCTATTACACCTGTAAAGAAACCAAATGGCATGGATGGAGGCTTGCCCATGACCTCTGAGTCATAAATAATATTAGCATCTCTTGCTACTCTCTTGTCCCCAATCTCCACACTTTATTGGACTTTATCCCAATTGAAAGCTTATTTTTTCCATGATTGATTTATGTAATGCTTGCTTTAATATCCCAGTAGATAAAAATTAATCAATATCTTTTTTTACTTTACTTGGGCAAGATATCAATACACCTGGATTATAACACCCCAGGGTTTCAGCTTCTTCTTACCCCATCCCTCTTACTTCTCACAAGCTTTAAAGCCTAATGTAAATGATATTAAGTTCTCTGGAGGCTACACTTTAATGCAATATGTGCATGATTTACTTCTCTTCCCCCTCCTCAAGCCTCCTCACAGGAAGATAGCACCTATTTGCTAAACTCCTAGCTAAAAAGGGACATAAATTCTCTAAGGAAAAATTATATATATTTTTAAACTCAAGTTTGATATTTATGAAACCTAATCTAAGAACAAGGACTACATCTAGATCCAGACAGGCTTTATGGCATTTTGAAATTCCCAGAGCCCAAAACTTGATGTCTACTGTGAGATTCTTTCAGGTTGGCAGGTTACTGTTGCAACTAGATCCCAAACTTTTCCGTTATGGCCCAACCTTTATACTCTTTATTAAAAACTACCAAACTTGACCCTGACCCTTGTCTGGGAAGATTCAGATGACATGACCTTTCTGATCTTAAAAGAAAGTTTAATAACCCCCCCTGCCTTCCCTGGACATCTCAAATACATTCTCTCTTTTTTCCTTTTTGTATGTGAAAGAGAAGGGAGTGCGCCTAGGGTATTGACCCATAGGATATTATAGCCAACAACTAGATTCCATAGCCTGAGGATTAATCCCTCGCCCCCACCTCCATGTCTCAGAGTGATACATGCTACCACCATTTTTGTTAAAGGCCACAGAGGAAATCATCATGGGATCCCCTTTAACTTTATGGCACATGCTGGGGAAGTTCTTAACTCTCATTATACTCCATATCTTTCAGTAAGCCATCTCATTTCCTATATCACTAACCCTTATATCATTCTTTTTCATGGTAATAACCTTAAACCTGCAATCTTCTCCCCTCCTCTACTGATGAAACCTTCCATGGCTACTTAATACCAACAGATTACCTTCTGACCCCCTGTAATGACTTATAGAAAACTCCTTTGGAAAATGCTGACTTTTCATGCTTCACTGATGGTTCTTATTTGGAAAATGAAAGTGGTAAGTATTGTGCTGGATCTGCTAAATCTTTTCAAGTCATTGAAGTGGCACTTTTGCCTTTGACCCAACAAGCCAAATTATATACACACAGGTCTGCATTCTAGCCAAGGGCAAAACAACATTATACTGACAGTGGATATGACTTTGAGTGGCTAAAATTTTTGGAATTTATGGAAATAATGTGGCTCCCTACTTCTGGTGAAGATAAAATTATAAATAGCCCTTACACTCAGGAATTCTTGGTGCCAGATTCTTACCTATTGCTTTGCCTATTATTAAGATCCCTGGGGCATTCTAATCTTGACTCTCAGGAAGATAAAGGAAATCATATTGCTGACATTTCTGCAAAAAATGCTGCCTTCTAAAGGTCCAAAGTTAAATCTCTGTCATTGTCCAAAGGAACTCACCACCATATGACAATTTGGAGAAATTAACTAGACACCCAACAATCAGTGGCGGAATAGGAAAAACAATATTGACAATCAAAAAGTTGTTGGTATGATTAAAAGAAAAACCTCTTATTTGGACCAAATAAACACCCAGTCCAGCAGAAGTTTGAAAATTCTCACTACTGTCTACTATACATGTATTAAACCATTGGCCTATGATTAAAATGATAATGATTGTGAATTGACACTGGTGGCACATGCTGCTGAAGTTCTTAACTGTCATTATACTCCATATCTTTCAGCAGCCATCTCATTTCCTATGTAATTCTGGTGAATCAATGCTGTAGACTACAAAAAGTACCTACATTTCTTGCCCTATCTGCCCAAAATACAATCCAAGGAAACCTGTCCACACTGCTCCTGGGCACACTGAATTGCTTAATGGACCATTTGACGTTTGGCAAATGGACTTTATTTAGCTACCCCATCTCATAGATACAAATAAGTCTTGGTAATAATTTATATATTTACCCACTCTTGGAAGCCTTTCATGTAGACAAGTTACTACCTCTTCACTAGCCAAAACCCTATTGGAAAAAAAGAAAAAATCATCCCTCCCTGGGGAACCGCTCTTGAGCTCCATAGCAACTGGGGAACCCATTCTACTGGCCAAACATTCATGGTGGCTATGTGCTGTTTGGTCAGTTCTATAGGATTTTCACTGCGCTTAATATCCTCTGTCTTCAGAACTAGTTGAACAAACTGACAGCATCATCAAAATTCAATTGGCAAAATTTGTGAAAAGCCTCCAAATATCTTGGCCAAAAATACTGCTATAGGTCCTTCTTAATTTTAGATCTGCCCACTTGGGGACCTCATGCCTTAAGGTAATTACAGGGTACCCCATACATTCAGCTTCCACCTCTTTTGACCCACAGCTAATAAAGGGAGATACACTTTGGGATTTCAGAGGCCTAATTGCATCAATTGAAAATAATCATGCTCTAGTAGAGCAATCTTTTTTAGAAAAAATATTTATTTATTTATTTATTTATTTATTTATTTATTTATTTGACAGAGAGAGAGAGAGCAAGCATAAGCAGGTGGGAGGGGTAGAAGGAGAGGGAGAAACAGACCCCCCACTGAGCAGGGAGCTTGACAAGGGGCTTGATCCCAGGACCCAAAGATCATGACCTGGCTGAAGGCAGATGCTTAATCAACTGAGCCACCTGGCACCCCTAGTAGAATAATCTTTTCACAGCATGCTCCCCGAAGACAAAGACCTTAACTTCCATGAAGATTTAGTCCTGCTATAGGAGGATTTCATTTATTGGAAAAGACATCTTCAAAAGGACTCTCTTCAGCCATGCTAGAATGTCCCTTCTCAAGTGTTACTGCCCAAATTTTGTGCCACCAAAGTCCTAGAAGTTAACTCCTGTATCTGTGTGTCTCATCTAGCAAAAGCTCCAAACCCTGATTGACCTGCACACCAACCGCTGATTTCAAATTAAAAATTTTCAGGAGTGAAGCAAGCAGCTTTCCTGAGATGATAGGATGAGGCCTAATGTGTTCCCTCTTCTCTGCTTTTTCTTACCCCGTTTTTTCCCTCTCTAACCTGAAGAGACATTGCCCTTATTTGTATTTCCCGATTCCTCACAAAATAGGGAAACCTTTCTGATTGCTGGATTGCAGAAACCCTGATCTGTCATAACAGCTATAACCCTTTTGTCTTCCCTGTAGCTAAATTTTTCTTCATCTTCAATGCAATCATTAACTATACCTGCACCCCTTTAGATTTTTCTTATCAAGTCAAACTTCTACAACCAGGTTTTCCTGTTCTTTAATTTGACCTCTCCCCTGTCATAAGTCTTAATGCAACTAATCATACCTCTTCTACCTCTATGGTTCCCTGCTCTCATTACCACCTTAGGTCTGCTTGTTATAGTAATAACCCCGTCTGTACATATTTGAGAATGAAGTCTACAGAAGAAGATGGTTTCTCCCTAATTATTTTTCAAACACCACCAACACTTGGTTCCAAACGTCCAATTGAATAATCCCCATTAACGGCACTGTTAGTAATCAAACCCTAGCAGGAGTCTTATGTGTACCATTTGGTTTTATATTTGTCTGTGGTGAATAGGCCTCTCAATGAGCCTATAAATGTTCAGACAGCTGGCAGATTGGAGGCAAATTATTGCTAGGATTTCTAATTATTCCTGTGGACATCTATAATAAATCTAAAACCTCCCCTTGGTCCTTCCATTGGTTTTCCCCATTAAATCTTCATCATTGTCTTACACAGGAAGTCCCAGGTATATACATGGCTCTTTTTGCCTCCATTGGAAGGTCACCTATCTTTTTTCTGAACATTCATGCCAATAAATAAATGACTAGAAATATTTCTCTGGAATTGAGAAAACTTTTCAATTCTACCTCTAAGGCAATAGCAGCCCCACATTCAATGATCACCTATTGGCTTAGACAGTTTTGGCCAATCACACAGCTTTCTATTAGCTGCTTCCTGAACAAGGAGGCATTTGTGTGATATCAAACACTTGATGCACATGAATATATTCTTTCAGAGAAGTAAAAACCCAGTTACATAAAATTAGGAAACAAACACATTGGCTATGACAAATTCCACCTGATGATCTATGATCTTTTGATCTCTTTAGCTGATGACCAGATTTGGGATTCTGGTTTAAGACTACGCAAACTAGGGGAGCTCCTGCATGGCTCAGTCAGTTAAGCGCCCAACTCTTGATTTCGGCTTAGGTCATGATCTCAGGGTTGTAAGACTAAGCCCTGTATCAGGCTCCAAACTGGGTGTGATTAAGATCCTCTCTCTCCCTCTGCCCCTCCTCCACCCTCTCTCTCTCCCTCTCTGAAAAAATTTAAAAAAAAAAAGGCTACATACACTAGGGTCCTTATTCTGCTTCTCATCCTATTTTATATAATCATTTTAAAACTTTATACCTTTCGCCTGTCAAACCTTTGTACAAATGATGTATCCAAAAGGGTAATGCTGGCTCAATGCTTCAAGACAATCCTCAAATGCTTACAACCTTGATAAGACACACGGTCTAGATGGAAAATGCCAGAGAGTTCCCCTTCCTACCCTTTCTTGTTACTCAAATGTGGCCTCAATGGTTTCCAATCTGTGTACTTCCATCCAACATGGAATGTGACACCCAGGGAAGGTCCTTCCTGGGACCAAGAAGCAAAAACAATTTTTTTTAATAATTTTTATTTTGTTATATTAGTCACCATATAGTCATCCCCAGTTTTTGATGCAATGTTCCATGATTCATTATTTGCATATATTAAAGAACAGACAACCTAACTTTTGATCAGCAATGCTTTTGAAGAAAGATCTTGATCAAATAGAAGAAATATGAAAATGTATTAAGAAATCATAACTCAAAATTAGAATCAGAAAGCTTTCATGCATATAACGCTTATTGTGGCTTGCATAGTCCAGCAGGAAGAAAGATTTCCTTTCAGACTGGCAACAGCAAACTGCCCTTGCCTGCAGCCAATGAGAGGCCACCACCACTTTGATCACCTGCAAACAATGAAAAACCACCATTATTTTGAACCCTCATTTTCCCCCAATAAACTTTTGTTTAAAACATCTCCCAGCTTCTTCCTTTTTTTATAAAAGAATGCTCTTTGTTCTCAGACTTGCCTAAGGTTCACCATAGTTTTTTTGTCCTCAATTACAATTACTCTGCTATTTTCAAATAAACTCAATTTTACTTACTAAATTGCTTACCTTTTACACATATTATCTGCTCCACTTCTTATTGAGTAGTTTTATTATTTGGATCTACCACAGTATATTTATTATTTTGTATGTTAATGGACAATTTTGGCTTTTAAGAATAAAGCTGCTATAAACATTCTTGTACAATTTTTTAGATATGTTTGTTATTTCTCATGGTTAATATCCTAGGAGTAAAATTGTTGCATCATAGATTAGATGCTTGTTTAATTTTTAAAAAGAATCTATCAAATGATTTTCCAAAATGATAGTATCATTTACACTCTTACATGTAATATTTAAGAGTTGAGCTGCTCTATATTCTCACCAACATTTTCTGTTGTCAGACATTGACTTTAACTATTCTAATTGATGTATTATGATACCTCATTTTGAGTTCAATCTGTATTTTCTGATGACTAATAATATTGACTCATTGGTCATGCATATATCTTTTTTATTTTATGAAGGTTTTTGTTCTAATATTTTGCTGATTTTGTCTATTATTGAGTTGTGGGAAAACTTTATATATTCTTTTTTTTAAAAGATTTTATTTATTTGGCAGAGATAGAGACAGCCAGCGAGAGAGGGAACACAAGCAGGGTGAGTGGGAGAGGAAGAAGCAGGCTCCCAGCAGAGGAGCCCGATGTGGGACTCGATCCCGGAACGCCGGGATCACGCCCTGAGCCGAAGTCAGACGCTTTAACTACTGCGCTACCCAGGCGCCCCAAACTTTATATATTCTTGATAAAATTTCTTTATTAGATATATGTATGTGATGTATTTTGAACATTTTCTTCCAGTCATTGGTCTGCCCATACATCTTCCTTAACTATATGTTTTCGTGAGTAGAAATTTATAAATTATGAAGAAGTCCAATTTTTAGTAATTAAGAGCTTTCCATATGCTCTTTAACAAATTTTTACCTATCAAATTTATCTTTGAGATAGAGTCCATAGTTTAGATGTGTGATCTCTCCTGAATTAATATGTGTATACCATGTGAGATAAGGATCATGTTCCTTTCTTTTTCCCAAATAGATACACACTAGTAGCAGTACCATTTGTTGAAAGGACTTTCCTTTAATCCTTAATTTGCTTTGTTGTTCTTGTACAACACCAATATTTATATCTGGGTTTATTTCTGAATTCTATTCTAACAAATTATTTGCTTGTCTTATCACCTATACCATACTCTCTTGATTATAGTAATTTTGTAGTGTGTCCCAGTCTTGTTCCTTTTCAGGAGAGTATATGGCTATCCCATATCACTTGCATATCCATGTCAGCTTTAAAATCAACTCAAAAATACATTCCAAAAAAGTTTCCTTGGATTTTTAAGGTTTAATGTGGGCTTTTTCCCCCAGCCTTATTGAAATATAATTGACATACAACATTGTGTAAAATTACAAAGTACAACGTGATGATCTGATACATAAATATTAAAAATATTTATCACAATAAGGTTAGCACATCCTTTATCTCACATAACTACTATTTTGTTGTTGTTGCTATGGTGAGAACATTTAAGATATACTCTCATAGCAATTTCAACTACACAATACAGTACTGTTAACTATAGTCGCCATGCTATACATTGAGTTTCCAGAGCTTATAATCTTATAACTGGGGGTTTGTAGCTTTGACCAACAATTCTCTATTTCCCTCACCACCCTTCTAGTCCCTGGCAGCCATCATTCTACTCCATTTCTATAGGTATGATGTTTTTAAATTCCACATGTAAGTGACATTATGCAGTATTTCTTGTTTTTTATCTGATTTATTGCTCTTAGCATAATGCCTCATGTTGTTAAAAATGGCAGTGTTCCCTTTTTGGGGCTGAATAATATTCCATAGTGTGTGTGTGTGTGTGTGTGTGTGTGTGTGTATTTATCTGTCTATGGATACTTAGGTTGTTTCTGTGTCTTGGCTATTATAAATAATGCTATAATAAACGTGGGGGTGCAGATATATTTTCAAGATGGTGATTTTATTTTGTTTGGATAAATGCCCAGAAGTAGAATTGCTGGATTATATGGTAGTTATAGTTTTCATTTTTTTGAAAAACTTCCATACTGTGTTGCATACTGATTGTGCCAGTTTACATTCTCAGCAGTAGTGTACAAGGGCTCCCTTTTCTCCACACTTTTGCCAACATGTTATTTCTTGTATTTGATAATAGCCATTCTATCAGATATTATCTGACATTTCATTGTAATTCTGATTTGCATTTCCCTCATGGTCAGTGATGTTGAGCATTTCTTCATGTACCTGTTGGCCATTTGCATGTCTTCATTAGAAAACTGTCTATTCAGACCCTCTGCCCATTTTTAAATTGCATTGCTTGTGTTGTTATTTCTTCATATTGAGTTATATAAGTTCTTTACATTTTTTTAAATTTTAGCCCTTTATCAGGTATATGACTTGAAAATATTTTCTCCTGTTCAGTAGCCTAACTTTTCATTATTTTGAGGGCTTCTTTGCTGTATAAAACCTTTTTAATTTGATGTAGTTTCACTTGTTGATTTAACTTTATTTATTTTTTGTCATGTTTTTATTGTCAAATCCAAAATAATTATTGCCAAGACTGATGTTTAGGAGTTTAAACCTATATTTTCTTGTAGGAGTTTTATAATTTAGGGCTTCCATTCAAGTTTTTAATCCATTTAGGGTTGCTTTTTGTGCATGGTATAAAATAATGGTATGTTTCCTTCTTTTTATTTAGTGACATTCTCTTTAAAAATTATTTATTTTTATTTTGAGAGAGAGAAAGAGAGATAGCATGAATGGTGGGAAGGGCAGAGGGAGAGGGAGAGAAATCTCAAGCAGAATCTCCATTGAGCGGGGAGCCTGACATAGGCTCAATCTCACGACCCTGAGATCATAACCTGAGCCGAAACCAAGAGTTAGGTGCTTAACCAACTGAACCACCCAGGTACCCCTATTTTGTGACATTTCTAAACTATTTCTCAAAACGATATTCCTCATTATATGTGATCAATGATGTCTCTGTTATGTTACTCCATGGTCAGCAGTATCTTGACAATGATTTTCTTAATTACTTGGATCCAATAAGAAAAGAAAAAAAATCTGTCTTTTATATGTCCTCTGACTAATGTTACTAGGGAATACAATTCAACCAGTTTTTTTTTTGGGGGGGGGGTGGGTTGTTGAAACAATGGCTAGTCCCTATACCAGGGTCTCAATAATCAAAATCAGTGATAAAAACACAGAACCTCAATTTCTGTGGTTCAAAGTCTCTACTGTCCACCAGCAAGCCATTCAGGATTGAAGGCCATAATCCCTATGGCTGTCCGCCATAGAACTGGGCAGTAGAGGATGGTAGCCTCTATGCAAAACAGTAAAATTCACTAAAATTTACAGCCTTTCTTCATCTAAATAAGAAATGGATGCTACAAGTGCTCAGAAGGACTCCAGGGTTCCATAGTATCTTCAGACGGCTCCTGACAGCTCCATAGTTGTGTTGGCAGAAGGGCCAATTCCTGAAGCCTCCTACTCTGTCTACCATCTTTCATGATATCACTCCCATTTTAAAGAAAGATTATGCTAACCCCATAAAATGAGTTGAGAGAAGCTGTCTCCTCTATTTTCCAGAAAAAGTTGGTATAATAGTGGTATTATTTTATCCTTAAATATTTGATATCAATGACCAATAAAGATATCTGATCTATGTGGTCAGTATGTGGTCATGTGTGTACATGCATTTAATAACCTACTATCTTTAATGAGTGTAAAGATAGATACATATTTTCCATTTCTTGCATGTCAAATTTAATTTGTTCTTTTCAAGGCATTTGTCCATTTCATCTTTGCATGAATGTGTTTGTAATATCCATTATTTTTATTTTTAAGGTCTGCATAATTTTTGGAAAGGCTTCTTTTTAGATATTGAAGACTTGTGCTTTTCTGCGTTCCTTTTAATTAGACTTGCTGCAGTTTATTTTAGCTTTGCTATTCTTTTGAGGCAAAAAAAACAACCTTTAGCATTGCTAATTTTCTTTTTTTTATATTGTTCCTAATTTATTTCCTTTCTTCTACCTATCTTGGTTTTATATTCCTTCTCTTTTTAGATATATTTAATGTGGTAATGCAGATCATCAGCTTTAACACTTTTTCCCTTACTAATATGGGCATTTAAGCTATAAATTATCTCTAATGTTTCCTTTGACTATACCTATAATCTATGAAACCAAATGTGCAGATATCTCTTTCAGTCCATGATTTCAATTGTTTTAGGAATATAACTATGGTTCCAATTTCCCCACATCCTCATAAATGCAGTTATTTTCTCTTAAAAAAATAGCCATTACACTGGCTGTACATGGTATCTCATTGTAATTATGATTTACATTTTCTTAATGATTACTGATATTGTGGAAAGGTTTCAAATCTCATATGCTCAATAATATGTAATTCAATTTTTTCAGTATATTTGCAATTTTTCTTTGACCAAGTTTAGCTATAAATGTGTTTTATTTGCTAATTGTTTAGTTTATTACAGGAGCAAAAGGAAACCACTACACTCATCTTTATGCATGGTGTATTATATCTATTAAAATTCCATTGACTGCAAAACCCACTAATTCTTCAGTTAATCTCAAAGTTCCTATTTCCATACTTCAATCCCTTTTAAAATATGGATGGGCCAGGCCAGGATCTAGGATTCCAAATATTTCATTGGAGAAGGAATGTGGTTAGTGTTCTACAATCAACCACATGGCCTCTAATTTGGTTCAGAGGAGTATAGTTCCTTTATTTTATTTCCTTTTTTTTTTCTTTGTTAACATCTTTGGCCACTTGTATAGCTTACACATATAAAATGGGTTTAGAAACTTGTTATTCCCCACTTTTTCTCACAAAACATTTTTTAAAAAATACGAGGTACTAGTGTGGAATGCAGAAGAAACAACTTCCAGTAGATAGTTTAGTCTGTAAGCCTTAGGAAAAACCAATTCCTTCATATCTCCTTACTTTTTTCTCAGGTCTTACCAAAATATGGGATGCTGTGAGAACAACAGCATATCCAAACAGAATCAAGTGAAACAGAATGGACACTCATTACCTTTTTAAAACAGTGAATTTACTCAAGATTTTTATAAGTTTCAATGGATGTATGATCCTAACCAACTAATTATCAATTTCTCTCCGTGAAGGAGGAGGACATCTGCAAGTAAAAAGGGAACCTGGAAGTGTTTACTTCTATACCAATCCTTCATCTCTAGATGATGAACTAGAAGTCTCATCTGGGGTAATAATAAAGAAAAACTGGTCCTTCATGACAATAAAGACATAGAATAATTTGTGTTTCTAAAATGTTGGAAACCTAAGTGATAACATATAATGAGCCATACAGATTTTTTTCCAAGGATAATTTTAATGAAGTGCAGGAATTATGCAATTCTTCTTATCATAACATGATACTATTAATATCAATAATGTAAATAGAAATTTCAAATACAGAGTGTTATTAAGAGATTTACCTTGAGGACTTTGTTGTGAAGAAGAAAGAAGAAAATAAAACATAGTGTAGATGTATTTTCTAAGATTCTTTGTTTACAGATGAATGAAATCCAATGTGAATTAGTTGTTATTCAAGTAGCATTTATTGTTTCATAAATTTCAAGGAAAATTTGAATAAATATTGAAAAAGGAAAGAATTTACCTTACTTGACCCTAGGAGTAAGTTGGTCCAGATCCTCAATTTGTCCAGACTTATTTTTTTATACTTCATCTTTGCTTCTTTCTACATGTTCTGTCTACTTTCTTTAGAAGCTAGGTCTTTTTGCTCTCAGAAGTTCATGTCTTTATCCCCATGTTTGCATTATTAGGGAGCCATTGACTCTGTTTCTGCTAAAAAGACTTAGGGAAGGATTCTGGTGACCCTATATTGGTTTATTTGTCAAGCTTTGATTTAATAGTTTCAGGATGCCATATAAGAAAATGGGCATCAAATAATCATAGCGGGATCGAGAATGGTCAGCAGAAAAATAGGGAGTATAATTCCCAGAAGAAGTGAGGTAACATATTCATATAAAAATTATTTTCAAAAGAAAATCTGCTCTAAATAGTTTTAATTTTTGTGGGGATTACACTGGGAAGAGGGGCTTAGAGAAAGGAAAATTCCTAGAAACCTAGGAAATACGGTGAATAAAAAAATAAATATTTACATAATAAATTATTGCCTACGAAGAAAAGGATAATAAAAATTAGAGGATTTCTGACTTTCAAAGAAATGAAATACATCCCACTCCCCAAATGCATAATGTTCTTCTACTCTACTCTTCCAAGTTTGTGAGATTGATTATTGTTTTTATGTTTATTAGTCATTTATCATACTGCATAGCAATTATTTTTTACTGTTCTGCTTTCCATTAGATTATGAGCTGCTTGCCCACTGAAGGCAGGAAACACATCTATCTGTACTGTTTACAGCTCTATCCTGAATACCTCCCTCAATGCCTGGTAGAGTGTAATGTCCAATGCAATGTACATTATTGTCTAATACTTTAATCAATAGGCACGGTTATTTATAATATATAAATATATGTAATTGATCCATTATTCTTTAGCATATAGCATAGTGCATGGAATACAGTAGGTACATATGATTTTTATTTAACTTTGATAGCAAGAAGAGAAAACAAGTATGTGTAGACTAGCATATTTATGTGTTACATAATATGCTAGTCTGGGAAAAGGTGGCTTTTCATTTTAAGTAGTGAAAATCGAACACATTTATTACAAACACTGAGCCAAACATCTGGTAAATCACTTTTATGCTCTGTGGGGCTATAGCTGTAAGACGATGTACATCGCAGGCAAGATTTAACTATCTCAACTATGTGAACTATGCACATGAGTGTGAACTAGGAATATTTTTGATTCCTTCTCATGCCCAGAGCTCTCGGGTGAAATGATAATGGAGACATTGTAGAACTAACCAGTGTGAAGGTTGCATAAGGAGAACTCTGAAATAAAAGGCTGTGTATGTAATATTCTGCCTCAACTTTAGTGTTATTATAAGACTTTTCAGTCCTCTGTTCCTATTTTAACCTACAGCCTGTATCTATTTGAGTCATCAAGTCAATTGAGTGGAGTTATGTAGTGGAAAGGTTTCAAATGAGAGTTTCACTCACGTTTAAAAAGTTGAATTGATGTGGCTTCCTCTGCTTAGCCTTGGGAAAAGAAAAAAAAAACATATATCAATATCTAAATGCTGCAAAAAGCACACCATGAACTTTCTCCTTTAACTGGTTCATAAAACTGGATTTCTATCTCCAGCACAGAAGTTAAATATGAACGCATTCTGTAAGGGCAGGAGGACTAATTTTCTTTTTAGTGTTCCATATGGCTAAATTTCACATACAAATTCTCATGTGACTAGGGCTAAGGCAATTTCTTATGGCACAACCAAATACAAGGAAAACTTCAAGAAAAAATGAGAAAATACATGCTAGGTTAGATAAGCAGTCAACTTGTTCACTAAATCTTACACCTGAAACTAATAGTACACTGGATGTTACCCAAGTATAATTTAAATAAAAACTTGAAAAAAGAAAAAAAGTTAAAGAAAGAAAAAGAAAGAAAATACAAAAAAACAAAGAATTTTGAGGTTCATGAAGCAAACAGTAGTCCAGACCTCAGATAGTTTACCAAATAATTAAGCAGGTAACACCAGTATGTGAAAAGTGTATAAGGAGTAATAAAATAATATGCCATAAATAACTCTAACTTCAACTACTCCATCAAGGTAAATTATGTGGTTCAACTTCAGTTATCTCTTTGGTAAATAGCACATATCTAAACAAACACAGGTCCCTCTTATTCATACAACTGCTATTTAAAGTCACTACTTGGTCTATATTAGGAAACTTCACTAGCAACATACCAGGGACCAATACATTCTTTGTTTAGAACATTCTACCATTTAAAACTTAACTTCCTATGCATGGCTTAGATCTTTAAGATCATGGCTTAATCAGGGTCATGCAATTACTATATAATAAATATAGGCTAGAACAAGAATTATTTGTAGTTCATAGAAACAATGAGATTTGAGAGGTTGGTGTAAGATCTGGACTTTGGCAAGAATATGGTGTGGCTTGTGTTAAAAAATAAATTAAAGCATATTAATTTTTTTAAGAGTTTGTTTAAGCAAAAATTGATTTGAATTTGGCAGCATGAAAAGTGGTTAGAAGCACTCTATAGGTGCTTGGGAGATTATAGAGACCAGGCAGAGGAAAAACAAGGAAATTACTGATTGGCTACAGCTTAAAATATTAGCTGTGATTGGTTATCCTCAAGTTTTGATTTTGTAGCCATGAGGTATTTACAAGCTTAGATTTTGGTTTGCTTGCATAGACTGCCAAGGCACTGGAGCCACCACAGTCCAACGGTCTCCTTGTTTAATTAAATTATCATGTATTTTAAATCTAACCATATTTTCTCTCCACAATAATGGTTGCTTGTATTTCTTAAAGACTACTGATGCTTCTTTGTGTCATCAGAGTATTGTTATTGTATCAATCAATATAACTAAAATTTTCTACACCAGGGCCATTTGGCCTCTCAATAAATGACACACCCTGAATTATAGGAGAATTTACCTTTACCTTACTTTAACTGTTGAGGGATTTGTATGAAAGATTCTATTCCAATTCTTTAGAAAATCACAAAAGTACTATGATTTCTTCACTCAGAGTCCTCTATAGAAAGACCACAAAGAGGGAAAAAACATAACTCTTGAAGGGTAGGAGAATGTGTCATTTCAAAATATGTCTCTTTAGCATAGGGATTATTTTGAGCTTATGAAAACAGTGGAAGACGCCCTTTTGCAAGGAACATTTACACTTACAAGGGAAACCTCCACTTTTTAAGGTGTCTCCCTCTCTGTACCAGTAAGAAAAGGATAACTCTAAATCACAAGAAAGTATTATCCATGGAGGAGGCATTGACTTGAACCTAACAGCTTTACCCTTGTTTACTGTGCTTTTCCTAATAACCTCTGATCTCTGTGTTCCCCATTCCCCCAACATCTTTTCTTTTTCCTTTAGCTGAAGCTGATATTTAAGGTAGTAGCTTGGGCCATTTCAGAGTTTTTCAATTGTCCTGATTTTCTCCCATGTAGATTATACACGATACACTTCTGTTCGTTTTTCTCTTGATAATCTCCTTTAGCACAGTGGGTCTCAGACAAGAATTCGGAAGGGTAGAAGGAAAATTCTTGTTCCTCCCCTACATTGTCATATTTAATGCCAAGAAAGTATCTGGTTTCCTGAGGTTTGTTGTTGTTGTTGTGTTTTTTTAACTTATGAGTCATGTAATCACTGCTTTCATTTTTGCATTGACCTCCTAGATATTGGAGTTAAATTTATGATCCTGTTTGAAAGGCTGTAAGTGTCTTTACAACCTGTATATCATTGTGTTAGGGTTCTAGTATCAATTTCAAAAAAGTTTTAGTATCCCTTTTCATTATTTCCCTGATCTTTTCTTTTAACTGATGTTTTTCTATTTCATATAAGTGTACCCAAATCCTCTGATAAAGAATATCAAAATTTCACAAATAAGTGATTAAAAGGTCAATTATTTTGGAATCATAATGATCATTTGATATGGCAGGGTAAACATACTATAAGAATCTGAACTTGCCACAGGAATTTCCTTTTCTTATTATTGGAAAAGAAAAAAATGGGCCCAACTGGACTCAGTCGTCCCCAACCCAGCAAACCAAGACCAATTGTGGTTTCAACCTCCCCCAGATATGTGACCTTTAAACAGTCAATCTGCACTTTCCTGATACCCACTAGTGAGGTCATCAGCATTATATGACCCCTGTCATTCCTTTCTCCCCAAAAGAAGATGACCCAGCCCGAAACAACCCATCCTTTTCTTTTGCTCATAACATCCCTGACCCACCCTCCTTCTGCCTATAAAAACTGTCCATTTTGTACAACTCCTTGAAGCACCTATTTCCTAGATGGGATGCTGCCCAATTCATGGATTGTTGAATAAAGCCAATTTGATCTTCAAATTTACTCAGTTGAATTTTTGCTCTTTAGCACTTTTATAAAGGCATAGTTTAAAGAGTTCAGCAAACTAGATTTTTGAAAGAGATGGTTTCTTGAAGTAAAAGGTCAATACTACTTAGTTACTATTATTTTGAAGATTAATATGATTTTAGAACCTGGTTCAATGACCTAATTATACTTTTCTTCTTTTTTTATTCCCCTGTGATGTTTTCATGTTTATTGAATTGGATATCTATAAAAGTGTGCTTGACAAAATAAAAGATATATATATATATATAATAAATTGAATACAATCAGTTCTACTTCATTCCTGTTTTGAGATAAATGTGATATAACACCATCATTCTAAAAAGTGACAGACAGAGGCTTATTAAAAATATATTATCTTTACAGTTTTCCATGCATTAAATATGTCAACCCTTTTCCAATTCTTTTACTTTTTCAGCCTGAAACAGAAGGGGATTCAACAGGGGAACATATCTTGTGCCAGAGTTTGGCTGAATTATTGCATTTCCTAATCCAAAAAGCAGATTTCATTATTTTATGCAAAGATAAATCTTGTTAAATGTCTGTGTTATTTTTTTTTTCTGAAAAGAGATAGCATACTCTTTTCTAATATCACTTGCAATCATTAAAACATAATATAACTTAAAAAAATATTTCCTGCTAGCTCTCGCTAAGTTTCTTCGGAAGCAAAGTACAGACCTCACAATGACAAAGTGAGTATGAGAACACAAATCTAAATTCCAGAGCCAAAGCGGCATTTGGGCTGCATGTGCAGGAAAATGAAAAGCCATCTAATTGGCTCTGGATTCTACTTGGGCTGATTTTAATAGAAATGCCCTCCACTGATTGTTCAAAATTTCCTTTCAGGGGAATCATGTTCCTAGGTACATTACCCCTTGAAGCCATTGCACTGAGTCTAAACAAAGCCCTCATTTTCCTAATCATATTGTCCTGCAGATATTATTATTTATGTGTAACCGTTAAGAGCTTTGCTCTACTCTCCTATAGGGTGTTTGAATAATAACAAGAACAAATGATGAAATACTAGCAGAGTGACTTTCAAGAATGCTCTATGGGTTGTGGAAAATTTTAAAGGGGTGACAGATCATAAAATCTTGCCACATGAAGAGCTGCCTAGCGTTGATTCTATCAGTTCTGACCACAAATTCAAGAACATAAAGAGAGAGGTATCTGTTGCCAATGAAGGTGTAATCATGCCCTCTTTAAATTTGTATTTTCTAGGATTCCAATAGATTTTTCTATTTTTTTTTTACTTTTTTTTTAAAGATTTTATTTATTTATTTATTTGACGGAGATAGAGACAGCCAGCGAGAGAGGGAACACAAGCAGGGGGAGTGGGAGAGGAAGAAGCAAGCTCATAGCGGAGGAGCCTGATGTGGGGCTCGATCCCAGAACGCCGGGATCATGCCCTGAGCCGAAGGCAGACGCTTAACTGCTGTGCCACCCAGGTGCCCCTCCAATAGATATTTCTAAAAATGAACTATGACCTCCCTGCATTAAAGTGAACATTTTGTAGCAATCTAGATGTCTAATTGGTTAAATTAAGTATTTTACATAACAAATACCAGGTATTCATTCAAAGAGATATTATAGAAAAATGTTTAATGACATGGGAAGTATGTGCAAGATATATTAGTGAGTAAAATACAGTACAAATTATACATTAAATTATTTTCCAAATTTATTAAAGTAACAATGTCAAAGGTTCGTGTGGGTGGAAAACACAAAAAACTTTACTTTCTTTTTCCCTATCAAAAAAGTGTATATTTTTCTCCTTTAAACAGTGTTTCTCAATGGAAAAAAATTCTACCTTTATGAATCCTCACTTAATTTTGAAGCATATTCTAATTTAGAGATTATATTTTTTGATGAACATCTTATCCTTCTTCCTACTAAATTTGAGATGCATGGATCTCATCTGAATACCCCAAGTTCATGGAAATGATGTTGGCCAATAAAAGAAAAATATATTACCAGTGGTAGTGAGAGTCAATCTCTACCAACATCACTTGAGACTGTGAGGCACTGGCAACATTTTCAAAGGATTCCTACAATTTTTAGAATTTTCAGTTCAATAAATTACTTATCTTTTCAAATTAATATGTAGTAATATTGATTTGTTCTTAAATATGGGAGTTACCATAAAAACCCTACCTTTTCTTATCAGTTCCACAGATGATTCCCTCTTTTCCCCCCAGCTCCACCAATCACATTTCTAATATCTCAATGGTTAACTTCCAATCCAAGTTTATCCACAGTGTAAATTGACTAAATCTAAATTGCTTTCGTTCTCATGAAATTCTATAGGATTTCTTGCTTACATATTTATGTACTAATTAATGTCTTTTGAAACATGTTTTCTTGGTTTAGTTTACTCTCATGTCACACTTGTATCTTTCTAAACTCTGATCTGCTTTTTATTTGCCAAAAATATATTACTATACCATCCACCATTTATTCAATGATTATTACCAATATGCTTCAGGAAATGTATTACATGCTTTAAAATATTACTTCATATAGTAACCATGAAGTTGCTAAGAGGCTGATAGTATTATTTGCTTTTGAAATTCTAATAAACAGAAGCTTAGTGAGATTAAATAAAGAGTTTCAAATTCAGTATATTGTGGGGGAGAAAAATACTTCTTGGATTTAATGTGAAGAAAAATTACAACATAAAAAAAAAATCAAGAGATCTTAGAAGCTAAGGAAGCCCTCACAAATATCAAAGGGCTTTCTTTCCTACTTCTCTCCTGATGCAAATCTTGGACCCAAACTGTTTCTTATAAGAATTACATAATTTAATTTTTTCGTACTTTCACATTACAGAGAACAGAGGAGAATTAATTCAAACACGCACACACACGTCATTTTTTTTTTTTTTCAGAAAACAAAACCAAACAAAATTGCCATGTACTTAGGCTTAGGAACCTAACTGCATGTAATACTTTGAAGTGTTTTATAAAAGTTCTCACTGGCAGACTTAGTCCTTAAATTTCTATCACTTTTATTTCTTACTGAATATTTGAAACAATCCTCTAAATCTTAGTTCACCTGCAACTTATCCTAAATTAATTCAAGAGAACATGCTCAGAAGAAAGCAAGGGAGAGGTGTGTTCTTGAAACAGGGAATGTTCATGAGGGAAAGAAATAGGCTGATTATGGAAATCAGTTTCTTCCCTCATTTTATGAGATAGCACAGAGGTACTCATCTGAAGCCAATCCTAGAATTGGCTCATTCTAAACTTAAACCCAGGAGACTTCTCTTTTCTAACTAGTCTACTTTTTCAACCAGGAAGCTCCAGGCATTACAGAGTTGCCTAGGAGTTCACTCTTCCCTTTTTGTATAAACATGTAGTATTAAGAAGTCACTATGCTCTGGTAAGTTCATTTCATGTTATACCAGCTCCACTGTATCTGACCTAAGCACAATTCTGCAGCTTGAGAGCTAAAGAATGCTATGTCATCTTCTATGTCAATTCTTGTAAATTTCTCCCCAATAATCCTTACTTTATAATTATAATGTATAAATATATGTAAAAATGTAAAAAACCCTACTTTATATTTACAATGTATAAATATATGTATAAATGTATAATGTAGATGTATAAATTCATAATGTATAAATGTATAATGGTGGGGTGGGTGTTGATGTTCCCATAGCAAGACAGTTCATTCAATCAGCAAACATTTAGCAGGTAATTACCACAAGTCAAGCAGCACAGCAGAGTCCTGGGACACAGTGATTAGACCTAGACCTTTAAGGAACATATGGTTTGGTAGAAAGACAAAAAGTAAACAATCATGATACAACTTACCATTACCATGTAACATTTTTGAACAAGGGCAAGTGGGTCTCCCAGAGGTGGCCAGGGTTGGAGTCTTCCAAGCAGAAAAAACAGAATACAAAAGTCATGAATTTAAAAACTCCAGAGGCATTCTCTGTGAAATTTTGATTTGTTGGAAATGGGAAGGAAAGGCCCAGAAATTACCAAATATAACTATTTTAAGAAATCCATCGAGTGATTTTCATGTTCTAGTAGTTGGGGACCCAGTCATTCAAGAAGTTCTGAAATTCTTAGCTATGTCAATCTGCTCCCAGTATTCCATTTCTTGTTTTTTAATCTTTCCTTTTCTTATTTTTCTGTATCTAACTACGTTACATGTTCTGAGAAAAGGATTTCATTACCCCTGCCGACAACTATGGTTATAAAATTTTTCAATAAGGAAGCACCAAATATGACTCAGTGCTCAGGGGTTTCCTGCATAGCAAAAGATTAAGTTAATTAGCAATATATATATAGATGAAAATTGAGTTGTCACTGTTGTAATGAAATCAACTACTGCTAAGCTGAGGAGATTTGGTTACAGGTTACAAACAAAGGTTAAAAAAAAAAGAGCAGACATTTGAATTATCATTACCCTTGGGCAATAAGAGATATCATAGTTAGACTTCTAGGTATTGAGTTTTGTGTATTCATTTAATGACTGATACCTTCAGTTATGTAGTACCACAAAACCAAGCATGAAAATAGTAAATAACTAATCCTGCCAAAAGAAGAACAAAGTTAATGTTAATAATAATAATAATGTTAATATTTAATATTAATTATAGCCAGCATGTGTTGGGAGTTTACTATATGTAAAACATTATGCTATGTACTTACCTTCATTATTTCATTCAATTCTCACCATAATCTAGACAATTTCTATTGTCATTTTTCCTATTCTACAGGTTATGAAATTAAAGATTTGGGAGGTTTCAAAAGAAAGTAGCACAGATACTGAATTTCAGTAAAGAGTTTCAGTGATCAAGAATATTTTAATTCATTTCCATAATTTTTATTCTGGTGACCAGATATATTTTATATATTAGAAGATTATGAAATGTTCTTAACAAAGAAAAAGAAAGAGTACAATGTTTTTCTTCTGAATCTACTTGTATACTGGATTTATCCTGTATGTGTGTCAGGGAGTGACAGCAGCAACATTAATATACTTTACAAACTAAAAATAAGTCCTTCAATTGGAAAAGTGAACTTGCTTCAGTAGAGCTGAAAGTCATGAATTCTAGAGTGGATGCTATAAATTAGACGTTTAGTTCACTACAGTTTGTCAATGTTGGAGACCTGCACGATGAGGGACAAGAATCAATGACTCAGCCACTTGTATTGAAATTAGTTGATTAATGGCAGACTACATTAACTGATTTTTTTTTTTACTCCTTGCGTGATCTTGTTAATTAGGAAAATTCCCTCTGCTCATTGAAATTTCAAATAAATTCACTTGCCTCCTGAATATGTTGACCAAGCACAGAAATAATTTTATCTTTTGAGAAACATGCACATTTTAGAATTGACTCTTCTTAATGAGGTTGCAACAAGTACAGTGTGAACAAGCCATCTGCTTTCTCTAAATTTCCAGTCACTGACTTAAGAAAACACTTGATTAAATGAGAAGGAAACCTACTTTAATTTTTTGCTGTAAAATTTATACATTTTGCTTCCTTTGTCTATAATTGATTTTTTGTGTCCGTTGAGTCCAACGAGTTCCCCATATTTACACAATGTAAAAGGATAATAACAGATTTAGATATCTACATTTTTACTCTAAAATGAATTGATACTCTACCTCCCAAAACTTACTGATTTATAATGTACAGTTAAAATATATATCATGAACATAATATCCTGGTTTGTTTAATATATGTAGAGAGATAAATATGTAGCATTCATTTGAAATATTACTTTTATTATTGAATAATAAAATAAGTTCACACTACAAATTTACAAAATCAATTAAAATTCCCTATAAGTCTTCTATTAAGATCATGCTTTTATAATAGAAATCATTGTTATTTTCCTATTTTATTCAGAAACTGGGAACTCAGCTGATTTTTGTTTGAAATAAATTATTTGGTGTTATTAAATAAAGCATTTATTCTGTAAGTATTTTTAAATACTTATACTTGAAACCAGATGCCAGACTCAGTGCTTGAGTTGAACAAAATTGTCAGGTTTTAGCCTCATAGAATTAAGGATTAAACAGGTGAAACAAAAACTAAATTCATAATCACAATGCAGTGTAATAAGTGAAAAGGAAAGTACAGTGTGCTGTTGAAACTTGTACAGAGAATGTATATCCCTAGGATCTGTTTCCTGCAAGAAGGACCACAAGTGCCCTCTTCCCAGGTGGGGAATGACACCCTCTTGCTTGCCCTGTCCCAGATGGACTGACCAACAGATTACCTGAACTGGGAGATAAATTTTCAGGGCCATCCCACCTGGCTAGAGAGTGGGGCACAAAGTCTCCCAAAGTTCCGGAATGCTTTCCACTAGACTATTCCAGACCCTCCCTTGACATGCACAACTGTGATGAAACTGGCTCAGAGCCTGCTCAAGATGGAATGCCTGGCAAGTGATAAATCTGTGATGGACCCTAAGTTATTCTGACTTTGGAAGTGAGACTGGACACTACCACATCCCAACAGAGTCATTTATTACCCACCTTGCACAGAGAAGCTTTTCCCCCTTTACCCATCTCAGTTGACCTCCTGCACTCTATCACATCACCCTGTTCATTTCTTCCATGGCCAGAAATTAACTTGTTTTGTTTGGTTAAAAAACAAAACCCAGCTTTTCGGAATTCAGAAAAAAAAAAAAAACTGGGGCACAAGTAACAGTTGGGCTGAGACTGAATCGTCAGTTGAGAGTTAGCTTCGTAAAGAGGTGGGTGAGTGTTTCAGGCAAAAATAACAGCATGTAAAACTTCCTGCAAATGGGGAAGGAACATGGCAAGTACAAGTAAAAGAGAAAATCTTAATAGAGCCAGACCTTTGAGTATAAATGGGGTAATAACAAAACTGAGACTAGAGAGAGATAAAGGTACAAATCAGATGGGCCATATTAAATCATACTTTAACTTAGCCTTTATCCTACAACATGGGAGGTAATAAAATGATTTATCCAGGAAAATTAAATAAGTTGATTCATGTTTTAAGCTAGGTAAAAGCTGAAAGCAGGAAACATGATAACATAATCACCAATTCCAAGTTTTTAACATGGATTTCAAATTTCAAATTTAGTTTAAAAATTGAAACTCCAGTTCACTTCTATTCAACATACTAGACTATAAGAATTACTATACATTTAGAGTCACAGAGATCTTGAATAGAATCACAGTGTTGACACCGGATAACCTAGACAAAGAATAGCATATCTAATACATAGCTTCTTTACATATAAAAATAAGTGTGACAATGCTTACCTTAAACACTCTTATGACTAATAGAGTAAGTTCAAGGAATAGATGTTCCACAATCTTCTGGCCCCATCTCCCCCTTTTTTTTTTTTTGACATTTATTTTTCTCCAGTTTTTATTTAAATTCCAGTTTGTTAAAATACAGTGTAATAGCAGTTTCAAGAGTAGAATTTAGTGATTCATCACTCAGAGTCAACACCTAGTGCTCATCACAAGTGCCCTTCTTAATCCCCGTCACCTATTTAAACCTTCCCCTGACCACCTTCGCTCCAGTAACCTGTTTGTTCTCTATAGTGAAGCCTCTGTTTCTTCGTTGCCTCTTTCTTCCTTTTTTCCCCCCAATGATCTTTTGTGTTGTTTCTTAAATTCCACATATTGGTGAGATCATATGGTATTTCTCTTTCTCTGTCTTATTTCATTTAGCATAATACTCTCTAGCTCCATCCACGTGGTTGCAAATTGGCCCCATCTCCTTTAACTTAAACTTTTTTTCTAGTAGTAAACAGGAAAGTAATATTTCCACAAAATTTGCTTAAAGTTAAACCTACATTTATCCCCTTTTATTTTTCTTTTTGTAAAAAGGAAAAATTCTTAACACACAACTACCAAAAAGTAAACATCCTGAGAGATCTTTATGTCTTGTTAAATATTGGCACCTGGTGCCTAGAACAGTGCTTGACACACAACAGTTCTCTAAATCACTGAAAGTAATCCTAGAAAATTCAGGTATCTTCCTTAATAATCACAAACCCCAAAATTTATATTAAATACAAATAATCTATAAACATAGATTATTGGATAAATACAAAACATAAAAGTATAAGATATGCAAATACATACAAATGTGTGTATGGACAGCCTCACAGTGGCTTCGCGTTTGTGGCTAATAAATGGTTTAATCAAATAATAGCCATATGACCATTCTATCTTCCTAGACCAATAAGAAATGTAATCCCATAGGACTATGAATAGATTATTCATAGGTAAGTGGCTATATTCATACCAGTAGCTTCTAAGCATCTAAATGTCTAATATTTAGAGAATTATAAATTAAAATAAATATTACATAAAATATTTATGTAAATAAAATATCAACAAATGAAATATTAAATACCTTAAATTGTTATGTAAGAATTCAGTTACTTTACCACTTTTCTGTGAAAAGAAAATATTTCTTCTTTCGAAGTTAAAAAAGTTGAAGAAAAACTAAATATGAAATTCAGAAAAGAGAGGATATAAGCCCAAAAAATTTGGAACAGATATCATAATATAACATCTATGTAGCAGATATGAAAAGCAATTACTATATTAAAATGAAAGTCTAAGGGCTCTGAGACAAAAAGCAAACAAAGCAAAACAAAAAATGTATCTTCCAAAAGAAAGCAGAAAACATACCTTCCAAAACAGCATGATTAAAAAAGTGAAGTCTTAGTATTTGTTTTCAGTGAAAAAAAAAGGAAAAAATAATTGTCCAAATGTGAGGAAAACAAATATGTGACATCATTTTGATCAATTTATCGTGATATAAATCTAACATATTTGTTTTTGTGTTACTTTCCATATCTTTGAATACACAATCTGAATGACAAAGGATTACAGGGTTCTAGCTCACTATTTGGTTCTGCGGTGAATAACATTTACACAATTATAACAATCAATATATATTAGGATACCCAATTTAAAGAACATAAGACTGAGTCATCTTTATAATCTTCATATTTATTTTGATTGGACCACTTTGATTGTAATTAACACAAACTAAACTCAAATTACATTCAGAAAAAAAAGGAATCTCTTGACACAAGTAGCTTGGAAGTCCGGGAGTTGACCTGTATTTATGAATTATTGCATGCAAGAACCCATATCATGTCTTCAGTTCTCCCTGTTTATTCATCTGTTACCATAATCCCCTCTGTCATTGGTGCTCTTCTACTGTTCTGTTTCCTCAATATAACAGGAAAGGTGGTTTCCACCACTCGATTTAGTCTCCAAACTTCAAAACCCCAGTGAGGTTGTTCTATGAATGTTGTTCTAACACAGCATTTATCCAGGAAAATCTGTTGCATGTGTCTTTAGTGATTTCTTTTGCCCTGGGAATGACATACAATGAATGACATAACATGGAAGACACATTCCCAATCCAGAAATCTGAAGGGAAAATAAACTATAATTTTCATATTTTTTCTGAGAATAAAGGGAGAAAAATTTCTCCAAAATAGTTAAAAATATTGTCCAAAGTGAAAATAGTTAATGCATTACATACTAATAATAATGTAAATATTGTGACATAACTAATAAAATATAGAGGATAAAAGGGAATGATGGGGCGCCTGGGTGGCACAGCGGTTAAGTGTCTGCCTTCGGCTCAGGGCGTGATCCCGGCATTATGGGATCGAGCCCCACATCAGGCTCCTCCGCTATGAGCCTGCTTCTTCCTCTCCCACTCCTCCTGCTTGTGTTCCCTCTCTCGCTGGCTGTCTCTATCTCTGTCGAATAAATAAATAAAATATTTTAAAAAATAAAAAAATAAATAAAAGGGAATGATAATGTATCTTCAAAGATTCTAACTTCTAATTTTGCATGATTTGGGTTTAAATAATGTGATAGCAAATTGATCAGGAAAATAGAAGCTTAATGTGTTAAAATAGAGAATTTGAACAAGGTATTGGAATACAAAAGTCAAATTTAAATTCTAATAATTTAAATGAAGAAAGCTAAGGTAAAACCTCATTGGATGGTTTCAATAACAAATTGGATGAAGAATAAGATAGAACTAATTATTCTAAAACAAACAAAAAATAGAAAATATAGAAACAGTGAAAAAAAAAGCATAGTATAACAGAAATATGGGAAACAGAGGTCTAACGTGTGTGTAACTGGATTCCCAAACAAAGAGAAGGAACATAATAGAGCAGAAGAAATATTGGTAGAAATAATCGCAAAAAAGATATTAAACCACTAGTGTGAAAAGGTCATCGACCAGAGAGCAGAAAACACAAGAAAATCTTACCACAGTCTTAATTACTTTATCTTTGTACTAAGTTTTGAAATCAAATGGTGTGAGTCCTCCATATTTGTTCTTATTTTACAAGATTGTTTTGCTAATCTAGCTGTGTTGCATTTCCATGTGAATTTTAGCATCATTTCTTCAAACAAACAAACAAAAAACAGCTAGGTTTTGGTAGAGATTGTGCTCAATCCCTGATCAATTTGGGGAGAATAGCCATCTTAATAATATTAACTTTGATTCTTAGACATTGGATGTCTTTCCATTTATATTCATCTTTAATTTCTTTCAAACATGTTCTGTAGATTTTTGTGTATAAGTCTAGCACATTTGTTAAAATAATTTCTAAATATTTTATTCTGTTTGATACTATTATAAAGGGATTTTCTATTTTTGGATTATACATTGCTTTTGTGCAGAAAAACAACTGATTTTTTATAAATATCTTGTTCTGTGAACTTTGTTAATTCTGTTAGTAATTCTAATCAGTTTTTGTGGATACTTTCTAATTTTTCATGCACAAGATCATACCATTTGCAAATAAAGGTAATTTTATTTCTCCCTTTTCAATATGGATGTCTTTTAAAATTTCACCTTTTCTGATTTCCTTGACTAGAATTTCAAGTACGATGTTGACTAGAAGTGGAAAAGCAGACATCTTTGTCATTCCAATATTAACGGGGAAAAATTCAGGCTTTCATCATTGAGTATGATGTTAACTGCGGTTTTTGATAGATTCCCTTTATTTAGGTGAGGACATTCCTTTCTATTTGCAGTGTGTTAAGTGTTTTTACACATGCAAAGGTTTTAGATTTTGTCACATGCTTTTTCTGTGTCTGTTGACATAATGTAGTTTCTGCCTTTTGTCTTATTGATTAGTATTAACTTTGATTTATTTTAAAATATTAAACCAAACTTGCATTCATAGGATAAATCCCACCTAGTCATGGTACATAATCCATTTTATATATTGCTTGGATCCATTTGTTGGTATCATTTTGAGAAATGTTATATCTATATTCTTAAGAGAGATTAGTCTGTAGCTTTCTTGTTACGCCTTTGCTCACTTAGGCATCAGAGTAATCCTATCTTTATAAAATGAGTTGAAAGCATTTCTTCTATTTTCAGAAAAGCTCGTGAGGAATTGATGTTAATTTTTCTTTAAGCATTTGATAAAACTTACCAGTGAATCCTGGGTGTGAGCTCTTTCTTAGGTGATTAAAATAACTGATCAAATATTTTAATTTTTATAGGTCTATTTAGATACCATATTTTTTCTTGATTCAGTGCTGGTAGTTATTGTATATATAGGATTTTTTTCTAGCTTATTGAATTTATAGATGTATACTGTTCAGAGTAGTTCGTTATAATCCTTTCTACTTGTGTAAGGTCAGTGATGATCTACTTTAATTTTTTATTTCAGTAACTTGAGTCTTATTTTTATATTGGCCAGTGTAAAGATCAATTATTATGATCTTTTCAAATAACTAAGGTTTTATTTGTTGATTTTGTTATTTTTTTTGTAGCATTAATTTCCATTCTATTTTTTTTTTCCTTACTTAGTTTGTTCTTTCCTTTTTAGTTTCATAAGTAAAAAGTTGGGTTATTGGTTTGAGATTTTTTTCAAAAAAGAGTTATTCACATTTTAAATCTTCTCTAAGTGGTACTTAGTTACATCTCATAAACGATTTATTGTTTTTATTTTCTTTCATTGCAATTATTTTCTAATTTCCCTCATTAGTTCTTATTTTTAAATTTCCTAACTTTCCTAACTTTCCTTAGCTTCTAAATTTCTAATGAATTCCATCATTATTGTACCACGTTCTTGGCATGATTTTAATCATTTTCATTTTATGGAGGTTAGTTTTATTGCCAAGCTTAGAGTTTATCCTGGTAAACATTTCAAGTGAGCCTGAGAAGAGTGTGTTTGTTTATATTGTGTGAGAAGTTCTATAGATTTCACTTCAATCTAGGTGTTTATTGTTCAAACTTTCTAGCTACCTCTTTGCCTTCTGGCTAGTTCTATCCATTATTTTTTTTCACATTTTAATAATATATTTTATTTAACCCAAAATATCCAACATTTTTCAATAAGAAATCAATACAAATTAATAATAATATATAGTACATTATTTTTTTCAGACTGTGTTTGAGATCTAGTGTGATGGATGGGACCAATTTCATTTCAACAATAAAAAAATACATAACACTATAAAACTCAATAACACAGTTTGGGTCACCCTTTGCAGATTCTAAGAGCTGCTCAAGAAGGTCTGACAAATCTAAAGCTAGTTCTATCCATTATTGGATGTGGAGTATTGAAGTCTACAGCTATTATAATTTTAATTATCTATTTCTCCCCTAAATTTTGCTTTTCATCATGTATATAAGTTCTCATGCACGTATGTTTATATTTTCTTGATAGATTGACACTTTTATCATTCTCAAATGTCCCTCTTTGTCTCTAGTAACAACTTTTGTCTTACAGTTTATTTTTTTTATATCACTACAGCTATTCTAGTTCTCTCTAGGTGACCGGTCAGACTATTTCTAACCTTATTTTACTAATACATAGAAATTTTTCTCCAATATAGTTCCATGCCTTGCTCCTCCCTTGTGCTAATTTTGCCATGCAAATTATACTAATAAATGGCATGTCCAGAAAAACAATTTTATAATTATTATTTTATGCAGCTATATTTTAAATGAGGTAGGACAAGAAGAATATTATAAAAATACATTTCTACTGTCATTTATATTTACTTACATCATTGCCTTTACTGGAGCAATCATTCCTTGATGTGGATTTAAGTTACCTGTTATGTCCTTTTCTCTCTGTCTGAGGGACTGTCATTAGTGTTTTTTATAGGAAAACTTTGATAGTGGCAGTCTTCTCAGTTTTTGTTGAAATAGAATGTTTTAATTTCCACTTAATTTTTGAAGGATGGTTTTGCTGGAAATAAAGTTCTTTCCTGATTGTCTTTTTCTTTCAAATTGTCACCCCTCTGTTTTCTGATCTCAAAGTTTTGATGCAGAGTCATCTGTTAATGTTATTGAGGATTCTTTGTATGTAATGGGTCATTTCTTCTCTTGCTTCTTTCAAGATTCTGCCTTTAGCTTCTGACAGTTTGACTATGGTATGCCTAGTGCTGGATTTCCTTGATTTTATTCTACATGGATTTTGTTAAACTTCTGTATAGGTAGATTAATATTCTTCATCCAATTTCTTATTTCTTCAAAAATTGTGTCTGCTTCTTTTGCTTTCTCCTCTTCTCCTAAAACTCCCATGATGCTTCTATTATTACCCTTCCTGGGGCTCCAAATTTCTCTGAGATTCTGTTTATTTTTCTTTATTCTCTTCTTTTTCCTCAGACTTTATCATCTCAATTAACCTACCTTCAGTTCTGCTGATGCCATCTGTCCTCTTCTAGAGCCCCTTTAGTGAATTTTTCTTTAACTCATCTATTTATTTGGGTATTTTTAAAATTTTTTATCTCATGACATTCTATATTTGGTGAGACATTGTTTACATTATTTTCTTTGATTCTTTCCATTGGGTTTTCTTTACTTCTTTCAACATATTTAAATAACTGATTTAAAGTCTTTACCTAGTAAGTTCAATATCTTAGCCCCCTCAAAAATAATGTCTATCAATAGCTTTTGCCTTATTTGTCCACAAGTTTCTCTTCATTTGCATGTCTCATAACTTTTGTTAAATTTTTGAAATTCTAGATAATATAATGTGATAGCTTTGGAAATCCAATTTTGCCAATCCCCAGAATTTGTTGTTGTTGCTTATTAGGTTTTGGTTGCCATAGGTTTTGCTATCTTTTTGTTTTTGTTAATTAATTTTCCTAATTGTGTAATGTCTACATTCTATGTAGTATTCTAGTATTGAAGCCTCAGCTTGGTTAGCTTACTGATCAGCTGATGATTAAATATAGATTTTGTCAAATTTTAGAGCAGTAAGTATTCCACACTTTCCCAAGGAGCTCTGCATATGTGTTGGGCACATCTTAACAAAATACTTTACAATGCCTTAGCATTCACTTCTGAATTGTGCATGGCCTCAAGAGCAGCCAGAGTTGTGAGATATGGGCCCTTTCTAGTGTTTCTTGGGCATCCATACAGTTCTTCACAGGGTGCAGCCTTCTAAAACCCCAGGAATATATCACAGACTTTCCAAATCATCCATAGATATTTCATTCTCCATTTTAACTTTTTAGATAGGCTCTTGTTTATATAAACAGGTAATTGCACTCTCAAGTAACTGTGATGTTTAACAATTGCCACTAATTCTTTTCAACAAATACCCTTGGTATAGGATGCTTCTTACATAGAAAACCTGAGACAGATTGTGCTACCTCAATACCTGTGGGTGGGGCTACTCCAGGGAGCAGTAAGACAGATTGAATAGTGATAATGCACCAAGGATGGGGCTTTTTGAGGATTTACAAATCCAGTCCTCCCCCTCAACAGTTTACACACAAGAGTAAGTTATACTATATTACAAAATTAAATCCAGTAATATATGAGAAATATAATATCATGGAAAGTGACATTAATATAGAGCAATACAAGGATAAATTAACGTCCAGAAATAAATCAGATTTGTTTATGTTAATAAAATAAAGAAGATAAAACATATATTCATTACAGTAAATGGAAAGTAAATGAATTTGACATAGTTCAATGACATTTCAGGACAAAAGTTCTCAGCAAACAAGGAAGATATTCAACCTGATTTAAGCATCTATTAAAAAACTTAGATGTTAATAAAACTATGATTATATTAGCATCATACTCAATTATTAAATGCTTAATTCTTTTTGCCTAAGCTCAGGAACAAGGCAAAGATTTATGTTCTCAACCTTAGTGGTTTACATTGTAGTAGAAGGCTTAGCCACTGTGATAAGGCAGGAAAAAGAAGCTATTCAAATTGGAATAAAAAAGGTAAAATTGTTCTACAAAAAATAAATAAAATGGGAATTGTGACATAAATTTAACATCTAAAATTATTAAACTTCTGGAAAAAAGATAGAGTAAAATTTTGTGACGTTGGACTAGGCAAAAATTTCTTAAACAACAAACAAAACCATAAAAGGAAAAGGAAACCTACTGTTAAAAATCAAATGGACTTAATATCAAAGACATTTGGTTTTTTAAAAGACAATTTAAAATAAAAAATGATAAGCTTTGGGGATCTGGGTGGCTAAGTCAGTTGGGTGGCTGACTTTTGATTTCAGATGGGGTCATGACCTCAGGGTTGAGAGATTAAGCCCCTTGTGGGGCTCACACTCAGTGTGTAGTCTGCTTGGAATTCTCTCCCTCTCTCTCTTCCTCTCCCCCTCCTCACACTCTCTCTCCCTCAAAATAAATAAATAAACACATAACTAAATTTTTTAATCATATGTCAACAAATGGCTTATATCCAGAATATAGCTAGAACTCTTATAACTCAAATATAAGAAGACAAATAATCAACTCCCTCAAAATTGGGAAAAATGTTAGTATTCACTTCACAAAAGAAAAAAAATTAATGGCCAATAAGCATATAAATATCATTAAGCATAAGACAAATGCAAGTAAAACATAATTAGACACACTATAAACATACTAGAATGGCTAATTTAAGGAAAGGTAGTATGTTATTTAATAGCAGATAAAATAGGCTTTCATGCTAAAAAAATTACTAGGTATCTAGATGGTATTCTAACAATGATTAGATAGAGTATCTGGAAAGAAGCTTAGTAAATTTAATATTGTCATGATTTTAAGGTAAGCAAAACTTTGTTAAATAGAACTCTAAAATTGAGATTGATAAATTTGACTTTATTAATATTATAAACTCCTATCAACAATTAATGCTAGTAATAAAATGGAAACAGAAGTTATTGACTGGGAAAAGATACTCTCACTTTACATATATAACAATAGCTTTTGTATCTACAATATATAAAGTTACCACAAATCTATATTGTATAGAAAATATTCAAATGAGCAATTCACATATGAAATAATGTTTAACATCAATCAAACAAGAAATGAAAATTTATAAACATGAGATAATATTACACAACCACCAGAATACATCATGTTAAATAAACAGAAAATTCCAAGTTTGGCAAGGTTGTGGAACATTCATTGTGAATATGAATTGGTGGAACCACTTTAGTAAATTACTTGTCTGTATCAAGAAACATAGTCATATGACACTTTATGGCTTATCAGTTCCATGCCTAGCAATATACCAAAACAAAAGCAAGTGCTAATGGCTTCCAAAATACTTGTATTAGCGCCAAACTGGAAGTAACCTAAGGCATCCTTCAGCAGTAGAATGGTTATATATACTCTGCTGTATTTTAAAAATGAGGTTTATATGACAACAAAAAGTAATTATTAATGGGTATGAAAACATATGTCTCAAACACAGAAACAGGAAGAAAACTGAGAATTTTTGACAAATAGTGAAAAAAATAGTGAATTTCTTTCATGATATGATTGGGGAAGAAATTAGTGGTATTTGAATTATATTTGTAACAACATATTCATTAATTGGTTATTAAAGTCAATAAAGTAGCAAAATTTTAAAATTATAATGCTTAAGGACAAAACAAAATTGGGAGAATTTTTGACAGAAAAATTATTTTAATATTTTATTTCATTTTATACTTGAATTTTATTTTCATATGCATGTATGCCTTTAATAATGAAAATAAATATATATATATATATACTCAACCTGTAGAAATTTGTTTGCATAGAAACTAATCAGAAAATATCTAGACCAAACTGTTAAAAGTGAATTCTTTTAATAAAAGATTTAACTGATAAGGTATTTATAAAGTTAAGAGTTTTATTTTATAAAATTTCATGGTATTTTTTCAAAGTACAAATTTCATGTATACTATTAAAAATAAATTAATAATTGAGTTTATGACTTGTATTTTAATCAGCAAACCAATATAATCTACTAATTAATTAAATCAACTGTATAATAAAAAATGACTGTGACAATACAAATTGAAAAATTGACTCATGCTTTATGATTCAGTGGCTATTTTCAAAAGTAACCTTTGTTAGGAAAAAGAATCATAAATACTGCTATATGCTTAACATCATATTTTCCATGCAATTTTCAAAATAATTTCAAGAATTGTATATCATTATCTACATTTATTAAATAAAGTATTGATAATAAGAGAGACAATAATTTTCTAAGAATTATACTCAGAGTTGCTGGTTGAACAATCTTTTTTTTTTATTTTTTTAAAGATTTTATTTATTTATTCGACAGAGATAGAGACAGCCAGCGAGAGAGGGAACACAAGCAGGGGGAGTGGGAGAGGAAGAAGCAGGCCCATAGCGGAGGAGCCTGATGTGGGACTCGATCCCAGAACGCCGGGATCACACCCTGAGCCGAAGGCAGACGCTCAACCGCTGTGCCACCCAGGCGCCCCAGGTTGAACAATCTTTAAAAGCATATAATTCTATTCTGTAAACCCATGATTTCTCTTATATCAATTTATTCTAATTTGTTTTTTTTTTAATTTATTAATTTTGGAAATAAAATTTTTCCTGTGTTTACAACATGATCAAGAGCAGAATCAGATAGTATTTGGATATTTAAGGCAAAATTAAAACATTATTTAAAATATTTTTTCACTGAAAATTTGCCTTGAATTAAATTGGTAAAAAAGTGTATCAATTTCTAAAGCCAATTTTGTTCTAAAAAAAAATTCTGATGTTCCTTATGCTTATAGAACAAAATCTAAAATCCTTCATCTAGATATTTGATGTGATGCCCTCAAAATTAAGCCTGTTTTTCTATACCTGATGCCACATGCTGATATTCTCTATTCTTCTTGCTTGAAAGACTTATTATTGCTCAAATCACATCACGTTGACATCTGCATCTCCTCTTGGCTTATGCTTTTTATCAAACAAAAATTACCCTATTTCATTGTTTTTACTGTCAACTCCTTCCCATACTTAATGCCTAAGTAACCAGAAGAATACCTATTATATGCAATGCACCTATACTTACCTTTACTTGTTTCAATTTTGTCTCCTGAAATAAATTAGAAATTTCTTGAGGAAAGCGTCATTGGTTTTCTTATTCCATCCCCAAACTATATTCCCAAGACCCAGTCAGTGCCTAACCCATGGCTCCCAGTCTATAAGTACATGTTGAATAGAAAAATGGGATTTCTCATTTACTTCACTAAGTCTTCAAGCTATATTGATCTTTCTCTTCACCATTATCTTATTTCCCTTAAGATTTGTATCACAGAGTTCAGTGTTTTGTGAAATAAAGCTCAATCTAGCTTCCAGAAATTTTATCTACTTAAATCTTCTCGGATACATTAAGTTCTTTGGGGAGCATATCAATCTATATCATGAAACATTGAATGCAAACCATATGCTGGAGAAAATATGTGGAAAAACAAATCTGAGCAAAAGCTAATTTTTAATGTATAAGGAGTTCATACAAATTGAATTCAATAAATAATGTTTTAGAAAATACATTTCAAATAATAGAAATGGCAAATGACTAATATATACACAAAGATAAAATTTTAAACTTACTAGAAATTAAGGAAACAGAAAAGGAAATATACATTGGATACAATTTCTTTCTGAAAAAACTTTTTTTTTTTTTCTGGAGTCAATAGTGTCTCATGGTTAGTCTCTCCCTCTGACTTCCCCCCCCCCTTCAGTTTTCCCTTCATTTTCTTAATGTCCTCTATGCTATTCTTTATGTTCCACATATGAGTAGGAAACAAACTGATAGCTTCAGAGGGGAGTGGGGTGGGTGGATGGGTTAGCCCAGTGATGCGTATTAAGGAGGGCATGTATTGCGATGAGCTCTAGGTGTTATATGTGAATAATGAATCATGGAACTCTACATTAAAAACTAATGAAGTACTGTATGGTGACTAACATAAGATAATAAACATAAATAAATAAAAAATAAATTACCAAAAAAAAGATAAAAAATATTTTTTATTAAATAGATCATGCAAATATTTTGTTCCATTGGTTCCATATTTAAGATCACAATCTAAATGAAAATCCCGAAATTTGTGCTAAAATTTATTTAGAGTTATGCTTACTATAGAATGTTTTACAGTAGTGAAATACAAGGAAATACAGGGGCACCTGGGTGGCTTAGTGGGTTAAACAACCAACTCTTGATTTCAGCTTAGGTCGCGAGCTCAGGGTCCTAGTATCAAGGCCTGCGTAGGGTTCCAATCTCAGAGGGGAGTCCGCTGGAGATCCTCTCTCCTTCTCCCCCTGCCTCTCCCCCCCACCCCGTGCTAGCTCTCTCTTTCTCTTTCTAGAATAAATAAATCTTTTAAATAAAAAATAAATAAAAACAAGGAAATTCATAATTAAATTATGACATATCTCAATGAAAATTTATGTGGTTTTATAAAATAAGAATGTTGAAGACTAATTGACCTGAATAAATGCTCATTTTGACTTCGTATTTAAAAAAAGGTGGGGAGCCTGGGTGGATCAGTCAGTTAAGCATCTGCCTTCAGCTCAGGTCATGATCCTGGGGTCCTGGGATCAGATCCTTTTGTCAGGTCCCTGCTCAGAGAAGAGTCTGCTTCTCCCTCTCCATCTCCCCCTCCCCTCACTCCTGCTCTCTCTCTCTCTCGCACTTTCTCTCTCTCAAATAAATAAAATCTTTGTTTTTAAAAGCTGAACAATGTGCATATGGTGAAAGAAATTATTCAGTTCTATGATTATCAATAATTTTCATTTTCTTATATAAAATTTCCTACATTCTCAAGGGTGCCTGGCAGGCTCAGTTGGTAAAGCATACAACTCTTGATCTCAGAGTGTGAGTTCAAATCCCTCTTTGGGTGTAGAGATTATTTAAAAATAAAATTTCCTACATTCTTGATTTTTTCCTTAGAAATAGAATTTGTTGCTTTAAGTTATACATACATACATGCATACGTAGAAAGAAGGCATCCAGTAAGACTTTCCCATCTGATTTCTTTCAGGTCGATGATGTACTAGGTCACACATTCATGCATTCTTCTTCTTTTCAGTGGTATCTATACTTATAATGTTTCTGTGCTGGAATATGAGTATATGATCTGGACATAATATCCCAGTGGCATCAACCATTCCCATCACCAATTAATTTTACTCAATCTGATTTTGCATTCACCAATTTTGTGACTATAATCCATCTTCCTATTTAGATACACTTACAGAAAGGGAATCATGGTTTATGTGTTAGTTCTTTGATGTATTGTCTCATATAGATTATTGTTATTTGGGCTTTATATGTCTATGAATTAAATGGATAGATGAATGTGAAACATCCCTGAAATAGATTAAGTCCAGGTGAGCTGACCAAAAAAGTATTTTTGTTTACAAAGCAGCCCCTGTATTTTGTAAATTCACCAGTGTAAATATCTTTTAAGAAGTGTCTATATTGTTTTATGTATCTACACATATACATATGCATACGTATTCATAGTAAGCAGATGTTACATATATCCTATGTGCATAAAATATCTTTCTATTTAAAAAAAGAAGACTCTAAAGCCAAGTTTTTTTTTTTAAGATTTTATTTATTTATTCGACAGAGATAGGGACAGCCAGCGAGAGAGGGAACACAAGCAGGGCGAGTGGGAGAGGAAGAAGCAGGCTCATAGCGGAGGAGTCTGATGTGGGGCTCACGCCCTGAGCTGAAGGAAGATGCTTAACCGCTGTGCCACCCAGGCGCCCCTAAAGCAAAGTTTTTTTACCCCCTCCTCCATTCAAATTTCCAAACGTAATATAACAAAACCACTAATTGTATAGGCTTCGGAGCCCCGCTTCTTGGGGTTTGAACCCGGTTATTTTATCTATCATAGGCAAGTCATTTCATTTCTTTGCAGTTCAGCCTTTTTTCTGTGTAAAATGGAGCTAATAATTTTGCCTAAATCACAGTGTTGTGGAAAGAGTAAAAGAATTAATATGTATAAGCTTCCCAGAATAAAAACAAATGCAGAAATGCAGACTAGGTACAGGTTGTTTTTACTATCGTTATTATATTACCTCTCCCTCAAATTCTTTTGTTTTTCTTTTTGGTAATATTCATGTTTATTTCAGTTTCTTCCACTAGTGTTTACTTTTTTTTCCAGTGTAGAACCATGGCCTTTTTATTTCTTCATATAAGTTTTTGTTCACTACGTACCACAATGATTTGCATGTACTAGGGTCTTGATCAATATCTTTAAGACAATTGACAAGTAGTTTCATTGACTACACACTTAAATAATGTATATGACAAGCTTTTGATAAATGATTGTTTAAAAACTAGTAGACAGAAATTCTTATTTTACTGACTATAGCTTTAATACTGAGCAGCCAGTATAAAGTCTCCTTAATAAATTACTGTATGTTTATGAAGATCTAGTATTCCTAGAATTATTATTTTTGTGAATTATGTCTTGTCTCTTTTCATTAAGAAATTTGAAAAAGGATGGTTATTTATGCATTAGCGATTATACAATTTGTGTTAAATATAAAATCTCATGGATCAGAAATTGTCTGGATGAGAGCATTTTATAGTTATGGAGAGTAACTTAGAGGAGTGTGTATTTATGAGATATGGTGGGGAAAATGGTACTTTTGAATAACTGGCTTGTAGTCTGCCAAACAGAAATTTTAGTCTTGAACTTTACACATGGGAAATGTAACTTCAAAGCTTATCTTTATGGATAACTCTAAACCACTGAAAGGTGCCAAAACAATTTCTGGATGCTAAAGGAAATGTTAATGTTATTAAACCAATGTTACTAAGTCAGTTGCTTTGATTTTTAGCTGTCCAGAGTCTCAGATAACTAACAGTTTTGGAAGGCATGTTACTGTACTCCAGAAATGGTTTCATTAGCCAAAAATTACTTTATGTACTAGTCATGTTAAAGAGAGTTGACTAAATACAATCTAATGTCTGTGCAAACCAACTCTGATTAGTGATTTACATTTTCAAATTCAGCAAAAGGGCAATCTACCACCAGTGAGCAATTCAACCGCATAAGTAGAAATGAAAAGGAAATACAAATTACCCTGAACAACTTGAACCACTGGAAAATAATATTACCATACAAAACATTCTAATTATCTCACTCAAGACAAATTTATTTTAGAGCATGTGCTAAACACGAAATGCTAACAGGTTTTTATTTTTTTAATGCCAATTATAGCAGATTACCTTTTAGCCATTATATTTTATTATTTCCAATATCTTTTCTTTTAGAAAATACTTTTACTTAGATACCTTTATGTCATTTGCATCCTAATCATGTTTCCTGAACTATTCTTATACTATATATCATGTATTACTCAGCTTGATTGTGTTTTAAATTTATTATGTAGTATTAACTTCTCCCATGGTGACCTAGAAATTGTATTAGAAAAGTAAGCTAATGCAGTATTTCTCAAACTGCGTTTCATGATACACTAGTTCTGTGCTATATTAATAGCCATTCTGACAAATAAAGTATCCTGTGATTAAATAACTTTGAAAGACTGCAAGTTAAACAAAGTATACACACTAGCATGTGTTGTCTCAGAACATCGTATTTGCAATCCACTGGAAATATATAAGGTGCATGTGCCTATGTATTGTGCTGTATTTTTCAATAATGTTGGTGATGTGGTATTTTGTGAGGATAGTGTACATGGAAGGATATTTAAAAGCTGATCTAGAGGGATTTTGATTTGGGGTTGAATGAAACTTTGTTTCAATTTTCCTGGGATATAATATGCTATAAATGAAAGTCCATGGCTGAAGATTGGAGCTTGGGGCTTTTGCATTGGTTCCTTCCTTCTCTTTTCTCCTCCATTAAGGCCTTTTATGTTCTTTCACCCTAACTCTTCTCTCTTCTGCTTTCAGGCTTGAGATTCCAACATCTTCATTTCCCATGTGTCTGCTCCTTAAAAGGAAATGAATTTATTTTGTATTTCTAAATTGCCTTTACCATGTATCATTGATGTTGCAATTACTTTGCTAGAAAAAGAATGGAAAAGTGTGGAATTTAGAATCAGGGAGGTCTGAGTCCAAGTTCTCATGCAGCCAAGTCCTAGCTGTGTCTTCCACATTTCAAGGCCCAGTTTTTCCTTCTCAGCACCTGCTGCTTCCACTGAGGTGCCTGTGGAGTACCATGAATTATGCCCAGAAACATCAGCAGGTGAGGAAGTGTTTAGGTCACCAATAAAGCAAGACCACAAATAAATACATAAATACCTAAATAATAGTTTAAAATTATTTAATTTTAGTATTACAGACTAGTGATCAGTTTGAAACAGTGGTCACGGACAATTAAAATTTTATTCAAGTTCTTAATTTATTTTAGGTATTTATGTTGTTATTGTTTTGAATTCCATATAGGCAAGTGTTCATCACTTTTTAATTACTGAGACAACTAACAATCTAAACCTGGTATTTCTGGGACCCTTTGTCTAAATTGTACCACATCTTTATTCTCTTCCCGCGCAGTGCATTTTGCCCCCTCTCCCTGAAACCTCAGTTTGGGAGAGGGCATCTCTGTTTTTCATCTACATGTACTTTAATCTCTTTCACAAGAATTCTCCAAACATTTATTACAAAGTTGGAATCATCTAAATTCCCTTAGGCCATGATGGGGAGAGTAAGTGCTGAGATAATGAGAAAGGAAAGAAAATACTGTCATGAAAATAAGGATATTCACACATTAGTCAATATTTGAAAACTGTGTTCTGCCCCCAGTTTTGTTTGACTGGGCATGTGACCCATTGGGAATGCCCAGCCAATATTTATGCCTGAGAGTCTATCTTCATGTATAAATGCCCTGAGGTCAGTTTTAGCAGATGTGGTATATGCAGAACTAACTGTATGATTTCTAACATCATCACGCTCAATAGAAGTTAATTAAGTCATGAGGTTACAAGGATGATAAATACAGAATAATTAAGTTGAATGCATGTTTAGGTTTCAAATGTCCCTGATATCACAGGTAGATCTCAGAAAATGAGAAATTCCTATTTTAAAGATAGCAAGAGCTGTGAAAGTTTCCAGAGGGCACATGGGTAACTAGAAGTATTTGTTGTTAGCATATGTTTAATAATGTCATAAAACTCACTCTTTACAAAAGATTTTAGATTCAGGTTGTATAATTAATTTGAACTTCGACACAGCAACTTCTTGCAAACACATCTCTAAAGGCAGAGGAAACAGAAGCAGAAATGAACTATTAGGACTTCATCAAGATAAGAATCTTGTGCACTGCAAAGGAAAGAATCAACAAAACTAAAAGGCAAGCTACAGAATGGGAGAAGATATTTGCAAATAACATTACAGATAAAGGGCTGGTATCCAAGATCTATAAAGAGCTTCTCAAACTCAACACCCAAAAAACAAATAATCCAGTCAAGAAATGCACATAAGAAATGAACAGACACTTCTCCAAAGAAGACATACAAATGGCTAACAGACACATGAAAAAATGTTCCACATTACTTGCCATTAGGGAAATACAAATCAAAACGACAATGAGATACCACCTTACACCAGTTAAAATGGCAAAAATTAAAAAGACAGGAAACAACAAATGTTGGCAAGCATGAGAAAGAGGAACCCTCTTAACACTGTTGGTGGGACTACAAACTGGTACAACTGTAAAATAGTATGGAGATTCCTCAAGATGTTAAAAATAGAGCTACCCTATGATCCAACAACCACACTACTGGATATTTACCAAAAATACAAATGTAGTGATCTGAAGGGGCACCTGTACACCAATGTTCATAGCAGCAATGTTCACAATAGCCAAACTGTGAAAAGAGCCGAGATGCCCTTCAACAGATGAATGGACAAATAAATAAAAAATGAATCTTAGAATTCGGGGTGCTTGGATTGCTCAGTCAGTTTAGCATCCAACATTTGATCTCAGCTCAGGTCTTGATTTCAGGGTTGTACGTTCAAGCCCCATACTGGGCTCCAATGCTGGGTGAGGAATCTTCTTAAAATAAATAAAAATAAATAAACAAACAAACAAATAAACAAATAAATAAATAAAATCTCAGAATCGGAGGGACACTTTTAAATCATGTAGTCCAATTCCCTCATTTTTATAGAGATTTTTCTAGCCTCATGTAGTAAATTAAGTTGCCATGATTGGGACAAATTATATCAGTTAACATTGTGTTACATTGTATGTATAGGAATCAGTCTATAGTGGCTTGATCAATAAAGGGTTATTTTTTTATTATATAAAATCTTTTTATAGACCAGTGACTTTGCCCATCTTATATCTCTCAGGAAAAGGTACTTCAGGGTGTTGTCCAGGATCTAATTAGGCTATTTCTTTCTTCCTTCAGTATTACCCTTAGTGTGACTTTCATCCTTGTGGATCCAAGATAGCCCATGCTCCTTTGAGTATCCTGTCCACATTCCAGGAATAGTCAAATTAAAAATCAAAATAAAAGAAACGTATCCTTGCCACTGCCAAAGATTCAAAAAGTCAGACACTAATTTGAGTGGAAAGAGCAGATTTTAATCAGCAGCAAACTATTACAATAGGAAAGAGGATCCAGCTGAACCCAATTTCTATTTCTGTAGAGCTGACCAGGAGTTTTAAAGGGAGAATAAGGGAATATGGAGAAGTAAGTAAGACTCAGTAGGGTCAGGGAAGTGGAAGTTTATAAAAAGCAGGAAGAAAGTATTGGTCCATGTAAGACCCATCTGAATTTGTTATCTGCTACTTATTGAAGTTAGGTCCCTACCCTCCCACAAAGACTGGGAGGCAGGGGCCCTATAATCAGATGTTGACTGGAATAAATAATATTTTCTTTTGGCAGCTTTGAGCTTCTCTAAGCAGGAACTTAGGAGTGCTGGAATTCTTATCCTAAGGATGTGACCTTGATCTCTTAGAAACTGTGCTAGGGTTTGTTCAAGCATTTTAATTGGGTGGGGAGAAATGAGGAGTGGATAAAAGCCTCTGCAGTTTTTATAAGTCATGGTTGAGTTCTAGTTAAGAAGAAAGCTCAGGGAGCCTATCCAGAGTTTGGTCAAGGGGAGAATCTTTGTCTCTAGATTTTGTCTTCTTATAGTGAAAAGAAGTCTCATGCCCTAGAGTTATAGCATATGGCCACCCATAGCTGCACTGAACCTTGTGGAAATGTATACTCTTGACACGGTTAATTTGGGGTAAAAATATTAGGTAGATGTCTTAGTCATACCACTGCCATGGTATTTCACACAGAATTGCTTCTGATTTTCTGAAAACTCAGTTACAGTGACGGTTAGGTGGCTACACTTTGTAGGGGGTAAGGTTCTTCAAAAGTTGATATATGTTCTCAATCAATGTCTAAAATATGATGTTATTTCTCCCATAGCCAGGATTCACAGATTCAGGAATTAAGAGGTGAGAATGATTATAGTACACTCACTATTACACCCAGTAAGCCTGTAGGAAAATTGTCTTCCTGTTCCTGTGCTTTTATGCTCTGCTAGCTTATATCTTTGGTTCCCAAAAAAGGAGTGCTTTGGGGAACCTGGCTGTCTCAGTCCATAGAGCATGTGACTCTTGATTTTGGGGTTGTGAGTTCAAGCCCAGCATTGGGTGTAGAGCTTACTTAAAAAACAATTAACAAACAAACAAACAGCAACAACAACAACAACAAAAAGTAATGTTCCAATCAGGAGGCACAACATTGATTTCATTGAACTGGAAATTAAGACTTTGGACTCTTCATGTCTCTGAATCAACAGGCAAATTAAGGGGGCTATTATGCTGACTGGAGTGATTGATCCTGACTTCTTCTCCACATTGGAGTTAAGAAAAAGTATGTCTAGAATACAGAAGATTGCTTAAGGCGTCTCAATATTATCATGCCCTGTGATAAAGGTTAATGGACAACCCAATCTGCCCATGACTACTAATGGCTCAGACTCTTCAGTTATGAAGATTTAGTCATCCTGCCAATTAAAGAACCAGCTAAGGTGCTTGCTTGAAGGTAAAGAAATACAGAATGGGTAGTAGGAGAAGGTAGTTATAAATAGCAACTACAACCATATGACCAGTTACAAAAATGAGGTCTATAATTGTCATAAATATGCCCTCCTTATTTGTTTATATACATATATAGATATATAAATTTACTTTCTTTCCCTTATTATTCTTTTATCTGTAACATAAGATCTACTGACTTTATATCATGCTATTTAAGTACTCTTAATTCTACATTATAGTATTTAAGTTATAGGATATTAGCAATAGTAAACATCATTTAAGGGCTTTACCTCCTCTTCTGGGGAAAGGTTAGTATGGATTTACTTGAACACAGGATGATTGTATCCTGTTAGGTGGACTTCTTACCATGTTGTTAACTTTATTGGGAGATTAAATATGGTTTAAGGAGACGTGTGTGAGTGCCAGGTTGACAAGGAGTGGATTTGTGGTGACTAATTTTGTATGTCAACTCGATTGAATCATGGGGTACCCAGATATTTGGCTAAACATTATTTCTGAGTGTGTCTAAAAGAGTGTTTCCACATGAGATTAACATTAGAATTGGTGGATTCAGCAGAACAGATTGCCCTTCCCAATGTGGGCAGAAATTAACCAATCATATGAGGCCCTGAATAGAACAAAAGGTGAAGGAAGAGAGGATTCATCACTTATTCCTGATTGATTGAGCTAGGATATTGGTCTTTTCCTGCCCTCATACCAAGACTTACACCCCTGGTTTTCAGGCCTTTGACCTCAGATTACTAGACTCCTGGCTCTCCTGCACCTCTAGTTTTCAAACAGAGCTTCTCAGCCTCCATAACTGTGTGAGCCAACATCTCATAATAAATAAACAAAAATAAACACATTTAATATATATTTAAAATATATTTAATAGTCTATTTCTGTTGGTTCTGTTTATCTGGAGAACTCTGAATAGTATAAGAGGTAAATAGCATGGCCTGTTCTCTAGATATATAAAGTTTTTGTCCAGGACCTTTTTTTCAACCTCATTAATTAATTAGTGCATTTAATAAATCCCTGATAGCCATGAAATGCCAACATTGATACAACAAAGAAACTCTAGGTCAGAGTGTTTGTACACAGCCTAACACTAAGACCCCTTTCCTAAGGAGAAAGGCCCAGAGACCTATGGCATGGAGCCAAAATGGGAGAGACCAATGAAACCCACAAGTAGAAACATACTAAAGTCAACCTATAGTTTTCATGTATGAAATATTGTGATTTTTAACATTTATTTTTTGTTTTGGGTTTTATTGTTATTGTTGATAGATTTTTATTGTTAGTCTTTATTGTTGTTATCCTTCCTATTGCTATGTTTTCTATAGTGGAAGTATTTATCTATTGAGACTTTCAGAAGTATATTTGTTGAAACAATCGTAGTGATATGAACTATTACTAAGAAATATTCTTTCTATCTCCCTAGAATCAGCATATAACTTCTGTCCTAAGTTGTGCCCACAACTGATGCCTTAATGAAAGGAGAAGAAAATGCTCCAGACAATGGCTCAACTAACTATAGCCTGCAGATCACACACCAATTTTTTTAATAAAATTTTATTAAAACATAGCCATATCCATTCATGTATGTGGTACCTAAGGCTGGTTTCCCAGCTATCAGGGCAGAGATAAGTAGTTGCAGCATGATAGGATAGCCTGTAAGAATAAAATATTTACCATCCACCTTTAAGAAAAAAAGTTTGCAGATCCTTTCTCTAGATAGCTCTAGAAAACAAACCTGAATTAAGTTAAGAAAACAAAAAGCCTGGGGCGCCTGGGTAGCACAGTCTTTAAGCGTCTGCTTTCACCTCAGGGCGTGTTGGGGATCGAGTCCCACATCGGGCTCCTCCGCTGGGAGCCTGCTTCTTCCTCTCCCACTCCCCCTGCTTGTGTTCCCTCTCTCGCTGGCTGTCTCTCTCTCTGTCAAATAAATAAATAAAAATCTTAAAAAAAAAAAAAAAAGAAAACAAAAAGAAAACAAAAAGCCTGTTACAGTTTGAGCGATTTTAGGGAAGGGCTTCTTAAGAGGCAACTATATTGTCAGTCACCTCCCTTAGTGGGAGGCAATATTTTACCCTATCACAATATGGGGTATTGTAAGTGATTCACACATATATTTATTCACACACATCTTTATCTTGGGAAAGATAAATAGGAAAGCTCCTTTCTAGCCATACGCTTGCTACTGCTGCATTATGAGGAAATTTAGGAAGAAGGCAGGATATCTTCCCAACCTCAGAAAGCTGTGGAGGAAGTAACAACTGTACCCCATGTTCCTCTTCAGTGTGAGTATCTTCCAGGAGCCAACCAAGTTAGGCTCTGTTAAAGAAGGAAGTTCTAAGACTAAGAACAGTTTCTTCACTAGGGTAGCTTTTAAAGTGACAATTGCTAGTTATAGGAGCCGTATTATCATGAAGATACACTTCTAACCATTGGGAGGGTAGATAACCAAACAACTTAACATCATTACTGAAAAAATAAAGTAAAAAATTTCTTGTTTAAATTGAGTGAGTTGAGGCCCTTCAATAAAACCCAATATTTTAGTAAAAGATGGCATGAGTGACTTTCCAAATGAAGGGCCTGAGATTAATAGGGAACTTGGAGTCTGAGGTTTGTGAGACAAAGGGAAGATTCCAGGAAGGAATTTAATCAATCTAGATAATTATCAGGATTTGAAACAGAACAATAAATTCTTAAAAGATGACTGATAGAAGTAAGTATATTTTTTTTGTTTGTTTAGATTTCAAAGATCAGAAAGAGTTTCAATTGAGGATTTTATAGAATAAATAATAATGATATTAGTAATAATAGCAACAAAAAGCCATTTTAGTCCCATTCTAATAACTTTATCCTTTATCTTTTATTTTTTTAAGATTATTTATTTATTTGACAGAGAGAGAGAGAGAGCACAAGCAGGGGTAGTGGCGGGCAGAGGGAAAAGCAGTTTCCCTGCTGAGCAGGGAGCCCAACACGGGACTCAATCCCAGGACCTTGAGATCATGACCTGAGCCGAAGGCAGACGCCCAACCAACTGAGCCATCCGGGTGCCCCTATCCTTTATCTTTTTAATCATCCTTGATAACCTATAAAATATGATTATTATTCCCATTTCACAGTTAATATAAGGCTTTAAGAGACTAAATGACAGAAAGGACCTTGGTCAATCTGACTCCAACATTCATGTTTATAAACAATGGAGTATCTTGCATATCTAGGTCATTGATTATTGGAGAAGCTCAGACTTTGGCTCTTGCTTTTGCAATTGTGTCCTATCTCAAGACTGGTATGAGATTGTTAATATGTTCATTTGAAAGTTTCTTTATAAGGTAAAAATTCAGCTACATGGACAACATAAATTATTCATAGGAAATAAGCCATTTAAATACACTATGGTTATCAATTAATTTTATATTCTTATTTAAGTTCTAATAAGGATAGTAAATGTAAACTTAAATTGATTATAAATTTAGATCAAACACATAGATTAAAAATTAAGGTATATGCAGTTCAATTATGTTACAAGATGATCTGTTGCTTTGAATCATCACTTGAAATTAAATATAGCCTCCCCCACACACATCCTAAAAATCACACATTTTATTAAAAAAATGTAAGTTGTTTATTCTATCTTTTCACTATTTAAAAAGATTATGCAGAATTTTTATTTGAAAATGTCATATTTATGCACAAAACTTTATCTGTCATTTTCTTGATTTAGTTCCCTGAAGACAGAAGATGGTATATAAGCAACATGATTCGGGCCCACTGTGAAATTTGTTTATAAGAAAAATAATTTCAAATGCATTACAAATTCTGACTCTATGAAGCTGCCAATGCATTTTTTCATATATTTGCAAAGAGTATAAAAAGAAAAAGTATAAGAAAAGTTTTTCATGCAGAGAATGAAAGGTAGGTTGGCATTGTGATTTTCTTATATTTTAAATTGTGAGTTAATTCACACTTACTTAACATTACAGAAAATATATACTCAGAAACAAGTTTAACAAATGTTCATATTATACTACATTTAATTTAAACCTTTTTAATTTTAAACATGGAAACTGTAGATAAGTGCGAAGCATCTCTTTCAATCCCTTTCTCAATATTTTTCTCTCCAAGTAAAAACAGCAAAGCTAATTGTATTACTCCCACTCGTATTTAAATATATTCATTAAAAATATAAACTATAGTATAATTTAATATTAAAATATATCACCATTTTAGCATTATAGTTACCAGAGTTATATTGTTCATATTTTTAAAGAAATTGCTTATTTTTGTCAATATTATCTTTTCAAGTTTCATGTATATGTGATTTATTCAGTTCAACTGCTGAATAATATTTGACTATTTTAGAATTTATTACTTTAAAATGCATTTATTCCTTTTTTAATGGAAAGTCCTGCTAGTCCATGTTCTTAATTACAAACAGTGCTTGGAACATTATTAAATTCACCCCCATAGGAATGCAAATGAAGGTGCTGGATATGAAGTCTATACTTTTAATTGATTAAAATAGTGAAATGCAATTAGTCCTGAAAAGTGATTGTAATAGTTTCTAATCTCACATATATGAGTATTGTTATATTGTCATTTCATTAAATAATGTTTTGCATTATCAGAGATTTTTGATTCTTTGACTATATCGCTATGAAATGGCATTTCTTTGATTTACAGAGATACAAAATTTTTTAATATTTATTGGAAATCCAGATTTTTTTGAACTGAGTTTTCATGTTCTTTATACATGTTTTACTCTGCACCAAATTTTTTATTTTTTTCAAAGCTTTTTATAACTAAAATATTTTTTATATATGATCTAGATACCAGTTTTTAAGAGTGCTGCAAATATTTACCTCTATTCCACGGCTTATATTTCAGCTTGTTTGTCTTAAAACAGTAAAATGTATCTGTATTTTCCTCTTCATATGTATGAAACAAATCTTTCTGGCTTTCCATTTGCTAAAAGAGATGTTTCCATGCTTTCTCACACATATATATTACAACGCCTTGCCATTTACTATATGCATTTAACATTCTTGGAATTATGAATATACTTAGAAAAGTTTTATAAGTGTGAAAAAGAATGAACACACATTGTCTTTTTGAATACAGACCTACATCTGTTCATATTCTGCAATTCTAATTATTAATGAAATTTCAAAAATAAGACAAAAAGTGATCCATGCACTGGGACAAATATTAGTTGTCAACAATATTAACATTTTATTCTAATGTAGTGGTAGTCATAGCAGGAAATAGGTTATATATTTTGTCAGACCTCATATTTTAACAACTGAAAATTAAAGCAACTTAAAATTTATTAAGTGAAACTTAGGAAAACTTGTCTCGTCCTTAACCTTTTTTTTTTTGGCTATTGAAATCTCAAGATATAATAAAGTCCTGGACTAATTGCTGAAGAGATATTTCAGGTCTGAAAGAATTTTACTTTTTCTTGATACTTTGAATTACTGAGTACTCTGGGTTTTGATTATTGAAAGAAATTCTGTTTTCTCTAATTGCTAAATGTTTAAGAACTCCCTTTAAATGCATTTTTAATTATTCTTTTAAAACCATATCTACAAAAATTTATGTATCTCTACAAAAATTCACTACATTCCAAATAAATTTAATATTCAGATGTCTTCCAAACTGGAAATCCTTTCTTGTCCATTTTTTAGGGAAACAATAAAATAGAACTGTTGGCTGCCTAGGGTGCCTGGGTGGCACAGTTGGTTAAACATCTGACTCTTGATCTTAGCTCAGGTTATGATCTTAGGGTCCTGAGATCTAGACCTGCATTGGGCTCCACGCTCAGCACAGAGTCTGCTTGAGATTCTCCCTCTGCATTTCCCGTTTTTGCTTTCTCTCTCTAAAATAAATAAATAAATCCTTAAAAAAAAAGAACTCTTGGCTGCCTATTACCTGAATTTAATATTTTGTCAGGTATCTATTTGATTATATTTATTTAACATGTTTATATTTATTTGCTGTGTTTCTTTGTATAGCTCAAATACAACTACCACCAGAATCTCCTACCTCTTGCCTGGAATTTGGTTCCCATTACTGCAATTAATAATTTAAGCTTAATAATGGTCTGTATACACACACACACACACACACACACACACACACACACACTTTCCCAAAAATAATAAAATGGTATTATGTTGTACATTTTTTTTAAAACAAATTTCCACTTTCCTTGAAAAATCATTGTTTTGGGAATCATCCAATTCATGTTAATATATTTACATTTGATTTAGTCATTTTAAGTGATTTGTAATATTTCCATCCCATGTATAAAAATTGTTAAATGTGCCAAGTCTTTTATTTAAGTTGTTTCTATATTTCTGTGTTATAGAAAATTACTGATAAGCAATAGATATTCTCTGATGTGAACTCCTAAAATGAATTTCTGGTATGTTGAAACATGTGGTTGTACACATTCATACTCTGACTAGTGAGGCTTGATTTATATCATTTCCTACATGCCTATCAATACTTTTTGTTATTAGAATTTGAGAAAAAACAAAACTGGCCATCATGGATTTGAAATGGTAACATAGGGTTTTACTTTTTGCAAACTGGTACAGCCACTCTGAAAACAGTATGGAGTTTCCTCAAAAAGTTAAAAATAAAACTACCCTATGACCAAGCAATTACACAACTGAGTATTTATTCAAAGGATACAAAAATACAGAAGCAAAGTGGCACATGCACCCTGATGTTTACAGCATCATTGTCAACAATAGCCAAATTGTGGAGAGAGCCCAAATGACCATAGAGTAAGGAATGGATAAAGAAAATGTGGTGTATACACACACACACACACACACACACACACACACTGGAATATCTCAGCCATCAAAAAGAATGAAATCTTGCCATTTACAACACTGTGGATGGAGCTAGAGTGTATTATGCTAAATGAAATAAGTCAGAGAAAGAAACAAATACCATATAATTTCACTCATATGTGGAATTGAAGAAACAAAACAGATGAACATAGAAGGAAGAAAAAAAAGAGAGGGAGGCAAACCATATGAGACTATTAACTATAGAAAACAAACTGAGGGTTGCTGGAGGGTAGGTGGGCCAGGGATGAGTTAATGGGTGATGGGGATTAAGGAGGGCACTTATGATGAGCACTGGGTGTTATATGTAAGTGACGAATCACTAAATTTTAATCCTGAAACCAGTATTACATTATATGTTAACTAAAATTTAAATAAAACTTGAAATAACAAAAAGTTAAGTAGCATTCCCATGATTCTTACTTAATTTGAGCACATTTTAACATATGTTTCGGGTCCTGGATCTTAATACCTCTGGCGCACCTCTGAGGCATCTAATATGGAGGTTTATGTTTTTAAGCCAGAATACACATTAATAAATTCCTGTTGATATAAACTTGAAATGTAAATTCAAAAAACATACAAAGAAATAATTTACTATGAGTAAAGGTCATAAGTAAGGAAAGAAGGAAGAAAGGAAGGAACGAAGGGAGGAAAGGAGGGAGGAAGGGCAAATTCAATCGTAAATTTAAAAATATGAAATTCCAACTACAAAACAAATAGATTAAAATATTTTTTAAAATTTTAAAAATAAGAAAAACTAGCAAATTAAAAGTTTGTAGGCAGATTGTTAAGGAACTAAATGGAAAATGTTAACAACACTATTGAAATACAGTTCACTTAGTATATAATTAAACCATTTCATAGACATGTGCACACATTACCACAGTAAAACAGAATATTTTTGTCCACTTCAGAAAAAAGCCCTGTACATTTTATCTATAGCCTGTCTTACCATATACCCCTGCAAACCTAAGCAACTATTAATTTTTTTCTGTGTAGATTCTCCTATTCTGGAAATTTCATATAAATGGAATCATACAGTAAGGGGTCATTGTGCCTGACTTCTTTCAGTTAGCATAATGTTTCAAGGTTTATACATGTTACAGCATGTAGCAGTATTTCCTTGCTTTTTACTGCTGAATAATGCATGGTGGTATGAAAGTTCTACATTAATTTTACCCATTTATCTGTTAAAGAACATTTGATTTATTTACACCTTTTAACTATAACGACTAATGCTGCTCTCATCATTTGAGTACAAGTTTTTGTATGGGGATACTTTTTAGTTTATTTGGGGAATACACCTACGAATGGAGTTTCTAAGTCGTATGGTAACTCTATACTCCTTTGTGTTTCGTTAAGGTTAGTAACATTGCCTCTTTTATTATTGATTCTAGTAATTTGAGTCTGCTTTCTTATGCTGGTTAATCTAGCTAAAGTTTTATCAATTTGTTGATCTTTCCAAAGAACAGAGTTTTTTGTTTTATTGATATTCACTATTCTGTGTATCATTGATTTTCACTCTAATTTTTATTATTTCCTCCTTATGCTTGCTTTAGGTTTAGTTTGCTCTTGTTTTGTTCTTGTTTGTTTGTTTGTATTTTAGTGATTTGAGATCTTTCTTCTCTCTTATTGTAGGTATTGACATCTATAAATTTTCCACTAAGCACTACTTGGCTATGTCCCATATGTTTTGATATGCTGTATCATTTTCATTCATTCCCAAATATTTTCTGATCCTCCCTTTGATTTCTTCTTTTGCACCTTGGATACTTAGAAGCATGTACTTTAATTCTTACATTTTTGTGAGTTTCTTAAATTTTTTCCTGTCATTGATTTCTAATTTAATTTCATTGTGGTCAGAAAGCATACTTTTATCATTTCTATCCTCTTATATTTATCAAAGTTTGTTTTATGAAGTATCATATGGAACATTTTGGAGAATATTCCATGTGCACTTGAAAAGAGTGTCTATTCTGTTGTTGGGTGGAGTCAACACTCCAGGTCAGGTCAAATTGGTTTATAGTGTTGCTCATATTTCTATTTCCCTCTTGGTCTTTCTATTTGTTTTATCATTTATTGGAAGTGGGGTATTGAAATCTCCAATTATTATTATTAAATTTTTCTATTTCCATCATTTATTTCTATCAGTTCATATATACATATATATATGTATAATTGTTATATCTTCATTATAACTTGGCCATTTTATCATTATAAAATGTCTTGCTTTATCTCTAATAATATTTTGTTTTAATTATTCATATTAATTATAGGCTTGCCCTAAACATCCACCACAGACTGGGTGGCTTTAACTGTAGAAATTAATTTTCCCACAGTTCTAGAGGTAAGACCAAGATGTCAGCAGATTTAGTTTCTTCTGAAGCCTTTTTCCTTAGCTTGCAGATGGAGTCCTTCTAGCTGTGTCCTCACATAGTCTTTCCTCTGTTCTGGTGTGATCTTGGTGTTTGCCTGTATGTCCAATTCCCTCTTGTTAAAAACTCACTCTGAGGTACTGGAGGTTAGAGCTTCAACATATGAGTTTTAGCAAAACAAAATTCAGACCGTAACAAACCTACTTTGTTTGATTTTAGTATAGCCACTCCAGCTTTCTTGTGTTTGCACTTTGCATGATATATCTGTTTCTATCCATGTTTAAGCATAACTCTTTTTAATGTCCCTTGCTTTACTAAGCTTCGCAGATATTGTGGTTTTTACAAATTGAAGATTTGTGGCAACTCTGCATTGAGGAAGTCTATGGACACCATTTTTCCAATAACGTTTCCTATTTCTGTGGCACAATTTGGTGATTTTCACAATATTTCAATTTTTTTAATTATATCTTTTATCTGTGATATGATATGACTTGCTAAAGGCATGTATAATTTTAGCAATTTTTAACAATCAAGTATTTTTAATTAAGGTATATAAATTGTTTGTTTAGACATAATGCTATTGCACACTTAATAGATTACAGTGTAGTGTAAACATAATTCTTATATGCATTGGAAAACCAAAAAATTAATTTGACTTGCTTTATTGCAATATTCACTTTAGGGCAGTGGTCTGGAACTGAACCAGCAACATCAAGGTATGCCAGACTGTAGTTGAATCATTTTTTAAATATAGTCTAATATCTGTCTTTTAATGGGGTTATTTCATCAATTTGTAATGTTATTGGTATTGTTAGATTCACATCTGCTATTCTATCCTTTTTTTCTATGTGACTTATATTTCTCTATTTCTTCCTTTACTGCTTTATTTGCATTAAATAATTTTCTAATGTAATATATGTGTTTTTGTTGCTGATTGGTTTTTAATCTACTTTTGAGATTTTTTTCTTTTTTACTGGTGTTTGTATGGTTAACCACATATATTCTAACTTACCAGAAGCTTCAGACTCAGTGGCTCAATCCAGTGATATATGAAAACATTACTCCTATACAGTGCTACTCCTTTTCCCTCTTTTTATGTATTATTATTATTATAATCATTTTATAAATATTACATTTTTAATGTTTCAAATTCACCATATAACGTGTTTTTACCTATCATTTCCTTAGTAGAGCTTTGTGCTGTCGTTTGCAAAATATCTCATATATATTGCATTTACATTATGGGACCAACAATAAATTATGTATATATGATTTTATACAATTTAATGTTAAATAAAAAGGATAAAAATTCATTTAAACTTTTATACTTACATGATAACATTTGCTAGTGGTTATTTATTTGTACTTGAATTACTATCTAGGATCTCCTGCTTTTAGCCTACAGAACTTCCTTTACTATTTACCTAAGTAAGGTAGATCTGTTAACAGAAAATTTTCTGCTGTTGTTGATCTGAGAAAGTCTTTATTTTATCTTTATTTTTGAAAAATGGCCTTTCTGTATATAAGATTCTTGTAAGGTTGACAGTTTCTTCTCTGAGCAGTATGAATAGGTTATCCCATGAATTTCTGGCATCTATTGTTTCTGTTGAGAAAATTACTGTTTATCATATTGGGATTCCCTTGTAAGAAGAGTTTTTTTTTTCTTTTGTTTTATTCAAGATTTTTTTCCCTCTAGTTCTTGAGTTTCAGCACTTTTATTATAAGGATTCACTGTTTGTGAATGTCTTCGTGTTTATCCTACTAGGAATTCTTCCAGCTTTCTGGATATGTAGATGATTGTTTACCAATAAATTTGGGAAGTGTTCAACGTTATTTCTTTGAAGATATTTTCCTTTCCCTTTCCTCTTTCTTGTCGTCTAATTATGCATATATTAGTACACTTAATGGTATCTTACTTTTCTCTGGGTCTCTATTTTTCTTCATTCTTGTTTCTCTTTCCATTAGTTTGTATAACCTCTATCTTCAGCTTGTATAATCTTTTATCAATATATCTTCAAATTTACTTATTCCTTTTCCTGCTAGTTGAAATTTACTATTGAGACCCTGTAGTGATTTTTTTGAATTTCAGTTATTGAATTTTTTCAACTCATTTGATATATTTAAAAGCAGACTAAACACAGTTAAGCTGGGTTAGTAAACTCAAAGATATATTAATACAAATTATCCAAACAGAGAGAAAAATTTAAAACAAATAAATACAGTATATTGAATAAATACATTGACTGAAAAAAGTGGAGAGAAAACCAATGGAGCAGAGTCAATATTTGAAAAGATAAAAGTTAAGATTTTTTTAAGTTGATGAAAGGTATCTAACCACACATTTAAAAAGCCTAGTGACACAAAAGAAAATTAGTATCAAACAAAATGAAATACAACACCCCAAAAAGGAAGAAAAACTCAAATGTACAAATCAAATATATAATCAAAAACTCAAACACACCAAAGTCATATTGCTGAAACCAAAACAGAGAAAAATCTTTAAATCATTCAGAAAAAAACAAACATAGTAATAAGCATTCAATAGAAAGATAATAACAATGCTACGTATTAATCTAAAAATATAACGTAAAATATAGGACGTACAGTAATAAACTAAAAAGAGAAATAGACAAATCCATATTCATGGATGGAGATTTTGCATGTCTCTCTCTCTCTTTTTAAGATTAATTTATTTATTTGAGAGAGAGAGAGAGAAAGCGAGTGCACGAGTAGGAGGGGCAGAGGGAAAGGGAGAGAGAATCCCAAGCCAATCTCGCTCTGTGTGCAGAGCCTGACGTGGGGCTTGATCTCATGATACTGAGATCATGACCTGAGCTAAAACCAAGAGTCATACACTTAACCAACTGTGGTACCCAGGTATCCTTTGCATATGTTTCTTTGTGGGCGATAGAATAGGTAAAAAATCAGTAAGTATATGTGATTTTATTGACAATATTAACTAACATAAATTATTTGATTAATCAATGATGACAGAAGTTATAATAGTGAATATCTCAGGGTTATATTGGGAAAAGACATAAGGCACCTTATGAGATTCATATACGTTCCATATGTAGTCTCAGTGGATGACACATGATAACATCATTAAACTGCAAATTTAAGGATATTACACTTTACACACTTCATAGTTGTTTATTGTTCCTCATTTTAATAAAGAGGAAACATGTAAATGAGAAAAAAATTAAATCCAGAATAAGGAGAGAGAAGGTAGAAAGAATGGTAACCAAATCACTTACATTTATTTATAATTACATAGGTAAATGGAAACAATATATGAACAGTTTAAGTTTTTTAAGTAAAAAGAAACAATGTAGCAATAAAAGAATAAACAACATAGAAACATGGAAGGGGTTATTAGATTTAAAGATCCTAAGTTCCTTTCTTTTGGTGGTTGCAGGTGACTAAAATATTAACATCAAAACTTCTAAAATCACATGTCTATTAACATTTAAATGTAGATCTCCACTTTCAGGAATGGCAGACATGGTAATCCAAGTCAACTCTGCCAGTGAGAACTCTAGAAAGTGGGCAATATCTACAGGATTTGTTTAAGCACACCCTGAGCTACCAAGGCAGAAAAGAATTATGGGAACTTGACTCAGGAAAAGCAGATTCCCACATGTGTGGGAGTTATAGTTATACCACTTTAGCATGTAGATTCCAGAAGAGAGGCTAGGAAGGCATTTGACAGCTCTTTATAATGATGTGGTGGTGGGAGAATTGGAGTCCTGGTCATCCCAAAGGATGGTAAATATGTGTTTATCCTGAAATCTCCAAAATAATGCCTTTGAAATATTTGAGCATATTTAAGACAACTCTTTTAACATTATTTTCTTTCTTTTTATTTTTAAAGATTTTATTTATTTATTCAACAGAGATAGAGACAGCCAGCGAGAGAGGGAACACAAGCAGGGGAAGTGGGAGAGGAAGAAGCAGGCTCATAGTGGAGGAGCCTGATGTGGGACTCGATCCCATCACGCCAGGATCACGCCCTGAGCTGAAGGCAGACGCTTAACCGCTGTGCCACCCAGGTGCCCCAATATTATTTTCTGCTAAATTCTGTCATCTCTGTAATTCTTATGTTTGTTTCTATTGACTGATTAAATTTCTGGTTCTAGGTCAAATTGTTTAGCTTTTTTGTATATTCAGTAATGCATGACTAGATGATGGACACTGTTAATAATATGTTGCTTGATATTTTAATTTTTTAAAGACTTTCTTCTGGCAGTCACTTTTGTTACTCACAGAGGCAGAATCCTTTGAGGTGTTTTTAACTTTGTTAGTGCAGGTAGAGAGCAGAGTTTTTATAGGAATAATTTAGTCCTGAAAACCGCTTATTTTTCCTTCTGCAAAATGAGGGAGAGATCACTGCAGTACCAACATCATAGAGTTATTCTGATAATTAAATTCCTTGATCTATGTAAATATCTCGGAATGGTGCTTGGTGCATAGTATGATCCACTGTGATCTATTATTAATGCCATTATTCATATGATCATATTAGCAACTCAGTAAGGTGAAGGAGGGAAGGACTAAAGAGAACACCATCAATACAATTTAAAGCAACAAAAAAGGACTATTGGGAAAGTTGGATAAAAAGAAAGTAAAAATGTACAATGTTTTACATGAATCCCAATGTTTCAATAGCTGTAGAGCTAAATAGGATAAAGTAGAAAAGTAAACATTTTTCCTAATTGGATAAAAAATAAATAACAAATACATGCAACTGATAGGTAACATTCTTAAGAACATAGAAATTAAAGATGGCAAACTTAATATAGACTTTAATAAAATGTGTTATTCCAGTAAAAACCTTTTTCTTGTACCCATCTTCTCCTTACTCAACACATTGTGTACTTCAAACTTTTAGTGCCTGATTCAAGTATAATTCTCAAACATCATTGTTTTCAATCATCTTCCAGTCAAAATGACCTGCTGATGATCTTGGCCAAAAGTTAAAGCTCAGTAAATGTCTATTTGTTTGAAATAAAGAAGAAACCTAGAAATAAAAGAGATATAAATGATCTATGAGAATTATATTTACCCATTTCTAAAATATTAGAAATTTGAGAGATTAAACTTTTAAATGCTAACATTATTCTTCATAATAATTTAACTAACAATTTACTATTACTATTTCTATTTATTATTATATGACATGAAATATTATAGGTAAATATATCTTATTCAGCATACAAATTTATGGTTTAATAATTTTTAATTTATAACCATATCTGATTATATTTATTATATTACCATTCATAACTTATATGCAGATAATTTTAATTGTTCAAATTAAGGTTTACCATTTAGTTTCTTTGCATTAATTTCAAACTCAGGGATATACAATTACTTAAAATGGATATATTTTTCTGGAGAAGTGCAAAAGAAATCTTTAATTAGTCAATTTCCAAATAGCTGTTCCTGCTATAGCTATTAACTGCCCTATTATGCCTTATTCATAATATATAGAATTTAACTCAACCACCTTTTATGCCTAATGCTCTTCAGTGATAGGTTTCTCACACAAGGAAAGTTACAAAAAAGAGAGATAATTAAAAGTCGATTGAGTATATTGAGTATTTAAATCTATTAATATACCAGTATAGAAGAGTTAATTTCTTTGAATTTGGGGGAAAATAAGAAAATAAAACAGAGGTATAGAATGACTGTCATTATATAAAGGTTTTTTTAATCTTAAAAAAATAAATACCTGGTGATGGGTAGTAAGGAGGGCACGTATTGCATGGTGCACTGGGTGTTATACGCAACTAATGAATCATCTAACTTTACATCAAAAACCAGAGATGTACTGTATGGTGACTAACATAATATAATAAAAAAATTTAAATTAAAAATAAATAAATAAATAATAAATAAATGAATACCTTGAATACTTTTGGATTTCCAATTATAATTACCTCTTAGGTTTCATTTTGCAAAATATAGACTTAAAAGAAGAGTCTTTGATTACTTTTAGACAGATCAAGGTTTTGGAAGAGCCTGTAAGATCAAGAGAAGGTGTGGCCTGTGGGTAATTGCATGATCAGACAAATGCAAATCACATGTTTAAGCTTCTAATAACCTGTGTTGCAGCGGTCCAATTTCTGCCTAGAATCTCTGTCTTTATAGGATGTGTATGCTATACAAAGCCTGAAAGGTATGGTTAACTATGTAATAATTGTTTCAAATGGTATGTAAAGGATCCATTATCAGCTGAATTATTTTATTTCACTGATGAAGTTTGAGTGATACCTCCTATATAATTAGTGAATGGGACTCATAGTTGCTATCTTTTAATAGGGATAGATCTAAATCTTGCTAGGCCTCAGTTATACCATTTTTAGGAGCTTTCTTTTGGGAAAAATATGTAATTAGTTATATAAGTGGATACTTATTTAGGAAAAAATAAATCACAAACACAATACTTAAAAGTTGGCAAATTAAAAAAAAAGATAATCTTGCAATGTACAGAAAGATAATATAATTTTTAAATTTTTTTAATTTAAATTCAATTTAGCTAACGTATACTGTATTACGTTTTAAAGGTAGAATTTAATGATCCATCAGTTGCATATAACACCCTGTGCTCATTACATCATGTGCCCCCTTTAATTTCCATCACCTATTTACACCATCTCCCCACCCACCACCCCTCCAGCAACCTTCAGTTTGTTTCCTAGAGTTCAGTGTCTCTTATGATTTGCCTCCATCTCTGTTTTCATCTTATGTTATTTTTCCTTCCCTTCCCCTATGTTCATCTGTTTTGTTTCTTAAATTCCATAGATGAGTGAAATCATATGATGTTTGTCTTTATCTAACTGACTTATTTCACTTCGAATAATATCCTCTAGTTCTTTTATTCCAGCTACAAAAAATTATGTTATCAAATTTTCATCATGTGAAGGACAATAAAAGAATAAAAATGTAAAAGTGTGGAAAAAACATATCACAAAGGTATATAAAGGGTTAATTAAAAATAATTATACTATCATTGTAAATGGCAAGATTTCATTCTTTTTGATAGTAACATGATAAAAATTTGATAACATAATCTTCTATAGCTGTAATAAAATATTTTATCATTTTTTCTATCCTTCCTCTCTTATGATTATTTTTTAAATAAATATCCTTCAGTGTGACAACTTGTTTTCAGTTATTTCATAAAAGTTCTCAGATTAAATTAAAAATCTATATGAGGAAAATTATAAAACTTTGATGAATGAAATCAAAGAAGAACTAAATAAATAAAGAGATCTTTGATCTATAGATCCAAAGCAATCCTATACAAAATCCCAGCTAGTTGTTTTGTGGCCAATATTCACAAAGCAACTTTTCAAGGATTCTAAAGTTTATATGGTGAGGTGAAGCTGATGGATTCACAAACAGATTCTAAAGTTTATATGGAGGGGCAAAAAACCCAGACTGGTCAAGTCAGTATTGAAGGAGAAGAACAAAATTGGAGGACCAACACTACCTGAACTAAAGAATTACTATAAAGCTACACTATTCAAGACTGTGCAGTACTGAGGTAAAGATAGATAAATAGATCAATGGGACAGAGTACAGAGCCCAGAGATGGACCCACATAAATATAGTCAACTAATATTTGACAAAGGAGCAAAGGCAGTGTAATAGACAAAAACAAGTTTTTTCAACAAATGGTGTTGAACAATTGAACATCACATTAAAGCGATGAAGTTAGACTTTATGCCCTTCATAAAGATTAACTCAAAATGGATTAGAGATTTAAATGTAAAACACCATCTATAAAACTTCTAAAAGATAACAGAACATCCAGTTGACTGGGTTTGGTGATGACTGTTTAGACAAAACACCAAAGACACGGCCCATGAAAGAAAGAATTAGTAAACTGGACTCCATTAAAACAAAACAAAACAAACAAACAAACAAACAAACAAAAAAGCCATTGGCCTGTGAAAGACAGTCAAGAGAATGAGAAGACAAACCACGGAATAGGAAAAATATGTTTGCAAAAGACATAATTAATTAAAAAAAAAAACCACTGTAACCCAAAATATATAAAGAACTCTTAAAACTCATTAACAAGAAAGCAAACAACCTAAGAAATGGGACAAAAACTTAATATACATTTCACCAAAGAATGTATATAAATAACAAATAAGCACATGAGAAGATGCTCCACACTGTATGTCATCAGGAAAATGCATTTTAAAACAATGAGATCTCACTGTACACCTATTAGAATGGCCCAAATCCAGAACTCTGAAAACATAAGGATGGAAAGCAACAGTTCTCACCCATTGCTGTTGGAAGTGTAGAATGGTACAGCCACTTTGGTAGACAGTATGGCAATTCTTTACAAAATTAAACTATTACTATAACATCCAGTAATCACACTCTGGTTTTACTCAAACAAGTTGGAAATTTAGGTCCACACCGAAACCCGCCTACAAATGTTTATAGTCACTTTTTTCAAAATTTCCAAGACTTGTAAGCAACCAAGGTATGCTTCAGTGAAGTGAACACATAAATGAAATTTGGTACATCCAGACAATAGAATATTATTCAGTGTCAAAAACAGATGATATGGGAAAACCAAGATATGGGAAAATCTTAAATGCATACCACTAGGTGAAATAAACCAGCCTGAAAAGACTGCATGCTTTGTGCTTCCAACTATAAGACAGTCTATGAGAGGCAAAACTATGGGGACAGTAAAATGATCAGTGGTTTCCAGGGTTAGGAGGGAGACATGAATAGGCATAGCACAGAGGATTTTTAAGTTAGTAAAATTATTCTGTGTGATACTATAGTAATCGATACATACCATTATGTACTTGCCCAAATCCATAGAATACACCAAGAGTGATTCCTAATGTAAACTGTGGACTTTGGGTGATAACAATGCATCCCTGTAGATTCATCAATTGTAACAAAGGTACCACTTTGGTGGGGAATGCTGATAATAGGAGAGGGTATCCATGCGTGGGGACAGGTGGTATATGGGAAATCTCTGTACCTTCCCCCAATTTTGATGTGAACCTAAAACTGCTCTAAAAAAAGAAGAAAAGAGAAAATTCTGATTACTGTAAAATTTGAGAGGAATTCTATCAAATTTCTTTTATTGTGTGCTGAAGGTTTCAGGATATTTTAACTACTCATGAAATTACTATTCTTTTTTTTTTTAATGTTCAATTAGCCAACATATAATACATCATTAGTCTTTGATGTAATGTTCAACAATTCATTTGTTGCATATAACACCCAGTGCTCATCACCACACATGCTCTCCTTAATACCCATCATGCTGTTACCACATCGCCCCACCCAACTCCCTTCTGTAACCCTCGGTTTGTTTTCCAGAGTCCAGAGTCTTTCATAGTTTGCCTCCCTCTCTGATTTCGTCCCATTCAGTTTTCCTTCCCTTTCCCTGTGGTCCTTCACACTATTCCTTATGCTCCACATATGAATGAAACCTTATGATAATTGTCTTTCTCTGTTTGACTTATTTCACTTAGGATAATCTCCTCCAGTTCCATCCATATTGATGCAAATGATGGGTATTCATCCTTTCTGATGGCTGAATAATATTCCACTGTATATATGAACCACATCTTCTTTAACTATTCATCTGTTGAAGGTCATTTTGACTCCTTCCACAGTTGGCTATTGTGGACATTGCTACTATGAACATTGGGGTGCATATGCCCCTTCTTTTCACTCCATCTGTATCTTTGGGGTAAATACCTAGTAGTGCAATTGCTGGGCCATAGGGTAGCTCTATTTTTAACTTTTTGAGGAACCTCCATACTGTTTTCCAAAGTTGCTGTACCAGCTTGCGTTCACACCAACAGTGAAAGAGGGTTCCTCTTTCTCCACATCCTCTCCAACATTTGTCATTTCCTGTCTTGTTAATTTTTGCCATTCTAACTGGTGTAAGATGGTATCTCATTGTGGTTTTGATTTGTATTTCCCTGATGACTAGTGATGTTGAACATTTTTTCATGTGTCTGTTAGCCATTTGTATCTCTTCTTTGGAGAAGTGTCTGTTTATGTCTTCTGCACATTTCTTGACTGGATTATTTGGTTTTGGGGTGTTGAGTTTGAGAAGTTCTTTATAGATCTTGGATACTAGTCTTTTATCCATAATGTCATTTGCAAATGTCTTCTCCCATTCCGTGGTTTGTCTCTTAGTTTTATTGACTGTTTTCTTTGCAGTGCAGAAGCTTTTTATCTTGATGAAGTCCCAAAAGTTCATATTCGCTTTTATTTCCCTTTCCTTTAGAGACATGTCTTAAAAGAAGTCGCTGTGGCCAATATCAAAGAGGTTACTGCCTATATTCTCCCCTAGGATTTTGATGGATTCCTGTCTCACATTTAGGTCTTTCATCCATTTTGAGTTTATCTTTGTGTATGGTGTAAGAAAATAGTCCAGGTTCATTCTTCTACATGTGGCTGTCCAATTTTGCCAGCACCATTTATTGAAGAGACTGTCTTTTTTCCATTGGATATTCTTTCCTGATTTGTTGAAGATTAGTTGACCGTAGAGCTGAAGGTCCATTTCTGGGGTCTCTATTCTGTTCCATTGATCTATGTGTCTGTTTTTGTGCCAATACTATGCTGTCTTGGTGATCACAGCTTTGTAATATAGCTTGAAGTCAGGCATTGTGATGCCCCAGCTTTGGTTTTCTTTTTCCACAGTCCCCTGGCAATTCAGGGTCTTGTCTGGTTCCATACAAATTTTAGAATTGTTTGTTCCAGCTCTGTGAAAAATGTCATTATTATTTTGATAGGGATTGTACTGAAAGTATAGATTGCTCTGGGCAGCATAGACATTTTAACAATGTTTATTCTTCCAATCCATGAGCATGGGATTTTTTCCCCCATCTCTTTGTGTCTTCTTCAATTTCTTTCATAAATGTTCTGTAGTTTCTAGAGTATAAATCCTTTACCTGTTTGGTTAGGTTATTCCTAGGTATCTTGTAGTTTTTGGTGCTGTTTTAAATGGAATCAATTCCTTAATTTCTCTTTCTTCACTCACATTCTTAGTATATAGAAATGCAACTGATCTCTCTGCATTGATTTTGTATCCTGCCACATTGCTGAATTGCTGTATGAATTCTAGTAATTTTGGGGTGAAGTCTTTTGCATTTTCCACATAAAGTATCATGTCATCTGTGAAGAGAGAGAGTTTGACAATTTGAATGTCTTTTATTTCTTTTTGTTGTCTTTGCTGATGCTGGGACTTCTAGTACTAAGTTGAACAATAATGGTGAGAGTGAGCATCCCTGTTGTGTTCTGATCTTAAGGGAAAAGCTCTCAGTTTTTCTACATTGAGAATGATATTCATTGTGGGCTTTTCATAGATGGCTTTTATGATATTGAGGTATGTTCCCTCTATCCCTGTAATTTTAATCAGGAAAGGATACTGCATTTTGTCAGATGCTTTTTCTGCATCAATCAAGAGAATCATATGGATCTTGTCTCTTCTTTTGTTAATGTGCTCTATCACATTGATTGATTTGTGAATGTTGAACCACACTTGCATCCCAGGAATAAATCCCACCTGGTCGTGAAGAATAATCTTTTTAATGTACTGTTGGATCCTAGTGCCTAGGATCTCTTTGAGCATTTTGGCATCCATGTTCATCAGGGATATTGGCCTGTAATTCTCCTTTTTGACGGGGTTTTTGTCTGGTTTGGGGATCAGGGTAATGCTGGCCTCATAGAACGAGTTTATCGGGTTTCCTTCTATTTCTATTTTTTGAAACATCTTCAGTAGAATAGGTATGATTTGGGTAAAAAAGAAGGGCCCATCCATATGCTGTCTACAAAAGACTCATTTTGAACCTAAAGACACCTCCAGATTGAAAGTGAGGGGATGGAGAACCATTTATCATGCCAATGGACCTCAAAAGAAAGCTGAGGTAGCATATCAGACAAATTAGATATTAAACAAAAGACTGTAGTAAGAGATATAGAAGGACACTATATAATACTTAAAGGATATATCCAACAAGAAAATCTAATAATTGTAAATATCTATGCCCCCAACATGGGAGCAGCCAACTACATAAACCAACTATTAACCAAAATAAAGAATCATATTGATAATAACACATTAATAGGAGACTTCAACACTCCATTCACAGCAACAGACAGATCATCTAAGCAGAAGATCAACAAAGAAACAAGAGCTTTGAAGGACACATTGTACTAGAAGGACTTCGTAGATATATATAGAAAATTCCATCCTAAAACCACAGAATTCTTCTTGAGTGCACACAGAACTTTCTTCAGCGTAGATCGCATACTGGGTCACAAATTAGGCTGCAACAAATACCAAAAGATTGAGATTATCCCCTGAATATTTCCAGACCATCCCCTGCATATTTTCAGACCACAATGCATTGAAAGTGGAATTCAACCACAAGGAAAAATTTGGAAGGTATGCAAACACTCACAAGTCAAAAAGCATCCTGCTAAAGAATGAATGGGCCAACAAGGAAATTAAAGAGGAACTTAAACAGTTCATGTAAACCAATGAAAATGAAAACATATCAGTTCAGAACCTACGGGATACTGCAAAGGTGGTCCTTAAAGGGAAGTACATAGCTATCCAAGCCGCTCTCAAAAAATTAGAAAAATTCCCAATACACAAGCTAACCTCACACCTAAAGAATCTGAAGAAAGAACAGCAAATAAAGTCTAAACCCAGTAGGAGAAGAGAAATAATAAAGATTAGAGAAAAAATCAATGAAATGGAAACTAGAAGAAAGTAGAACAGATCAATAAAGCTAGGAGCTGATTCTCTGAAAGAATTCATAAGATCAATAAACCTCTGGCCAGACTTATCCAATATTAAAAAGAAAGGACCCAAATTAATAAAATCATGAATGAAAGGGGAGAAATAATGGCCAATCCCAAGGAAATAGAGGCAATTATTGCAACTCATTACCAACAGCTATATGCCAACAAACTAGGCAATCTGGAAGAAATGGATGTATTCCTGGACACTTATAAACTACCAGGACTGAAACAGGAAGAAATTCAACAGACCAATAGCCAGCAAGGAAATTGAAACAATAATCAAAAACCTCCCTAAAAACAAGAGTCCAAGGCCAAATGGCTTCCCAGGGGAATTCTACCAAACATTTAAAGAAGAAATCATACCTATTCTACTGAAGCAATGAATATCTTATATACTCTTTGAATTAAGGAATACTCAACTAATCACATCACCAAAACCCAGGGGTTCTTGGTAAATTCACTTTGACTATTAATTGCCTCTCACATTCCTTCCTCTTCATTTCCACTGTAGGAGGGACCTAACTTTTTCTCTTGAAGTCATGTTGTATATAACTTCTCTCTACGTGTTTCACTTATTTATCATCCACAATAATTGAGGAACCAGACTAATACTGTACTATCTTTAGGAAACAGTGAGAAATGCAGCTTGAATGGACCATGGAGAGCCAGGAAACATGGGGGAAGCTGATAAGGTAATGAATAATTTTTATCACATGCACTGGAATAGAAAAGCATTTGGAATAGGGTCAGATATATTTGTAAACAATTGGATTTTAAGGTGTCAAATATATTTCTCACTATGGCAATTCTCATATCTGTAATTCACTAATGACATTTTGCATCTCTGACAAGGACATACGATAGCAGTTCTTTTTAAATATATTTAACTATTGAACTATTTTTTTTTCTTTTTACATTACTACTTCAATCCTGATTTAACTATCTGAAATTGAAACTCTCTTTATTCTCTCAAAACTCCAGATATCCTTTACCCTGCTCTATATTTTTCTAAACATTCTTTCTTGTGCTTTTGGCATTTGTTGCATATTATAAAATCTAAACTAGTGCTTCTTTGTTTTGTTCACTGATATCAAGCAAAGTATCTAGCACATTGTACATACTTAATCAAGAATCCCAGAATGAATTAATTTATAGCTCACATGCTTTGGAAATGTATATATTGGGGTTGCTCTTTTCAAAGGGGATAAAAAACAAGAGTACAGAAATTAAGGATTGATTTTGAGAAACATGAAGAGAGATAAACACAATCTATCATTTTTCTCAGGCTTAGCAAATTGCCCTTCACAGAAACAGGAGTCATCAATGATACAAATAAACGACTATATTCGGAAAAGAAGGGTCAATAGAGTGCAGAAACTCCAATTTTGCTGATAGTTGATGAGTATTAGCTGATTGACAGACTTAGGTAGCAACATATAAACCACGACAGAATTCATCAGTCAAAGTCACCCTTTGTCAACACATGAAGGTATTTTATTTGACATGAAGGGCATGATTTAGTGCAAAAGATTTTTTTTCATTTTCCTTCCTATTTAGAACTACCTCCTCCTTACACCATCTGTTCATGGACCTACTTACTCAATAACTTATCTGTGTTTGCTTTGATCTGTCTCTCAGCATTTTGTACATATCGCAAAGGTTAATGGTCTCTAAATATCTGGGAGAGACTAATCTTTCCATTGTGATATTTTGTATTTTGTGTCCAGGTTCTATGAAAAATACATTTTTAAAAATGTATTTCTTTCAACATTTTCATATAATACTCTCACTGGTCCCTTTTTCTTTAGTTCCCCAAGCAAGAAACTTTATATATATTCTAATAGCATAGCCTTAATAATAGATTTTTTTTCTTTTGCTATTTTAGTGAAAACTAACAGATTCTTTCATTTGAAATGGCAATATCCTATTTAATACATGTGAAAATAAAATTTAATGCACATAAATTACTTAGTCCTCCTAAACTCTGCAATATGAAATGATCACTTATTGATGGAATAGTTCACCTAGTGATTATTATCCATTCTTAAGGCCAATAAACCCTCTAGTGTCATGTTTCTCAACCTGGAGCACTGGTCCTTTTCACTAAGGTTAATATACATACTGTGTTTGCTATGTATACATAGCAGGAACCAAACTGAACACTCATTATTTCATTGTTCCCTTAGGAATCCAGCCAGACATTTTGAAGGGTTAGTACTTTTTTGTGTACCAGAATTGACATCTACTCTTAATGTGGATCTGTCTATCCTGTTTGCAGTGTGTCTGCTGGTACAAACACTCGAAGGCTTATAGGCTGTCCAATATAACATGAAACCCTGAATGAAATCACCCCAGCCCAAGAAACTGTTCCCAGTGCAAGAGGAGCAAGTGTAGGTAAATGTCCACAGGGACTACTTGTCCTCTTATATACTATGTCATGAAAATAGTTAGACTAATAGAATGATGGAATGTTCTCCTAAAAATAGCCTAAAGCACTCATTTGGTGTACCCCCTGACATTGGGGTGTTGTCCTTTAAGAGGTAATATTTGCACTGTACCAACAACTTATATATGGAGCCATGTCCAAAATAGTAAAAATACATGGGTCTAGCAAGCAAAAGGTACAAACTTTACACCATCCTTCCCACAATTATTGCAGAATTTATGCATCCCGCACTGACAATTTAGGTTATACTAAATTAGAAGTAATTGTTCCTGGAAGAGGTCTTTCACAGGGGCCCAGAATAAGAGTTTTACTGACTCTGAAGCTATGAATATCATACAGCCATTTGAGCTATATGATTTGTCAATAGACTAAAAGGCAACGAGAAAAGTTAAGTTATGGATGGAGTAATTGGTTCTAAATAACCTAAGGAGGTAAGAGTGCTATAAAATAGAAGCAGTGAAGGGTAGATATAAAATTTACAGGATTAATCTCTTGCTGTGTTGTGTCTAGTGATTACTGTAAACAAACAAGTTCAGTAAATGCAGACTGAAAACGGTAAAACAAATAATGACTCACAATCCCTTGGGGATAAGATCTGGAGTACTTGATCTGTTGAAGTTTGACTTTGAGAGAAATATAGGCTGGAAGATGGTGAAGATAAATGATGAAAATCAATGCCTGACTTGGATCTGTTGTAGAGGAAGGAACTGCAGCTTGTTCTACTATCTCTCCTGTATTAAGTATTTTGTACATTTTGTGGTTGACCAATACCTTGCATAGTGGAAACCCGCTCATCCAATTTGACCCATGTGCAAACATGGAAGTACATGTGAGAATGTTACATGAAGCAGTCTTTAAACAATCGAAAACAGAAATCAACATTTCTAAGGTTTGTTTTGTTTTATTTTGTTTTCCCACACAGCTCATCAGAAGTGAATCAAGTACCAGTAACTAACAGCAAGGACCAGCTTGATAATGTAACCACTTCCTTACCTCTTTCACCGTTTAATGGCACCCAGTTTCCTGCTTCTGTTTATTTAGATCACTTCAAAAATAAACCACTAGCATGTAAAATCTTGTCCCAGACTCTGAGGATTAGGTTAACTTAGCTAGTGAACACAATCCAATTCATCAAATGAAATCTGTTACTCAGATAGTAATGTGTTTGAAACTCCTCTCAAGAAGATGCTAAGTTTAAGTGAAAGAATAACACATCATGACCTGAGTATATCACAAGATTACAAATTGGTTTTATATTCGAAAATATGAATAAATGGATGAATAAATGAATGATCATTTATAAATTTAACTTACTCCACCACCATTAAAATAGGATTTTGGGAATGATTGACATCTACACTCAAAATGTTGATTCTTGATATTGGTATTCTGGTTAGTTGGTATTCTGGCTAGTAATGATTTGTTTTGTCTTGATTTTAGCCTATCAATAACCAATGTTATGTTTGGACCAGCCTTTGTGGTTCTTGTTATGATTGCAAGCTATCCTTTGGCAGTAACCTTCACGAAACTTTGAAAAAATACAGGTTTATTCCTTATAGGACCAAGGGCTTTACAGCACACCTGGGGCCACATAACAAGGTACATTGATAGAGAAAGCACTCAAGGTCCTGGAGTTCTGTTTTTATTGGGGTGGAGGTTAGGAACCTAAGTTTTCACAGGCTCACTCTTTATTGGTAAATTTAAAATGTAAGAGTGGGAGTTTAAAGTTCAGGTAGAATAAAAAATAAATGGCCCAAAATGTTAGTTATTGAATTCAACCACAATCTCTAAAACAAAGGATGCTCAGCAGCAGGAGGTGGCCTGGCTTTTTATCTACTCTTGTGGCTGGCAATATGTTGAAGTGAATGCCTCTGCAATTAAATCTTAAGTTAAGCACTTGCATTACAAAAGAGAAACCCCAACTGTCAGCGTTTACACTACATGATTTCAATAAGTTAATTTTAATAAGTCTGAACAAGGACCCTGAGCATTGGCCACATGCTATGGATATCCTGGTGAATTCTAGTGATATTCTTGTAAAATCAAGTTTAAAATATAAACCATGGGATTCTGCCACAAACCCTATTATATACTCCCCTCCGGTCATTAAGAAAACAGAGGGATTGATGTCACATAACAAGTCATCCTAGCTTATTGTTGAATGTGTCTCTGTGGTAGAAGCTAACATGAAACACAGTAATATGCATATTTTGTACCACTGACAGTGTGAGGACTGCGTCAACTGCTAAGTATAGCTATCTCGGTTACGTATTTAGGGATTAATTATTAACACTGGAGCAATTATGAGATGGACTCCAGTATAGATGGCCAGGGCTCCATCATCACCTGGTCTCCATTAGATCTCACCTCAGTGAGATTTGCATACCCTGGATTCAGTGTCAGGTCAGCTCCTTTAAAAAGCCTTCAAACAATCTAGAGATCTTATTTCTCCATTGTATGTTTTGTTTTTTTTTTTAATGGCAAATCCCTTTGGGTAAGAATTGGGGAATATTTATCTTATAATTTGATAGTGAAGTCTCCTTCCTGAAAATTACTTAGAGTCTCCTTTAGCCCCAGGGTTCTCAGAACTAACTTAGATCTGGAAGTTGTGTGAGAAATTTTTATTTTTCCATTGTGACAACTGATGCTAGCTTTTGGCTCACCAGATTTTAATTGTCCTGGTTGCAACCCAGTAATTTTATGTAATTCAATACTCAAACTACCGATTCATCTCATTATGGTTAATTACTAAGAATTCCAGAACTTTTTTGGTCAGATATTGTGATTGGTCCTCTTATATATATATATATATGCACACACACACAAAAGTACTACCTAGTTTTGGTTATTCTGTTGCTTTATAATGTCATTTCATATCAGGAATTCCAGTTTTACTGAAGCATCTGTACCATCAATCCTGGTCTACAGAAGACAGCCATCACAGAACTCAAAGTTGCCATAACTGCTTTACAGTGTGTTAAAGCAGTACATGTCCTCTGGTCATTCCCAGGAAGCAATCAGGTGGTAAGCTCATAGTTTTAGAAATCCATTCTAGAGGTTTTCACTCCTTATGCCTACTAATTATTTTCTTAATATTCTATAAAGTCATTTCTGACACCTCTATCTAGCTTACTGAGATCAAATATCAAGAAACCATGCCAGAACATGTTACAACCAATTTCAGATATCCCTGGAGTATGTTAAATCAAGTCATAAGGAAGTGTTCTAACCCATAAAACCTTCTCTATCTAGCCTAATATTATGCCCTCTGTGGTTTAACAACCTCAAGACCTACTTCCAACTTCCACATCTATTTCCCTAGTTTCTGCCACAATATTTTCACTATGAATCACAATTCTTTGTGTGTATAAACTACTTCTAACAGGTACCTGGACTCAGTTGGGGTGTGTTGAGACCTAACCTTTTGTCTGAAGTCAAAGAGAAAGACAAGTAAGATACTGAAAAAGACAAGCATCATTCTTGAAGAATGATGCCACAAGTTATACTTTGATAGAATTCATACATGGAGGAAAATTGCTTTCCTATATCAGTCAGGTCAGGGGTTTCCAAGACTTCCAGGAGGTATAAGAATTATAGACACATAAATCCAAATGACTCAAATTCCACTTATTTATAGATTTCCTTTCTTTCCCTTTTGTGTTCCCAAATTGAGCATAGGGGGTCTATAGAGTTTGTATATTAGTAAATAGAATTTTAAAATATACAAAAATATTGTATCATGGCTTTGGTTTATTCCAGTATTAAATGATAGATACATTTCTCAAAAATATCAACTAATTAAATTACATCATTAACAAAAGATTAAAAGTCATATGTTCCCTTTATTACACACAGAAAAACATGCCGAAATTCAGCACCAAATCATAAAACAAAACAAAACAACAACAAAAAAAACATTGTCAGTAACCTAAGACTGGAAAGAAACTTCCTCAATATAATAAAAAGCATATTCAGCTAATATCATATTCATTGGTAAAATATGGAATCATTCTCCTGTAAGATATGGAATAAGACCATAATATCTGTTCTCATTACTAGAGGATTTTGGCAGTGCAATGTGACAAGAAACAGAAATAAGAGAAATAAGGAAAACAAAATTGCTTTATATTTTCCTATGGAATGATTTCTTTAGAAATTTCTAAGGCATATACAAGAATACAACTTAGTGAACTTAGCAACTTTGCTGAACATAAGTTCAACATAAAAATCAATTCTACTTTGGGACTCCTGGGTGGCTCAGTCAGTTAAGTGTCCGACTCTTGATTTTGGCTCAGGTCATGATCGCAGGGTTGTGAGATCAAGCCCAGTGTCAGGCTCAATGCCGGGCATGGATCTTGGTGAAGATTCTCTCTCTCCCTCTCCTTCTGTACTTCCTCCCACCAATCATGCTCTCTCTCTGTCTCAAAAAAAAAAATCAATTTTATTTCTATTTAGAAAAAGATTTGTTTATAACAGAAAAAATAACATTTAGCAATAAAATAAATGAAATTTGTGATATACCTCTACAAAACACTGTGGAGAGTATTTAAGAAAGTCTTAAATAGATGGAGAGGTATATTATGTTCATAAACTACAAGACCTGATGTTGCTAAGGCATCACTCATCCTAAACTTCACCATATATTCAATGTCATATGAAACATATTTTTGCAGGACTTTTTTTCCTGTAAAAAATATGACAAGCAAATTCAAAATTTATTTGGAAATGCAAAGAACCTGACAGAGTCTAACGATTTGGAAAAATAAGAACAAAGTTGGATCCCCATCCTACCTAATACTGAGAATAATTTATAGCAATTAAGATAACATGGTAATGACAAAAAGATAAGCAATCAGAATTATGGACAGATTAAGAAGTCCGGAAATAGACTAATACATATATTGTCAAATGATTTTTCATTTGACAAGTAGTAAAATAATTTAAAGAAGAAAAGATAACTATTTCAGAAATGGTGTTGGAAAAACTGGATATCCATATATGAAAAAGTTAACCTTGATTTCATATTAGATACAAAATATAAGCTTGTAAGGCTATCAGACATAAAATCTAAAGTATGGCTTCTTAAAAATCTAAGAAAATATTTTTTTACTTTGAAGCCGGTAGTAACTTCTTAAATAGAACACAAAAAGCAAAAACAAATTAAAATAAATTGTAAGTTAGACTTTATAAAAATTAAAAGCTTTTGTTACCAGAAGATGCTATAAGGGGCTCCTGGGTGGCTCAGTAAATTGATCATACAATTCTTGATTTGGGTTCAGATCATGATCTCAGGGTTGTGGGATAAAGCCTCATGTCAGGGTTCAGTGGGAGTCTGCTTGTCTCTCTCCCTCCCCCTGTTTGTGCATGCTCTCTCTCTCCCCCCCCTAAAATAAATAAAATCTTTAAAAAAATAAAAAGACTAAATAGGTAATCCACATATAAGAACACATACACACACACACACACACACACACACAGACTAGAATATTTATAGTAGCTAAATAAAGAGCAAATCAAAATTAGAGATATTTACCAGAAGTGCATGGATAAATAATGTCTGCTGAAGTTACAATGCAATACTACTAATCAATAAAAGAGGGTGAACTTCTGTTATATGCAGCCACATGGATAAATCTAAAAAAAAAAAAGAAAGAAAGAAAGAAAGAAAAAGAAAAAAACACATTTATGATGAGTAAAGAAGTCAGAAGACTATGAACTCTGTGTTTTCATTTTTATAAAGTTCAAGTATAACTAAACTATGTTGATAAAAATAAGAATGATGTTTTTCCTGAAGTGGGGGAAGGGATGGAATCTGCTGAAGTAAAGAAATGTTTTATAACTTGACTGGAGTTCTGATTATGCAAATATATTCTTTATTTTAAAAAGTTTAGGCTTTCTTAAAATCTCTGCATTTCACTGTGTGAAAATTATAACTCAAGTTGAAAACTATACAAGTTGTGATTTTAAAGAAAAAAATATGAGAGCAAAGAGAAGAGTTTTTAGACAAACTTTTACAATCAATAACTGAATTTAGAATGGTTACTGGATACAACAATTTAAAATAACAGAAATGAATAGAAATAAATGAAAGTATGAAAAATTATACACAAAATTGATGTTGTGAAAGATGGCAAAGTAGAAAACTCTAGGAATCAGGCACTTCTCTGAAACAACTACCAATCTGGCAAGAAGTGTGAGAATCAATTATTTAAAATTTTGGAGTCTATACATCTACAGCATCCAAGAGTCAGATGGAAGAAGAAATAGGCAGGTACATTTTTGTGAAATTTGACATTTCATATAGAAACTATGTGATATTTCACATTCCTTATGCAGCTTCCTGGTGAAAAGGTAGGTAATAAGGACTTTGTCCTTCAAAAATGGAGGTTGTATGCTTTGATCAGCCTAATGGTTCACTGAGGGATCTTCCCAGTGGCTGACCACAATTTTAAGCTTGTCAGGCTGAAGTTTCTTCCTTGGCATGCGTTTTGTTGAAAGAATTTAAAAAGACAAACACCTTTACTTTCATTTTCTTTTATTACCGAATCTAGCGTTCCAGGAAATCTCTGTCAGGTTACTATCTGAGTATGAAGGTGACAGAAAACAGATTTCAGTGACCACATACAAGGATTATAGTCATGACAAAAATAGTTTGATAAAGTCACTAAACAAACGGATGACTTCAGTTCTCAGGAATCAACAATAATGGGCCGCTTGGGTGGCTCAGTTGGTTAAGGGTCTGCCTTTGGCTTGGGTCATGATCTCAGGGTCCTGGGATCAAGCCCCATGTCCAGCTTCCTGCTCAGCAGAGTTTGCTTCTCCCTCTCCCTTTGCTCCTCTCCCTGCTTGTATGCTTTCTCTTTCAAATAAATAAATAGAAATTTAAAAAAAAATTTTAAAAATCAACAACAATAATCCTTGGGGAGGATTAAAAAAAAAAAGAATTGAAAGAAACTATTGTTGAGGTAATCCAAACATTAGATTTACTAGAAAAAATGTTTTAAATGTGTTATATAGGGATGCTTGGGTAGCTCAGTCAGTTAAGCATCTGGCTCCTAATTTCAGCTCAGGACATCATTTCATGGGTCATGAGATCAAGCCCCATGTTGGGCTCTGCACTTAGCACGCAGTCTGCTTGAGATTCTCTCTCTCCCTCTTCCTCTGCCCCTCCCCCAGCTCTGTCTCCTTTATTCCCTCTCAAATAAATAAATATATCTCTAAATGTGTTATATATGCTCAAAGCTGAAGGACATAATAAGAAAGAAAGATAATCAGGAGGATAATGTTTAAACAAGTAAGACATTTTAATAAAAGATAAAAATTATAGAAGGGAATCAAACACAAATTCTGGAGTCAAACAGTATAATTATGCATATAAAATTCACTACATGCGTTCAATAAAGGTTTGAGCATACAGAAAAAAAGAATCAGTTACTTGAAGATAAGGCAAATTGAAATCAAACAGTCTGAGGAACAGAAACAAAGAGAATTAAGAAAAATGAACCCAGAACCTATGAGTCCTATACAGGTCCATAAAGTACCTCAGCATGTGCATTCTGGGAGTCCTAGAGAGAAAGCGAAAAAGTAATGACCAAAATGTTCCAATTGGATGAGAGACACATATCTACACATCCAAGAAGTTCAACAAACTGTAGATTTGGAAATCCATATAACCGCACACCAAAACACATTATAATCAAACTGTTCAAAGTCAAAGACAAAACAAAATTCTTGAAATCAATTGGAGACAAATTACTTGTTATATACAAATACCCCAAAAAAGATTCACAAGTGATTTCCCCTCTGAAACCATGAAGGTTAGAAAACAATGGGATGATATATTTAATGTGCTGAAAGACACATCCATTTACAATAGCATCCCAAAAAAGTATCTAGCAATACATTTAACCAAGGAAGTGAAAGAAATACTGAAAACTACAAAATATTTGTGCAATAAATTAAATATCTGAGTAAATCAAATGATATCCCACGTTCATGGGTAGATAAACTCACTGTTGTTAAAATAAAAATACCACAAAATAATCGACATATTCAAAGCAATCCTTCTGAAAATTCCTACTTTTTTTTTTTTTTACAGAAATGGAAAAGACAATCCTCAAATTCATATAAAATTGCAAAGGGAACTGAATAGCCAAAATATTATTGAAAAGAAAATAAAGTTGGAGGATGAATGATTCTCAATTTCAAAACTTACTTTAAAGCTACAGTAATCTAAACAGTCTGATACTGGTATAGGGAGCAACATACAGAGAGAGAAAATAGAATTAAGAATCCAGAAATAAACTTAAATGTTTATGGTCAATTAATTGCTGATAAGTGTGCCAAGACTATTCAGTAGGCAAAGACTATCCTCTTCAGGGGCGCCTGGGTAGCGCAGTCATTAAGCGTTTGCCTTCGGCTCAGGGCGTGATCCCGGGGTTCAGGGTTCAAGTCCCACATTGGGCTCCTCGGCTGGGAGCCTGCTTCTTCCTCTCCCTCTCCCCTGCTGTGTTCCCTCACTCGCTGGCTGTCTCTCTGTCACATAAATAAATAAAATCTTTAAAAAAAAAAAGACTATCCTCTTCAACAAATGGGGCCATAACAACTCGATAACAACATGCAAAAAAAATGAAGTTGGACACCCTACTTCAGTCCATATGAAAAATAACTCAGGGGGCGCCTGGGTGGCACAGCGGTTAGGCGTCTGCCTTCGGCTCAGGGCGTGATCCCGGCGTTATGGGATCGAGCCCCACATCAGGCTCTTCTGCTATGAGCCTGCTTCTTCCTCTCCCACTCCCCCTGCTTGTGTTCCCTCTCTCGCTGGCTGTCTCTATCTCTGTCGAATAAATAAAATCTTAAAAAAAAAAAAAGAAAAATAACTCAGAATGGACCAAAAATCTGAATGTAATAGTTAAAACCATGAAACTATTAAAAGAAATCATGGAAGTAAATATTCAGAATCTCATATTTAATAAAGGCTTCTTAGATCTTACAACAAAAGTTATAGCAAGAAGAAAATAAAGATCAATTGGACTTCATCAAATTTAAAAAATTTATGCATCAAGGGATATTATCAAGGGACATTTCCATAAAATGGAAAGAGAAACTAGGAAATAGGAGAAAATATTTGCAAATAATATATCTGGTAGGGTACAATATACAAAATGTATAAAAAAGTCTAACTCAATGATCTCAATGATTTGACAAACAACCATGTTAAAAAATGAGCAAATGGCTTCTTTAATTGATATTTCTCCAAAGAAGATATACACATGGCCAACTATCACAGGAAAAGTTGTCTGACATCATTGATCGTTAAGTAAATGCAAATCAAAATAACAATGAAATGCCATTCCACATATATAGGGAATAAAAAATAATAGGAAAATAAATAGTGTTGGCTAAATGCACAGAAGTTGGAACTCTTGTACATTGCTGGAGGGAATGTAAAATGGTAAAAAAAATATGATTCAAAAGAATAAATAAATTACATTATTCAACAACATGGATGAAACACAAAGAAAATATTGAGGCAAAAAAAGCCAGTTATAGAAGGTTGCATATAATAATATGATTCCATTTATTTAAATTTCAAAAACACACAAATGATTCTGCATCATTCCAGTGGTTCTGTAGTGTGTCAGGTGTGTGTGTGGGGGTGGGGGCAGGGGTCTTGAAGGGAATTACTCTGGGATGTTCTAATTGCTGATTACATGGGTATTTTGATTAGGAGAAGATTCATTTAGCAGTACTCTTTTGGTATAATTTTACATACATATGATATATCTAATACAACTTTGCTTTTTGTTAAGATTATGTGAATATTGAAACTTTAACAAAATGTTTCAGGATTAGTAGAATAAGGGCTGGCCCAAGGTAAACGGTCAGGAAATTAAATACTGGATATTTTCAAAACTCTTACTGAAACCTTATTTAACATGCAGTAAAACTATACCTAAAGATACTGATTAATTCTCTATAAAACGTGAGCACTTTCAGAGAGGGAAAAAGAGAGAGAAAGGGGTTTTCTTATTTTATAAATGATTAAATAAAGGTTTATGGAATCATCCCATAAAAATGGTTGAAGACACAATTTAATCCCAGATGCATGTCATTCTTTCAATTGCATTAATATGGTTTCCATTTTTGAGTTCATTTAAATTATTTTTTTGTGAGAGAAAGGAAAACAGTGAGCCTAATTGTCCACACATTGCATAAATTCATTCTCTTATATTTCACTCAGCCTTATATTTCAGTTTGTGCTCTGTATTCTCATTACATACAAAAATACTTGCCATATCAGAATGTGTCTTCTTTTGAAATAGTTTCCCATAAAAAACATGCATATACATTTGTATAAATAGGGAAGCATTTTTACAATTTAAATGATAAGATTCAAGAGGAAATTGTATCCATGTTGGAAATTAGCAATTTATTTTTAAGGTTTCCGGGATAATTACTTCTGAGTTGTTGTTTTTTTAAAATAAAAGAATACGTATTTAGTTACAAGTATTTAGACCATAGTTGGCAGGACTCATTAATTTAAATAGCTGTTCTGTGTGTATTGGTTTATTCCTCTTTAAAACACATATAGCTTAGAATTAAATAGGCATGAAAAAGATTATTTTCTTCCCTAGGGCTTTCTTTTCTGTTACCAACAGCAATCACTTTTGCACAAAATGAGAGCACAATTGAGGAATTGTGAAGGAAAATAGTCCATAAGCTCATTCAACCACAAGGATCAAATCAACATGATCTATTTAACACTTGTACTATTTCCCTCTTTAGCAGGGGTCTGTGATTACTGATGAAGTTTGCAGTGATGTCACACTGTCACCAAAATTCTCTGCCTTTTCATTATCAATACTAATAATGATAAGAAAAAAAAATCATCAAAACAGTGACTACTCTCTCTCCCCCATTTGCCAGACTATTAACTACAAAGTTGCTTTTCTTTACTGCCTCTAAAAACCTACACCAACCAATGCACTCACCCATCTTGAGCTAACAATCTATTGATCCCACTGATTTTCATTGTCTTTCTCATCTTTGAGTGTATTGGATTCCACCACTCTCTTGTATTTGCTCTCCCCTCACCCTTTTGCTCTTCATAAGACATGCTAATATACCAACCCTGGTGGCATTTAGCTCTCCATCTACTCCACATCTGTACCATTTAACTGTTTGGATTAAACAAACAAACAAACGAAAATATGCGACTATGGTGACCATTCTGACTTTATGATCACTAACTTCAAATTCTGCCTGACATTCTGATTTCGTATCCTTCACCCATTCATTCTCCTGCATCTCTAGATAACTTTCACATCTTCTCATCAATCCTGCAGCATCCTCACTCTAAGCTGATTGTGCTGCTTCCTATTTTAATGAAAGAGAAGCAATCAGAAAAGAATGTCCCTATGCCCTCCCCAGTATCTGTATCCACCTTCTTGTATTTGTCCCTGTATGCTTCACATTCCATCTAGGAACCCATAGCTACACCTGTACTCATTTACTCTGAATTTCCTTGATTTATTATGGATGAAGAATGCATGTACTCAAATCAGCCAAGCTCTTTTCTTGTACATGGTACCATTAAATAGTACCATTTTTATCTTCCGGATGTCATTGTTCACACAAATGTCCCCTCGTTTCATCGTCAATATTTGATTTTCTGCAAGATAATTACCAACTGCTTTAAATGTTATAATATCCTTCATGCTAAAAATACTGGATATTCCATCCTAGATATTGTTCCCATTTTTAAGATAGCACTTAAGACAAAATTGTTCCCCAAAAGTTTCTAACATTCCTACCTTCAATCCCTCCTCCCTCTTCTCCCTGGAAACCATTTCAAACAGGTTTTTGCTTAACCCCTCCCCCACCATGGACAGAGTTCTTTTAATGTCTCTGATGATGTTGAAATTACTAAATCCAATTTTTTTTCGAGAAGGAGGAGGGGCAGAGGGAGAGAGAATCTTAAGCAAGCTCCATGCCCAGTGAGGAGCCCTATGCAGGGGCTGGATCTCAGGACCCTGAAATCATGAACTGAGTGTAAATTGAGAGATGCTTAACTGACTGAGCCAACCAGGCACCCTTCCAACAGTAAATTTTTAAATTTCATCATATTTAAACTTTCGGCACCAGTTGATAATGTCCTCCATTTTAATACTTTTTTCCTAAATTCTAAGACATTATCCATTCTTCATTATGGGTAATTCTTTCCAGTTTTCACTTCTGCTTCCTCCTGACCTCTCTCTGATGTCTAAATGTCTACATACCTCAGGCATCATCCTTACAAGTTCTATTCTTATCTCCTTGCACCTAATTATTTAGTGATCTCATGTGATCTTGTGTCTTTAAATACTCAATCCATTAAATAAATAATAAATAAATAAATAAATAAATACTCAATCTTGATAGATTCCAAATTTCTATTGCCAGCCAATAACTCTACCCAAAGTTCTATGCTCTTATATTAGATTGTTTATGTGACATTTGGACATGAATTTCTGATAGACTTAACTGAAACTTAACCTGCCCAAATTTCTGATTGGCTCTCCTACCCTGCTCAATCTAATCTTATTAAGTCAATATCCCATCCTTCTAGTTTCTCAAATCTATTTATTACAAATATCTAGGATATGTTGTAATAAAAAATATCCTCCAGAATTTCAATGAATTAAAATGTTCTTTTTTTCATGCTACATCAACTTTGGGGTAGGCTAAGGGTCCTGCACTTTGTTGTCCTCACTCCAGAAACTAGGCTATTGAAATACCTATTATTCATAGCATTTCCAGTGTTAGTAGGGAGATAAGAAGTATTTGGGAAATCATATATTGACAGAGATGTCAGCAAAAAGTGTCATGTGTTGTGTTTCAGTGACCAAATAAAATCATGTGACCATATCCAAATGCAAAAAGTCATGGAGTATATTCCTCTAATATACTAAGAAAAGGAAAGATAATCTGCTGGTTCAAGGACAACCAAAAATATTTGGTAAGCTGCATTAATAACCAGCCCTAAAATATTACAGACACTGTTGTCTCCTTTCTCTCTTTCAAATCACAACCATAATGTGTTTCTAATCCTCCAGGAAAGTTCCTTGGCTCTACTTTCAAAATAGTTTCCTCCAGGAAAGTTCCTTGGCTCTACATTCAAAATGTCTCGAGAATCTGACCATATTATTTCCTCCATGGCCACCATCCCAGTTCAAATCACCATCACCTCTCACCTCTGTTACTACCATGGCTTCATAATAGATCTTTCTCCTTCAACCTTTATTTATCTATAATTTGTTCTTCACACCACAATGTATTGACACTTTAAAATTGGTCTGATTGCCATGCTCATCTCTCAAACTCTCTAAAATCCTCTCACCTCATTCAGAGGGAAATGCCTTTATTCTATCCCACAAGAACTGTAAGATCAGGATCGCTACTACTTCTTGGATCTCATTTTCACTCACTTTCCAACTCCTTCATTCTGCACCCATGCAACAGCCCATGCACCCCCTATAGCATGAATTCAGAAAGTGCATTTCCTCCTCAGGATGTTTGCACTTGCTGTTCTCTCTGCAAACAGTACTCTTCCTTAAGATATCTGCTTGGCTCATTGCCTCTCATCATATAGACAGTATTTATTCAAATGCAGCCTTTTGACCTTGGCTCAGGTCATGATCTCAGGGTTGTGAGATTAAGACCTACTTCAGGCTCTGTGCTGGGAATGGAGCCTGCTTAAGATTCTCTCTCCCTCTCCCTCTGTCCCTGCTTCCCTTTTCTCTCTCCCTCTAAAAAAAAAAAGTGACATTTTCAGTGAGATCTACCCAGAAAACCTTAAGCAAAGCAACATTGCCATTCTTTATCTTTACCCTTATCCATAACATTATCATGTGACATAAATTTACTTATTTGTATATTTCTTGTTTCTGTCCTTTAACACATAAGCTCCAGTGGGGAAAAGTTTGTCTTATTCCCTAATATATCCCTAGCTTCTAAGGCATTGTCTGAATAGAGTACTCAAATTATAGTTATAGAACCAATAAATGAATGGGAAAAATAGCTGCATTATTTATGTATCAAGGCACTTAAACTTTGTATTCTAGATTGTGCTGGCAATATGTGTGCAATAAAATGTAGTACAGCTTTTAATCTGAACTTGGTGTCAAGTGGGGAGATTGAGAGTGCATAAAACAATTACAAGAAGCTTGTGGTTCGACCTGAAGCTGTGAAGGAACAGAAGATGTATCTAATTCTTGACAGTGACATGTGAGCAGAAGTAATGTGAGGCTTTTCATGGAGTTTGTGCTTCCTCTACACCTTCTGCTCCCCATTACCAGCCAGTTGCAAATAATGTCAGGGATTATCCTAATGTTGAATGGAAACTGGCTTCTTAAATAATCAGAGAGAGTAAAGTTGCATTTTGTTCAGAGATAACCAATTTCTATCTTGTGATAAGGAAAAAAAATTTTTAGTTCTAGTCATTATACATCATGTGACACATATGTCATATTGAAGCCTAGCATCAAGGATGATTCCTACATTTCTTCCACAGAATTAGAGTCACTAAGGGTTCTAAAAGGAAGATCAAATTTGAGAAGGTGGGGTGATGAGCAAGACAAGTATTATTATCTCCATATTGGGGGTAATGGAACAGACATTTTGTTTCTCTGCACTCCAGAGTCTAATTTATATGGTGTAGAAAGTTGTTTGGATTTCTTAAGATATGAGTATCTGACAAGTAGGTTTGTGTCTCAGAATCCTACAAATATGCACATAAAAAGGTTTATTTAGGCTGCAGCATGTTTAATTAAATTCACTTTTGTAAACTGTTAAATATTCCAATTAGAGTTGATATTTAATTAAAAAGAAAAATCTCTGAAATATATTCATCAGCAGATTGTGACAAGTGCTACTTTATTCTCTGTATTCCAAATACTTCCTCTTCCTAGAGGCTAACCTGTCCCCCATGCATTGGTTAGGCTCCAATAACACATGCTTTTAAAATGTATTCACTGGAACCCAACACTATACTTTAAAAATTTTTTTTATACTTTTAAAACATACTCACTCATTGGAATCTAACACTACATTATAATTCCAATGAATACAGTGATTTTGCCTTTATTCATACAGCACTCCAAGTTCATAGTGCTTGGTATGCATTGGATACAGAAAACAAATATTTAATGAATCAATGCATCAATAAAAGGTATTCATTAATTTTAATGAATCTATCTGAATTAAACAGCAGTTAGCTACTATTTAGAATAGGGATATTTTGGTCCTGTTGAAGTCTCTAACTCACACATTTTTAATTTTCCCTGAAGACCCCATCCTAAGTGTTCCTCATACCTCTCCACTGTGGCATATTCTCTCGGTGTATGGATGTTACTATTCCTTGTAATGTACCTTTGTCAAAACTATTCTTTGTTCTGCTCTCTTTTTCTCTTCTCTTTCATTTAAATTGGTATTTTACAGAAGGTACTTAAATATCCTGTAGCCATTTTTAACATCGAAAGGACAATTACTTCTATATGAATCGAAGTTCTTTCTTCTTCAGGGGTACTGACCATTCATGTTTCTGTTTGCAAGACAATGCAACAATACAAAACTGAGTGTTAAACAAAACTAAAATGAGTTATTCACAGATACAGAACTCAAAATAGAATGTTGCTTTTAGAATATGACATTGTATTGAGAGGACAATCATGTAATTATGTTGCATCCATTAGCCATCTTTTAATAAAATTAGAAAATTTTCTACACACCTCTCTCTCTCTCTTATTGTATTCTGTCAACTCACCAGTTAATAGGTGTAAAGTGGTTAAAATGGAAGCCGATATATTACTTTTTTAGTTCTGCTGGTTGTTTCCTTTAAAAATAACACATATATTCCCTCTAAATTAATTAATGAGAATGAATAGTTGTATGGTGTTTTCTACTTTTACTTTTAATAGTCATTATCAAAGATAACTATGATGAAATTCAGTTATTGCTTCAACTATATCTTTAACATCATATCCCAAACTTTTGCAATTTTGTTACTGCTCTAAGTTATCAAGGTAGGGTGATAGAAGAAACTGTTAGTCAGGGTATGCTAATTACCCTACAGAGTAAGCCACCTACCTCTGCATTGTTGGTAGCCAAGGGAAAGGATATCTAGATTCAGTAGTAGAGACACAATGAATTATCAAGTACAGCTTTGACCTCAGCTGCAGCCATGTGATCTGTATTAGTTTACTGAGGCCACCATAACAAAATATCACAGACTGAGTGGTTTAAGCAACAGAAATTTATTTTCTCACAGTTTTGGAAGAGCAAGCTAGAAGTGCAAGATGAAGGTGTCGGCATGTTGGTTTCTCCTGAGGCCTCTCTCCTTGGTTTGTAGATGGGAACCTTCTCTCTCTCTGTCTTCACATTTATTTTTCCTGTTTGTATACATCCCTGGTGTTTCTTCCTTTTCATAAAAGGATACTAGTCATGTTGGATTAGGGCTCCTCCTGAAGAGCCTCATTTTACTTTAATAACATCTTTAAAGTGGTAGTGAGTGTTGGGACTTCAACATATGGACTTTGGGGGGACATAATTCAACCCATGACAAAGTACATAACATGTCCAACTAATTTTGCCTTTTGATTAGTTCCTTCATGAAAAAGCCCAGCCAGAATTCTGCAGGAAATGTTCTTAAAATTTATTATGCAAAGGAGTGAATCCAAATAGCACAAGAGGTGAATTGTACTGGATACCTTGGTGTGCTGCCTAGAGAGAGAATTTTCCTCAGTTGAAAAATTTACCTAAGATCATTCCCTCTTGTGGTTCACAGCCTAACCCAATGTCTGGTTCACATGGGGTTATAAAGACCTCTTTCCTTGCCTTAAAGTGAGACAAATATGAAGAAACATTCTAGATCCTGGAATCCCCTCATCTTTTTATTTTGACTGAAATTCTACTCCTCTATCTCCCCAGTACTATATTCTTCAATCTACACAGGTGTATTTCCTGAGAATAATTCCTAAGAAAACTTGTTCACATGATTCCCTATCTCAGTATCTGTTCCTTGGGAACCCAAAATAAAATATTCATAATCTATGAGCTTTTTATAGAGTTACTAGTTATCTATTTTTATTTATGTGGAAACCTGAAAAATGAAAGTAGAGGATATATTCTTAGATAAAAAAGTTGTGAAAATGAAAACAGAAAAAGTATATATAACAAAGCATTTAGCACAGGGTCTTATAATTAGTATGTGTTTAATAAGTAAAGTAGATTTTTCAAAGGAAACATCAAGACCAAGTGAGCAATGTAGACTCTGGTGCTCCTGTTATTTTCCTTATGGGCTCAATATTACTAATAAAATGGGTAACAATATATACCACAACAGTTATTCTCCTTTTATATGCAAATGAGTCGACTCTGGTTCAGACTCAAGCTAGCTTTATTAGAAAAGGAAAATATAATAGACAACAAAGAGGTCAGTAGCTGTTCTCAAAGGAGGAGATGAACAAATAAAACTCAGTTAAAAAGGCATAAAGGTATCCAGGAGACACCAGCAGNAGGAATGAATATGCAGGCCTCTGTTTAGATTATACACATTATGTAACATCAGTGATTCCCAGATTCCATCTCCATTAGCTTGCATTCCACATCCTAAGATGAAAGAATCTAATTGGCCCAACTTAGAACAATCACCCATATCCAAGGTGATAACCTTAAGCTGATGTCATGGTCACTGGGTACTCATTTTTATATTTTAGGTCCACTGTCAGAGGTGATAGCTACATTAAGATATCAAAATGTAATAACTTTAGAATGTATTTCACTATGATTTTAGTACTGGTTTGATGAGAGACCCCTTTTTTAAAAAACTTGATTATAATTCATAAACATTTCCTAATTAAATTGCATAAAATCATTTCCGTGTGCTATGTATGTAGGAAGTTTTCATATCAACATCACTGAGATTAAAAAAACTAAAGAACAGAAGTCAAGCTACCTACACAAATAGGTCAATCAACTGATAATAAAGTTAAAATTGGACTACAAAGAGATCATTGTTAACTTTTCATTATATATGCCCCACAAAGGAGTTGGCCTCAAAAAAAAAAGTTCATGAAAACCAGTTATGACCTAACACTTAAGTCCACAATAAAGCTGAGCTGAAAAGATAAGTATCACATTATTCTGTCATGGCACCCCAGCCCCTGATCACAGCATGGAAAGGGCAGGTATTTCCATAATTGTACAGATTAGAAGCTTCATAGCCCAATAGTTGTGGTTTCGCCCCTGCAGTCTGCCCTGAAATACTGCTACAACTCTAAGCAGTGCCTTAAGATGCAAAGTGCAAGGGAACCATCATACATGTCATTACTCTTTCATTTGTTATTTTTCTTCAGTATATGCCAATCTCCTAGGTCCAGTAAGCATGTTCTTCAGTAATGGTCTCATCATTTTGCATAACAGATGCCTTAGTATCTGTTAGGTCTGAGATGTGAAGAAAACTTCTAAATTCTAGGTGATGGTTTTCCAAAGAAGTAGAGAAAAAGGACAGGAATAGATAATTAACAAATATACAGAATACAATAAGAAAAAAATGCAAATCAAAATAAACCTAAATTTTGCCCATCCAGATTTTTTAAAAAGAGTCTCAAAAAATCATGATTCCCCAAATTTTCCTAGTCATAATTAAATTATTAACAATTTTAATTATTAATAATTAAATGTTAACAAAGGACAGGACAAAATCATCAACAATTTGGGCAAAGAATTAGACAAAATTTAGCAAACACTTTATTTATTTATTAATTTACTTTAATACAGTGGTTGCATTTGAAGGAATATGTCAAATTGCATTGAAAAGTATAATATTCATTTAAAGTTAATTTTTTGTGTGTTCTTTAAGACAGCGTTATTGGAAACAAGCTAAAATTTTATCAAGAGTGTTGTAAGAAAACTGTGGAAATTTCACTTAATAAAACAGTGTGCATGTGTTAGAAATGTTATATTGTATATACAACTATACGATCTTTGGGTATCACCTGAAATATAAAACATACGAAAAATCAGGACAGTGATTATTAGTGCAGTAGGAGATTAGAGTAGAAACAGACCAGAAGGAACTGCTCTATTTTGATTTTGAATGATGGGATTATGGTTGAATTTGAAAATGAACTTCTTTGATCTACTTTATATGTTAAATTTCATTTAATAGTTTTATAATCACATTTGTTACATTTAATTTGGAATGCATGTTTAAAAGTAAAATAGGTGACTCTGTTTATTCAACCTAAATGCACTCATATTGTAGAAGCAAAATATTACTTTTATACTCTTAGAGTTTTTTGGGTGGGATTGAAAATTAAGCTCATGTAAGATAGAGCAATGGGAGAAAGTATGAAAGTATATAAGCTTAACCTGCCACGGGAGCCCTCAATAAAGAATGAAAACTCAAACAGATGATGAAATCCATATGCTTTTACAGTAGGTTGAAGAAAAAGAAGCAACTGTGGGAAAGTAAGGAAACAATGTGAGAAGGCTAAAGGAAGATAGGAATTATTTTAACAAGTCTATTTATATAGACTTCTCTATGTCTCCACCTTGTATCCTTGATGAGGGGAATGTTAACTTCCCTCCTGGTAGAGGAGGGACATCTTTCATAGAAGAATGTTATCTCCTGCTTTGGGAAATATGGAGAGTCAGAGTACCTGATCTGCATCTGCTGTTTCTGAAGTGCCCTTAACTCAAGATAATCAATACACCAAAGCAGCATATTTTGGGATGATATGCTTTGAACTCCTTCAATATATTTGGAGATAAAAACCAACTATGTGTTGAATTAGAGAAATGGTCAAGTCGTTAGAATGCAGACACTGAATCAAGACAGTTTAGGCAAAAGGTTTCTCTTCATGGATATGCTGCATTCCCTGGCTGACTGGTGCCTAGAATCATTGTCAGCAAGGATATGGGGTGGAAGGAACTTGCCTTTGGTGCTCTCCAAGTTTCCTTTAGGTCATGCTATGATGTTTTGTCAGGCACTGTGCTTTCTCTCTTCCCTAAGTACCCCACTTATCTCTATTGAGGTATTACATGATGTCTGCCTAAGGGGATATTGTATTTTTTATTTGAATAAAGGATGTCTCAAAGTATCCATCTTAAGAAAATAAATATGTAGTTAGGTAGTTCAGGTGTCAGAGAAGGTCATTAGAGTAGATTTATTTCATGACTCTCCCAGAACTCCTGAAAACACATTTATTCAAAGATACCTCTTTTCTTAAGGGTAAGATTGTAATTCTCCTTACTTTGTTGCTTAGGGCTGAAGTAGATGTAAAAGACTTTACATTTTAGGGAGTAAAAGCAAGCAGAAATGTTAAGCAAAATATTAAGTGAAAAATCCTATCCCATTAATCTACTTGTTTGGAGACAGATTTTAAATCCTCATCATAAGTATAAACAGAAATAAAAATCAGAAAACAAAAAGAAGCATCTCCATGCCTAAGGGAAAACCTCAAGTGTTGCTCTAGATTTCTATGTTGGGCATGTGGGAGAAAAATTAAGCATTCAGATCTAAGTCACTCTTTAATCAGTCACCAACACTTGGAAGAATTCCATTTCTTTGAGGTTGAAATAAATCTATGCTTTCAGATATGTGCATTCTAGAAATCTTTTGAAACCATATCTCATGGGATGAAAGAGAAGACACTTAAGATCTGATGGGGAAGAAGGCAGAATTTTGTAGGGAAAATGCTAGAGAGCATTTTCTGACTGGGGCACCTTTGTATCATATACATTTTTACAACTATGTCATCTGTGGCTGCCTAACAAAGAAATGAGCTTGAAAAAATTAATTTTGCAAGAAGAATTCGAATATACCCTATAAACTGGAAGCATCTCATAAACTCACTGGTGTTAACAGCCTGAGAGTCATGATGGAATTAACAAATCTTACACAATTTGGAAAAATCTCCTGATATCATCATATGCCACTGATCTTAGTATTCTATTTCAATAATATAAAGAGTCAAATATGTATTTTATATTTTCTTCCTTTAAGACATATGTCCTCGGGGAGAGTATATATTATACATCTAACATTTGCTGTGAATAATTAGGTCCCTTGGTTGTAAGTCTATCTCTTCTAAAATTGAGGAAGAGGAATTCTTAAAAGCCTACTAGCTAGGAATTACATTAAATATTTGTGGTCTAACTCAGGAGCAAAGTAGAAATAGTCCAACCTAAAATTCCTAATGTCTTTATGATTGAGGAACATTTTACACATGAGTGTGGTTGAGATACCCCATTCTGAGATGGTTCCTCGTTCCTCCACTGACCCTATTTGGGAACATTGATGACATAAGAAGATAAATATTTGCTAGCTAATACACAGTGTAAGTAAAGAAACAGAGGCATTTTAATCAAGATTTTCTTGGTCATTAACAAGAGAAGAACATGCAGCCAGCTTAAGCTAAAAGGAAGCTGTGTTATATGGAGAAGATTATCCCCTAAAGTGGTAGAATGAAGCAGGGCCACACTGGGAACTCAAGCCAAGAAGCAGCTGCAGACAGCAATCACTGTCATCATTTCCTCATGTCATTCTCTCTCTGTCTCTCTTTCTCTCCTTTTTTTCATCTCTCACTTCTACTTCTGTCTGAGTGTCTGATTCATCCTTTAATTTCTGCTTATTGAATTTCTGTTCTGGTTTTTGTTCACTCGCATGTCCAAACTTGGAGTCACTCACTTTACCATTTGCTGATCATTCAGAAAAAAAAATGGAGATGAATAAATTCCCAGTCCATTTCTAAGAAGTAGAATCTTATTGGCCCAATTTGAGAGTAATCAACTATTGCCAAAATTGTGTCCTGGACCACTTCAAAGATGATGGAAAACATCTCAGATAATGGGGATCATCATGCTCCTGGCAGATATTTTGAAAAGGGTCTGCTTCAGATGAAAAGAGCCCAAAGTTGACAACAACATGATCCAACAGAGGACTGCCAGTAATTCATTGTGAGATGTAAGGCTGATTGTGCTCTCACATATCTCATCCCATTGAGAACCAGTACTGCTCAGACTAACCTGACAGCCAACTGAAGTTCTTTCCCTTCTTTTATTTTCCTCATGTATCTCTTCTGACTTTGGGCATATCCTTCACAAATTTGTGGACATTGCTGAGGAAGACAGCCTCCAAATAGAAGAGAATTTCTCTTTATTCAAGGACATAAAGAAGAAAGTTATTCACATTTGCTGGAAATTCCAAAAGAGCTGTCAAGTTTCACTAACTATTTGAGGATCTATGACAAGTAATCTTTCTATAAAATTAAGGAATATATGAATCCCCTTCCCTTGTTGCTGTGAAGGTTAACTCATTAATCTGATTCAATGACTCCAATGACTAGAGTATTGAAAAGTATTGGCTTTTACTTAAAGTTATAAAGAATATTGAACTCTGTTACATAATATGGACCAGTCAATCCAAAATGCATGATTTTGAGAAAGAAAGATGTTTCCAGAAGCATTCAAAACAGTTGCTAAAGTAGGATATATGAAAAATTAAATAAGTGAAATAAGGAAGAAAGATAAGAAAAACCAATATGGGAAAAATGTAATGTGATCTGTACAATTTATTGAAAAGAGCACATTGTTTGAGAGTGACTTCAAAATGGCAGCTGGAAGATTCCATGAAGGACAGTAATATCTTAAGTACCAGAAATAAAAAACAAAGTAAATAAAACTAGTTGCTCCATTGCATAAACTTAGATCTATTATTCCATAGTCATTAAATCAATAAACATCTGTGGTATATTATGGATGGAGATTCACATAGAATAAAATATAAAAGACTAATACTAAAAAATACTTTGATGAGGACTTTCAGATTTAGCTCCAAAATGCCCAGAGCTTAGAAGTTGTCACTCCTGTGTTTATAACAATAAAAAACTGGACAGACTGAAAGTCAGTTATTTTTCTTGGCCCCATAAGAGAACTAAGGTTGCAAGGAAAACCATCAACCCAAAAGAAAACTATCACTCAAGAATCTAAAGAGAAAGGCACATCCAGAGGGACACAACTGACATCTGTTTTACCTGGAACAGAAGCTATAGAAGCATAATCTAGTAGGAACATTTAGTTGGTAATTTTGATGAATTATTGGGAGATAAGTGAGTCTTAGCATGAGAGCAAGACAGTCCTTGGGGGTTGCAGTGTTAGGAAGACCAATAAACTTTCGTAGTCTAGTATAGTCAAATAAATAAGAATAGGCTGAAGCTACAAAAAAAGGGGGGGGGTAAGACTAACACCCCAAAAAGTACTTAGGAAAGTCCAAAGTCAGAAGGGAGACAAAACAAGGACAATAGAAAAATTTGAAGATTCTCACACTTAGGTCTACATAAAACACTAAACATAGTCCAACTCTATCCAGTTCACATAAATCTCCATACTGAAATTTTATCTGTGTAAATTCCTAGAACCCTATCCAGTATATTCAGTTTCAACAAAAACAATAAATCATAAGACATGCAAAAAAGCAATTATTAGTCTCTAAAGGCAACAAAGGTATCAGAACCAGATTAAAACATAAACAGATGATGGAATTGTCAGCTAGGGAATTTTAAAACTCTATAATTAATATGTTAAGAGCTTTATGGGAAAAGAGCACACAAAAATAAATGGACAATATAAGTGGAGAAATAAAAACTCCATAAAAACAATAAAAATGCCAGAAATAGGGGCATTTGGATGGCTCAGTTAAGCATCTGCCTTTGCCTCAGGTCATTATCCCTGAGTCCTGGGATTGAGCCTCACATCAGGATCTCTGCTCAGTGGGGAGTCTGTTTCTCCCTCTGGTCCTCCCTCCTCTAGTTCTCTCTCTCTCTCTCTCTCTCTCTCTCCCAAATAAATAAATAAAATCTTCAAAAAAGTCTAGAAATGCAAAAACATTATAACAAATACAAATGCCTTTCATGGGCTCAATAGTGAACTTGATGTAGCTAAGGAAAGAATCAGTGAGCTTAAAGATAATCAATAGAGATTTCCTAAACTGGAATAAAAACAGAAAAAAAAAGAATTAAAACAAAATAAATAAAATATCAATTGCAAAAGATATAACATGGAGATTTGGCATAACAGAAGAAAAATAGACAGATGGACTAGAAAAAATATTTGAAGTAATAATGATAAAAAATTTCCCAAAATCAATCACAGACATCCACTACAAATCCAGAAACCTCACAGAATACCAACCATCAAAAGCACAGAAAAAGAATAGAAAAAAATGTACATATCTAAGATTATTTAATTCAAACTATAGAAAAACAATAGAAAAGAAAAAGTTCTTGAAAGCAAAAGAAAAATTTAAAAACCTTGTCAGAAGAAGAATAAGGATAACAATTACAAAATACATGTCAACAGAAATCATGTATACAAGAAAAGAGTAGAATAAAAGTTTAAGAGGAAAAAAAAAAAACTCCTACCAACCTAGATTTTGACATCAAAAAATATATTCAGATAGGTAATGATAGATGATAGATGAAGATAAATGATAGAAGATAGATAGCTAGATGATAGATAGATAGATAGATAGATAGATAGATAGATAGATGATTGATAGATCTTTGCAAAGTGAAGGATAAATAAAGATTTTATCATCCAAACAAAACTGAGGGAATTCATCATGGTCAGACATGCTCTGAAAAAAATGTGAAAAGAACTTCAGGCAGAAGAACAATTATATATATATATAATTATGTCAAAATTATGTGTGTATATGTACACACACACATATATATGTCAAAAACTTGGATGTACATAAACAAAAGGAAATCATTAGAAAATGAAAAAAAATGAAACTAAATAAAGAATTAGATAGGTTAATAGTAAAGGTAGAAAATGATAAGCCATGCTAACACCTAATCAAAAGAAAGCTGAAGTAGCTGTACTAATTTCAGACAAAGTTTAACTCAGATCCAGACAAATTATGAGGGATAAATATGAGCATTGCATAATATAAAGGGACAATTATCCAATAAAACAAAAATAAAAGGAAAATAAAAAGAAAAAATACCAAAAAAAAACCCACCAAAAAACCCCTCCCCAAAATAGCAATCCTAAATGTGTAAAAGAGAATGTGAAAACACAAGAGGCAGTAACTGATAAAAACTGATAGAACTAATAGGGAAAACTAATATTATAATCAGACACTTGAACATACTTCTTTCAGGTAGAAAAAAAGCAGGTAGAAAATCAGTATGAATATAGATGATGTAAATAGCACTATTAACTTAAAGTTGACGTTTACAACTACAACAACATCCAACACGTCCACCAATAGTATAATATACATTCTTCTCAAGCTCAAATAGAATATTCACAAAGATTCATTGTGGGCCATAAAACCCATTTAACACATATAAAGAAAATAGAAATCATACAAAGTACTTTTTCAGATCAAAATGGAATTAAACACTATATGAATAGCAAAAATATCACCAAATATCTGGAAATGAAACAACATACCATTAAATAATCTGGGGATCAAAGAAGTTTAAAGAGGATTTAAAAAAATATTTTGATACTAATAAAAATGAAAATAATGAATCGACATTTTGGAGATGCAGCAAAAGCAGTAATGTGAGGAAAGCATATAGCATTAAATTCCTATGTTTTTATATAAAATTGAGAACATAAGATTCTCCCTAGGTATCTAGAGAGAGAAGGACAATTTAAGTCAAAATTAAGTAGAAGAAAATAAGTAATAGAAATTAGAGCAGAATTCAATGAAATTAAAAACAGGAAAATATGGAAAAGTAATGAAAACAAAACATTTGAGATTAATGAAATTAATAAACTTTCAAATTAGTCATGAAAAAAAGAAAGAAGACACAAATTAGCAAAATTATAAATGAAAATGGCATCATCACTATTGAGTCCATAAACAAAAAAGAAAAGAATATTACCAACAACAGATATACATCTAATTGTAGCAATAATAACAGTAAATATTAATGGGTTAAACTGTCTATCTTATCAGGTTGAATTTGTAAAAAGTTGTAATATATGCTGTTTACAGGAGACTCACTTTATTTTTTTAAGATTTATTTATTTATTTGGGAAAGAGAGACTAGACTCACCACTGAGCCCAGAGCCCAAGGTGAGCTCAGGACCCATGAGATCTCATGGACCCATGAGATCATGACTTGAGCCAAGACTGAGAGTCACTCAACTGGCTGAGCCACACAGACACCCCCAGGAGATTTACTTTAGATCAAAGATTGAGAGATATTAAAAGCAAAATGACAGAAAAATACAGTATAAAAAGATCAACACAAGAAACCTGGAGAAGCTAGAATAATATTACACAAAGTAGACTTCAGTACAAGAAAATGGTAATAGAGAAAGATAAGGACATTGTATAATGGCAAAAGGATCAACCCTGTAGGAAGCTACAATTATGTTTGTATATAAACCTAATAATAGAGTTCCAATATACGTGAAGCAAATACTGATAGACATAAGGAAGAAAATAGACAAAACAGTAATAGTTAGAGACTTTAATACCTCACTTTCAAAATGGATAGAAAAAGTAGACAAAAGATCAAGGACAAAATGGAAGTCTTGAATAACACCATAATACTATAAGCTAAATAGATCTAACAAGTGCAGAGAGAACACATCATCTAACAAAAACATATATATTCTTCTCAAGTATACATGGAACATTCTTAAGCAAAGATAATATGCCAGGCTACAGATAAATCTCAATGAATTAATAAGATAAAAATAATATAAGTACGTTCTCTGAACACAGTGAAATAGATCTTGAAGTCAACAGTAAGAAAAAATTTGAGAAAATCACAAATATAAGGAAATTAAGCAACACATCATTAATAATAAATAAGTCAAGGAAAAATTCAAAAAGGAAATTATAAAATATTTTAAGATGACTGAAAATGAAGACACAATATGGTACAACTTAAGAGAAGGGAATATTAAATTTCCTAGTAGCAACATACACCACACACTCAGAACTTAATTTCTGCTGTCAATCTCCAATAAAAGAAACCAGAGCTCCTTGGAAAAATGGCTGATTCTAGTGTTGAGACAGCAAATATACAAACCTGGTGTGCAAGAAAGTAAACAAGTATTTTATTTTTTAAGTATTTTTAACAAAACAAAACATAAGAAAACAATAATGAGGTATGCCAAAAATATGTAAAAACCATCAAAAGAGCTTCCAGTGGCCAAATCTTGGCCAGTTTGAGCAATAAAATAAACCAAATTATAAAATAAATATCCATGAATCTGGATATGTAAATATTGAATACATAAATAAAAGGGATACAAATATACAAGGCTTCCCTGAAGAAGAATTTCAAATAATTTATGTACATATCTGGTTCTCAAGGTAGAACATAATTCCTCACTCCTTAAGTGGTTTATAAACCACATGAATTATTCTTAAATATTTTTATAGACTATCTCTCTTTTTTTTTAATTTATTTTTGCTCATTTTCAGTCATTGTCTTGATCTTATTGAGTTGTTACAACTGTTGTTATTTGTTATCTATATTATTTGATCCATTCAACTTCTTGGGGCATTTATTTTCTTGTACTAATTTTCTTTCAGCTTTTTTATTTTGTTTTGTGTATAGTGTCTTTCAATATTATTTTATTAAATCTTTCAATCTTAAAGATATGATGGGTAGACACTATTACAGGTTTTGTTTTCAGTTTAAATATCAGTGACATGCCTAAAGCCCTTCAGTGATTTAGACAGTCAGTCCAAAAATTAGTGTTATCCAGTTTCTACTTTTTAATTCCCACCATTATAACATGAATCTTCTTTCTACTCTTTCTAGACTACAAGTGTATGTTTTTGACCATTTAAAATTTCTTATTTCCATTAGTCTTCCTATCCCTGCTAATTAACATTATAAACACAATATAGAATAACAGTAGTGCTCAATATTCCTAATTCAATATAATATTTTATTTTATATCTCCTTTTCTATATTTCTGAATAAAAATGTTTTTCTTCTGAATTTTTATTTTAGTATTCTATGCTAGATAAAACAAATAAATATATTGTAATTAAATTTATTATTATACTGCCAATAAAATGTATGCAGGTAGCTATCAAACGGCTCTTGATATGTAGCCCATACATCTGAATTACTCCTTTTAAATGGAAGAAAAGAAACCAAATAATAAAATCAAAATATTATCTCTTTTGAAAACAGAAATGCTTTACTTTTTTTTTAATCATCTCTAAAAAGCTTCATGAAAGTGGGAGAAATACACATCCTTAGGTTTAGAAAATACATCAAAATGTGGTCAGGTAATTGGAATGTGTGTGAATTCAAGATAAGAATGAAGAAACTGGTAAATTTTTAAAAAGTGATGATATTTTCTTAGAAAATTAAATATCCAGTCAGTCCTCACACAGGGCAACAGGACTATGAATATGAAGCTATTTGATCCTCTGAGAGCAGGGTTAGAATGCATGTCAAATGTCTAGAGGAAAAAGTGATTACTTCTTAAATTACTTTTTACTAAATTCATGAGAAATAAACCTCAAATATATACGTCAAAGGGACTTATAGTACAGTCAAGATGGAATAGACTGATTTGTTCCTGCTTCTCCCCAATTATAAACCTCAGAAATAATGGAAGAGACCATTAAGAGGGCAATATGAAAGGTGAAAAAAAAGGCCCTTCAACCGAAGGAAAAACAGTGTTCATATGTCTTACAACGTCTACACCCAACAGAAAAAGGTGGCCCAGGCCTGGGGTCTGGTGGCTCCCAGCTGAGCCTCCAAGGCAATCCAGATAGAATTATTCTTACTCCACTTTGAATAGGAATGCAAGAACAAGGGTGATGTATTGGATACTACACTAACAATAACTGAAGATAAGTGGAAAATGCTATCTTTCACTGACAGGGCTGAGACTCTCTCCCTATGCCTAGGGAAACTGCACAGTTGGGGAAAATAGGCAAAGGGGATGTCACTACAACATGCACCCAGTCCAGGGAGTCTTTGTCATAGCAGGTGTAAAATAACTCTACCCCACAAAGAGATACCAGGGAGCCAGGTGGCTCTAAGAATGAAGATTTCACCATCACAAAACAAAACAAGACACAACAACAGCAACAACAACAACAACAAAAACTACCTATTAAGCTCTCCTTGGCAAATTAGGGCCAGAAACTCCCTTTTCCCATTAGAGGACATGCCAGGCAGTGTCTCTGCAAGCAAGTCAGTAGAAACCAGTAGGAGCACTAGTAGCATGAGATAAATTAAGCACACCAAATGGCATGAAAAATTCTCTGAAAATTAAAATTTCATAAGAAACAGCCCACAAAAAAGTCAGAACTTGTGTTCTAATAACCCTAAACAGAGTGATTGCTTCCTAAAATAAACTATTTAAATAGGGCCTAGAACTTTCTAATATAAAAACCAAAATGCCCAGCATAAAATGGACAAATATCTATCATACAAAGAACCTGAAAATAGCAACCTGCATGTTAAAAGACATAAAAAAGCAGGTAAAAAAACAAGATGAATTAGATGTTTGGATCTTTTAACAAGGATTTTAAGCAACAATAATTTTTTAAAAAAGATTCAAAAGACAATTACAAATTTTTTTGAAACAAATGAAAAACAAGAAAATCTCAGTAAAACATGAAAGTTATTAAAAAAGAATTCAGGTGTGCCTGGGTATCTCAGTCAATTAAGTGTCCAACTCATGGCTTCAGGTCAGGTAATGATCTCAGGGTCATGAGATTGAGCCCTGCATCAGGTTCTGCACTCCGTGGGAAGTCTGCTTGATGGTTCTCTCCCTCTGCCCCTTCCTCCACTCGTGTGTACACACACATTCTCTCTTTCTCTCTTTTCTCTCGTTCTCTCTAAAATAAATAAATAAAATCTTAAAAAAAAAGAACTCAATGGAAATTAGAACATTGAAAAATAAAATAAAAAACTTTAAAAAAAAGTCAGATGTGCTCCACAGTAGAGTGGTGATAACAGAAGATAGAAACAGTGAACTTAAGGATGGGTCAAAAGAATTTACACAATTTGAACAACAGAAGGAAAATAAACTGAAAATAAAAATCAACAGAGTGTTAGGGACCTGTGTTATAAGTAGACTATATTCAAAATTCATATGATTGGTGTCTCATAAGAGGAGGAGGAATACAGTTGGATTGAAAAAGTGTTTGAAGAAATAGAAATAAAAACTCACTATGTTCTGTCAAAAATCCCAAAATCACAGATTCAACAAACTGAGCAATGTCAAATAAAATAGAAACAAGTAAGTCTATGCCAAAGCATGTCGAAATTAAAATTCTGAAAACTATACACAAAAAAGAAGTCACAAAATTAGCCAGAGATAAATAATGTATGACTTGCTGAGGAATATCAATTCAATTTATTACATTTTTCTCCTCTGAAACCATGGAGGTCAGAAGGAAGTGGCAAAATACCTTTTACCTACTGAAAATAAAAAAAAATGACAAACACATTAAATACATCTGACAAAACATTCCTTCAGGAAGGAGGAAGATATAAAAACAGTGCTGGGTAAAGTATAACTAAAATAATTTGTCACTAAAAGAGAATTACTAAAAAAAGTTCTTCAAAAACATAGGAAATGATAAAAGAAGAAATACTGGAGCAACAGCAAAGAAGAAAGAACAGGAAACCGAAATATGGGGAGTCATATTAAACAATCCTTCTCCTAATGAGTTTGGTAAATAATTTGTGATGATTGACACACAATTTATAAAATAATCTGATATTCAACACAATGATATTTAAAACTGTGAAGTGTAAACAGATCCAAAGAGAAGAAAAATGTTCACAATGCAATTAAAGTGGACTGTGATGACACATAGGTATATGGTATCACTGAGAGCAACATCTATAAGGAATTAAAAAATTGACACATTCATATATAGTATAAATAAGTCAAGATAAAATCCTAAAGAAAAATATGCACGTAATCAAAAAAAGATTTTTAAAAAGAGAGGAATAAGGAAGAACAGAAAATTAAGTCAGATAAAATTCTTAAGAATTTCAATAATTACCTTAAATTTAAATAGTCTAAATACAGCATTTAAAAGGTAGAGACTGGATGAGTAAATTTTAAAAATAGTCTCAAATATATGCTGCTTACAAGAAACCCACTTCAAATTCAACAAAATAGGTAGATTGAAGGTAAAAGGATGAGAAAAGTTATATCATGTGAAAATTAATTTTCAAAAATTTAGGATGTCTATATTAATATCTGATGAAGTAAAAACTGCAATAACAAATTTCTAGACCCAAAGAACAATAATATATAATGAGAAAAATAGTATTGTGTCTGAAGATATAATGATCCTAAATGTGTATAATCCAAAAAACATAGTCTAAAAATATAGTAACAGAAAAAAAAAAAAAAGTAATGGTAAAAGAGAGGGGTCCCTGTGTGGCTCAGTCAGTTGAGCGTCTCACTCTTGATTTTGGTACAAGTCATTATCTCAGGGTCATGAGAACGAGACGTGTGTTGGGCTTTGAGCTGGGCATGGAGCATGGTTAAGACTCTCTCCCATTCCCTCTGCCCCTCCACCCCACGTGCACACACTCTCTCTCTCAAACTAAATAAGTAAATCTTTTTTAAAAAGTGAAAGAAAAAATAGGAAACTACACAATTATAGTTGGAGACATCAATATCTTCTTGATAAAATTATTAGACAGGTAGAAAGACTGTAGAAGATCTGAACAACCAAATCAAACAATAGTATCTAATTGACATATATCATACACTCCCTGGAATAATAGTATAATACATAATTTTCTAGCACACGTGGAATAGTCATCAAGGTAAACCACATTCAGGGACATAATATGAACCTCAACATGTTTAAAATATGGAAATAATAAAGAGTAAATTCTTTGATCATAATGGAATGAAAGTAGGAATAAATGACAAAAACAAGAAGAAAATTTCTAAATACTCAGAAATTGAATAATATACATTAAAATTATTGATTCAAACACTTAATCTGTAGGGAAAAAAGACATAATAATTAGAACCGAATGAGATGAAAATACAGGTTCAAGATGGTGATGTAGAAAGATCCTGAACCCACCACCTGGAAAGGAGTTTACAGCTACATATGGAAAAAATTTTCCTCTGAGAAAAAACTAAAGCCTGGCTGAGTAATGATTACACTTTAGGCAAATGAGAAGAAAACTTCAGTGAAGCAGGTAGGAGAGACTAGGACACAAACTCACCATAAACCCCAACCCTGGAGCAGTAACCCACAACCAGGAGGAAGCTCAAGTCCCAGAACTTTTCAGTGAGGAGTGACGGGTTTGAATCTCACATTGCACAACCCAACTTTTAAGACCTGCACCTAATCCTCTAATTTTGAAAACCAACAAGGCTCCCAAAATATCTAATTTTGAAAACGAACAAGGCTTATGTCCCAAGACCCACAAGACTGTAGCAATCTGAAAAATGGATCTTAGGAAGCTCATGCACTCAGACTCACTTGCCCCAGGACCCAACTCATAGGCAGTTGGTCATGCCCAGACTGAAAGCGAAGGGCACTCACCTGCTTATATTAAGGTATCATCCTGTGGGGCAGGCATGTAATTTAACACACAAATCAAGGAGCCTACTGAAACACTCTCTAAGGATGGTGACTGGCAGTTACCATATTTGTGCTCACCCTTTGTTGTCTTCCAGAGTACCAGTATCTCCTGGAAGGGAGCTTTCACACACATCTGGTGCCCTGATTTTTGTGGCTACTTCCCAGGGAATGTTTCTTAATTGTCTGGTTCTGGAGACAAGGGAAGCGTGTGTTCCAGGTTCAATGGGAACAAGTATCACTGAGTTACCCAGAAAGGGGATTACACCCTTGCTTCATGCCCAATTTTTGTGGCTGCTGCCAGAGGACATCACCTAAGTCTGGTGGCCAGCAGGGCTTACAGCTGTTTGTCGCACAGGATTGTAATGAACAGAGAGTTTCTAAACAGTTAACACTCCCAGAGCACAGCAAGGAGCAACAAACGCAGGATCTTGGTCTTTCTATGAAGAAGACCTACTAACTAATTACCATGCTTGCAACCTAAGGGGTAGGTTTCTAATTAAACATGCACCTAGGGATTAACTAATCTGTACCAGAGACCTGAAAAGGCTGGCACTATTTTTTTGTGTTCTCCCACTGCAGTGTACCGGATGGCAGTGTGGCCCAGTAGGGAGTTTTGCAAGCATCTGGTGCCCTACTTTTTTAATCTAGTGTCTCTGGTTTTGTAGTTATAACCCAGCAGATGCCTCATGACCTGTTGGCCAGGGGGATTTGTATTCCTGAGTTCCAGGGATTACAGTGATCACTCCCAGAGTGCTACACAGAAAGCAGACTAGGGTATACAACCCAATTTGTGTGAAGGAGGTCTGTTCATTTGTCTTGGAGCTTAGGCTAGGGAGCAAGTTTTAGGTTTGGCACACATTTAGTGGCCTATAGAGCAGCTCTCCAGAAATGTAGGGTATGGATGCCATCTTGGCACTTTACTCTGCCTTTCTTCAGCTCACAGCTATCTCTCAGAAAATAACTTATATACATATCTGTAGCCCTGATTTCTGCAGTTGTTTCCAAGGGAGATATTCAGATCACCTGGATCTTGTGGCCAGTGGAGATTACATTTGCAGTTCCACGGGACTGTATATATTTGCATATTTTAGCTCCTGACTGAAGGTCTGACTTCCAATCAACCTAAATATAGGTGTTGAGATCCTCCCTTTTAAACCACTGATGGATCTTGGCACATAATTAACTACTGAGAGCTATTAAAAACATAATAGGCTTCTTAGAGAAGTACAAACTTGTGAAAGACAGGAGCTAAGGAAGGGTTGAATGGTAATGGTCATTCACATGAGGCCACTCTTTCAAGACTAAGAAAGGTAGTTGTTTCATCTTCATCTAGTTGGTATAGAAACCAAAAGAATCAAACAAAATGAAAAAAAAAATCAGAAGACTGTTCCAAATGAAAGAACAGGATAAAACTTCAGAAAACAAAACAAAACAAAAAACCTTAATGAAAGAGATAAGCAATTTACCTGAAAACAATTTCAATGTCATTGTCATGAAGATGTTCATTGAACTGGGAAGAAGAATGAGCAAATACAGCAAGAACTTCAACAAAGGGATGGGAAATATAAGAAAATACCAAACAGAAATCACAGAGCTAAAAGAAAAATACTTGAACTAAAATATATACTAGAGGAATTCAACAGCCAATGGGTGAAGCAGAAAAAAGGATCAATGAACTCAAAGAAAAGGCAGTGGAATTTAATCACAGCAGTAAATAAAAAAGAAAAAAAAAGAATGAATGAATGAAGAAAGAGGATAGTGTAAGTAACTTATGATACAATAGCAAATAGACTAACATTCATATTATGGGGCTCTCCAAAGGAGAAGAAAGAGTGAAAGGGGTAGACAATTTCATTGGTGAAATAATGGCTGAAATCTTCCCTAATCTGGAAAAGGAAACAGACACCCAATTCCAGAAAGCCCAGAAGGTTCCAAAGAAGATGAAACCAAAGAGACACCCCAACTTACATTATAATTAAAATGCAAAAGTGAAATGTGAGAAAATATTAAAAGAAGCAAGAGAAAACAAGTTCTTCATACAAAAGAATCCCATAAGAGTATGAACAGATTTTTCAGCAGAAACGTGCAGGCCAGAAGAGAATGGTACAATATATTCAAAGAGCAAAAAGAAAAAAAATCTAACCAAGAATACTATACCCAGCAAAGTTATCATTCAGATATTGAAGGAGTAATAGAGTTTTCCAGACATGCAAAAACTAAAGGAGTACATAACCACTAAGCTGGCCTTACACAAAATATAAACGGACTTCTTTAAGCTGAAATAAAAAGACCAAGAAAATATATGAAAAAATAAATCTTACTAAAACTGCAAATATATACAGCAGGTAGTGCATTAATCACTTACAAATCTAGTATAATGGTTAAGACAAAAGTAGTAAAAATAACTATGATTATAATAATTAAGAGATACACAAGATGAAAGGATGCTATCAAAAATATAAATATGGGTGATTAAAAATATTGAACTTTGGGTTGTAATCAAACTCAAGATGAGATAAGCTTAAATTAGCCTGTTATAGATATGTTGTTATATGTAAGCCATATGGTAACCACAAAGCAAAAGCTTATTATAAATATACAAAAAATGAAGAGAAAGCAATATAAGCATAGTACTAAAGAAAGTCACCAAACCACAAAGAAAGGAAGCAAGAGAAGAGAAAAGAACGATGGGGAATTCCAAAAGCAGCTGGAAAACAGTTAGCAAAGTGGCAATAAGTACATATTTATTAATAATTACTTTAAATGTAAAAGGACAAAATTCTCCACTAAAAAAAAAAAATCAAGAGGTTAAGTAGATTGAAAAACTAAGACCCATCTATATGCTGTCTATAAGAGATCAATTTTAGCTGTAGGAAAACTCATAGACTGAAAGGGAAGGGTTGGAAAAAGATATTCCATACGAATAGAAATCAAAAGAAAGCTGGAATATCTATAAAACAAATACTGCAAAAAGGTATAAAGAAGGACATTACAGGGCGCCTGGGTGGCTCAGTCATTAAGCATCTGCCTTTGGCCCAGGGAGTGATCCCAGAGTCCTGGGATTGAGTCCCTCATCAGGCTCCTCTGCTGGGAGCCTGCTTCTTCCTCTCCCACTCCCCCTGCTTGTGTTCTTTCTCTCGCTGGCTGCCTCTCTCTCTGTCAAATAAATAAATAAAATCTTTAAAAAAAAAGAAGGACATTACATAATGATAAAGAGGTCAATCCAACAACAGGATTTAGCATTTGTAAATATTTATGCAGTCAACATAAAAGCTCCTAAATATGTTAAGTAAATATTAACAGGCCTAGAGGGAGAAATAGATAGCAATTCAAGTGTAGTAGGGGACCGTAATACCCCACTTACATTAACGATAGATAATCCATATCAAAAATCAATAAGAAAAACACAGACCTTAAATAATATGTTAGACCATGGGAATTAACAGTATTTACAAAATAGTCAATCCAGCAACAACAGAATATACATTATTCTCAGGTGCATATGGAATATTCTCCATGGTAGGTCATCTATTAGGACACAAAACAAATCTTAGTAAATTTAAAAGTATTGAAATAGTATCAACCATTTTTATGACCACAATGGTATAGAACTAGAAATCAATTACAAGAAAATAACTGGAAAATTAGCAAATATATGGAGATTTTAACAACTACTACTTTAACTACTACTACTTAACAACCAATAGCTGAAAAAAGAAATCTAAAGAGATCAAAAAATATCTTGAGACAAAAAAAATGGAAATATAATGTACTAAAACATACGGGATATAGCAAAAGTGGTTATAAGAGGTAATTTCATAAATTATGAATAAATAAATGCCTACCTCAGGAAACAAAAAGAAGTCTCAAATAAACAAAATAACTTTACAACTCAAGGAACAAGAAAAAAAGTGTCAGTAAAGCCTAAAGTTAGTAGAAGGAATGAAATAATAAAGATTAGAGCAGACAATGGAATACAGACAGAAAACAAAACAAAACACACATACACCCAATAGAAAATATCAATTAAAATAGGACCTGTTGGGGCCCTGGATGGTGCAGTCGGCTAAGCATCACACTCGGCTTTGGCTCAGGTCATGATCTCAGGGTCATTAGATCAAGCCCTACTACAGGCTCTGTAAGGAGAACAAAGTCTTCTCTCTTCTCTCCCTATGCCTCTCCTGCTTCTGCTTTCTTTCTCTCTCGTTCTCTTCCTCTCGAATAAATAAATCTTTAAAGTAAGAGCTGCTTTGGCATGTCTGGATGGCTCAGTTTCTTAAGCATTTGTCTTTGGCTCAGGTCATGATCCCAGGGTCCTGGGATCAAGCCCCACATTGGGCTCCCTGCTGAGCAGGGAACTTGCTTCCCCCTCTGCCTGCTGTTCCCCCTGTTTGTGTTCTCTCTCTCTCTGAAAAATAGATAAATAAAATCTTTAAAAATAATAATAATAATTAATAAATAAATAATAAAATAAGTAGGACTTGGTTTTTTGAAAAGATACACAAAACTGGCCAATTTTTAGCTGATTTACTAAGATAAGAAGAGACAGGAGTCAAACAAAATCACAAAAATGAAAAAATAGTACAACTATTATCACAGAAATACAAAGGACTAGAAAAGACTACTATGAATAATTATATACCAACAAATTGGACAACCTTGAAGAAATGGACAAATTCCTAGAAATATACCAAGACTGAATCATGAAAAGAAAAACAAAAAAGAAAATCTGAATAGACTTATTACTAGCAAGTATATTGAATTAGTAATGAAAAACCTCCAAAAAACAGAAGTCAAGACCAAGTAGTTTCAATGGCAAATTCTACCAAACATTCAAAAAGATTTACTACTTCTCTTTCTCAAACTTGTCCAAGAAATTAGGGAGGAGAGAATACTTCCAAAGTCATTTTACAAGGCCAACATTACCCTGTCAAACTAGACAAGGAGATCACATAAAAAGAAAATTACAGACCAATATCCCTGATGAGCATAGATGGAAAAATCCTCAACAAAATAGTAGAAAACCAAATTCAGCAATATACTGAAAGGATCATACATCATGATCAAGTGAGATGATTTATTCCAGGGATGTAAGTATGGTTCAACATTTGCTTATAAATTAACATGGTACACCACATTAACTAAATGAAGGATAAAAAATATATGATTTGAATACATGCAAAAACATTTTGACAAAATTCAATGTCCAGTTATGATAACAACTTTCAACAAAGTAGGTATGGATAAAACATACCTCAAAATAATAAAGGCCAGGGTGCCTGGGTGGCTTCATCAGTTAAGCATCTCACCTGAGATTTCACATCAGGTCATGATCTCAGGGTCCTGAGATTGAGCCCTGCATGGAGCTCCAAGCTCAGTGGGGAGTCGGCTTGTCCCTCTCCCTCCCTTTTGCCCCTTCCCCTGCTCATGCTCTCACTCCCTAAAATAAATAAATTAAATATTTTTAAATCTATGAAAAATAATAATAAAGGCCATTTTTGAGAAGCCAACAGTAAACGTCATACTCAATGGTAAAAAACTGAAAACTTTTTTTTCTTTAAGATCAGAAACAAGACAAGGATGTCCACACTTGCTAGTTTCATTCCACATAGTATTGAAAGTTTTAGCCAGAGCAATTAGGTAGGGAAAAGAAATAAAGGCATCCAATTAGAAAGGAAGAAATAATTTTTCACTACTTATGAACAACATGATTTCGTACATAAAAAAATCCTAAAGTTTCTGCCACAACACTGTTAGAACTAATATACAAAATCAGTAAAGTTTCAGGGTATAAAATCAATATATAAATATCTGTTGTGTTTGTATACACTAGCAATGAACTATTAGAAAGAAAAATTAAGAAAACCCAAAAGACTCTACCAAAAAAATTGTTAGAACTGATACACAAATTTACTAAAGTTGCAGGATACAAAATCAATATACAGAAATCTGTTGCATTTCTATACACCAATAATGAAGAAGCAAAAAGAGAAATCAAAGTAACAGTCCCATTTGCAGTTGCACCAAAAAACATAAGATACCTAGGAATAAACCCAACCAAAAAGATAAATATCTGTACTCTAAAAACTGTATGATATTTATGAAAGAAATTGTGGAAGGCACAAAGGAATGGAAAAACATTCTATGCTCAAGGATTGGAAGAAAAAATAATGTTAAAATGTCTGTAACCCAAAGCAATCTATACATTCAATGGAATCCCTATCAAAATAAAAGTGGCATTTTTCACAAACATAGAAAAAACAATCCTAAAATTTGTATGGAACCACAAAAGTAATAGTCAAAATAATCTTGAAAAAGAAGAACAAAGCTGGAAGAAGTATGGTCCCTGATTTCAAACTTGATTACAAGGCTATAGTAATCAAAAGACTATAGTGTTGGCAAAAACAAAACAAAACAAAACAGACACATATATCAGTGAAACAAAATAGAAGGCTCAGAAATAAAAACCATACATATATGTCAACTAATTTGCAATGAAAGATTCAAAAATATAAAATTGTTAAAGGACAATCTCTTCAATAAATGGTTTTGGGGAAACTGGACAGTCATACACAAAATTGATTCTGGGCCCCTGTATCATATCATACACAAAAATTAACTCAAAATAGATTAAGACTTTTAAAAATTAAAAATAGAACTACACAGGGTATTTATCCAAAGAAATAAAAAACAGTAACTTTAAAAAGATATATGAACCCCCATGTGAACTGCAGAATTATTTACGATAGCCAAAATATGGAAAAAATCCAAGTGTCCATTAGTGGATGAAAGGATGAATAAGTTGTGATATATGTACACAATGGAATATTATTCAGCCATAAAAAATGAAATCTTACCATTTGTGACAACATGGATGGACGTAGAGAACATTAAGCTAAATGAAATAAATCACACAAAGGTGAATACTGTATGATCTCTCTTATATGTGCAATCTAAAAAAAAAAAAAATCCAAACACAAAGAGAACACATTGGTGGTTGCCATAGGTGGAGGGTGGGGGTGTGTGTGGAAGAAATGAGTTCAAAAGGTTAAAAAAATAAAAGCAGCAATATGTATTTCCTAGTTCTTTTTTCTGAAAGACATAAAAATAATGATTAATCCTGTTTTCAATGAGAACTGACTAAATCCATGTTGTGGGCTCTAAATACTAACTCATTAAAAGGAATCAAGGTTTGGAACATCTTTTCAAACTATATNAAGGAAAATTTACGGTCATGTTTGCTTATTAGAGGAAAAGTAGAAAAAATGTCTTAAGTCAATAATCTAAATGCCTACGTAGATAAACAACAACAAAAATCTTTATCAAAATAAACTTAAAGCAAGCAGAAGGATGAATAAATCAATAAAAACAAAACTAAGAAGAATAGAGTGTCAATAAAACAAACCCAGGTACTTAAAAATTTCAATAAATTAATAAACCCCTAGTAATACTCACAAGGATAAAAAGAAGACACAAAGTACCAATATCAGGAATGAAACAGGAAGTATCAGTATAGATTGTGCAGTTATTTTTAAAAGGTAATAAGGAAATACTAAAAATACATTTATTTTCATGAGTTTGATAACTGAAAAAAAGACTTCTTCAAAAAACCATTGACAAAATTCAGCCAAGATGAAATAAAAAAATTGAATTACTAATTTCAAACTTCTAAAAAATAAGTCCCCAGCCTGACATGATTTTACTAGAGAATGTTACCAAACATTTCAAGTAGAATTAATACCCAATTTACACAATTTCTTCCAGAAAGTAGGAGAGAAGACTTCCCAATATATATTTATGAAGCCATACTTATCCTGACAACAAAATCAGATAAAGATAGTGCAAAACAATAAGAAACAGAAGAAATAAAAGATAAAAATTAAAACACAGGCTAAATCTTGTGAATTTAAATGCAACAATAGTATTTTTAAAATTAATCCGACAATGAATAAAAATTGTGTAGTATAACCAAGTAGGATTGCACAGTATCAATATGTTAAAAAAAAATCATATGATCATACCAATTGATCCATAAATGTACTTACCAAAACCCAACACATTCATTATAAAGTCTCTCATAAAAATATAAATAGGAGGAAATTAAAACAGTTTGGTAAGGTACATACACACAAAAAGCATCCAGCTTATATTATACTTAACATTGAAAGACTGCACACTGGCCTCCTGAGATTACAAGTAAGGTAGATGTCTGCTCTCACCACTTTACTTATACTTAATTTAACAATGTAATTTCTAATCATACAAGAAAGCAAGAAACATAAGTGAAAGGCAGAAAAGAGCATAATAAAATCATTTTATTTATTTTCTGCAAAAACCTCACTATCTTTATAGAAAACCCCAAGGAATTTACAAAAAAAAATTCTAGAACAAATAAATGAGTTCAAAAAGTCACAGAATAGAAGATCAAGATGCAAAGATTATTTACATTTCCATATACTAACAATGACCTTGCAGAAACCAAAATTAAAAGCACAATCACATCAAAGAATATGAAATACTTTGATATAAACTTTAGAAAATATGTACAGGATCTGTTGGTAAAAACTACAAAATGCTGATTTAAAATAATCAAATAAGACTTAAGCAAATGGGGACACATGAACTGAAAAACTCATTATAGTAAAGATATCAGTTCTCCTTAAACTGATGTACAGGTTTAATGAAATTTCTATCAATATTCAAGCAGATTTTTTGTGGTCATAAATACGCTTACTCTAAAATTAAAATGAAAAGGCACACACCTTATTACAGTTAAAGCTATCTTTACAAAGAAGAAATAAAGTAAAAGAAATCACTGAACCCAATATTAACACTTATTATACAGCTACAGTAATCAAGACAGTGTAGTGTTTGTAGAGGTATAGATACATAGATAAAAATAAACAAAATAGAGTGCCCAAAAATAAATCCATACAAATATGCTCAAATAACTTTTTACAAGGTTGCAAAAGCAATTCAATGGAGGAAAGATAGTTTTTTCAACAAATAGTGCTAGAGTAATTGAAACTCCCTGAGAAAAATAATGAACCTCAACCTAAACTTCATAGCTTATAGAAAAATTAATTTAAATAAATCACAGTTAAATGTAATACATAAAACTAGAAAACTTTTAGAAAAACATAGAAGATAATCTTTGATATCTAGGGCTATGCAGAGAATTCTTAGACTTTAAACCAAAAACATAATCTGTAATAAGGAAAAATTGACACCTTTGACCTCATGAAAAATTAAATGTTTTTTTGTTTGTTTGTTTTGTTTTTTTCCTGCAACAGACACTGTTAACATGAAAATACAAGCTACTCACTGAATGGAAATAGTTACAAACCACATACCTGGCAATAAACCCTCATGTGGAATATGTAAAATAGGCTCAAAACTCAACAGTAAAAATTCAAACAATCCAATTTAAAAATTGGCAAAATGCATGAAGATACATTTCAGTAAGTAGGATATACAGATGGCAAATAATCTCATGAAAAGATGTTCATATTATTAGCCATTAGGAAAATGCAAATTAAAGCCACAATGAGTTATTAATATATACCCATCAGAATAACTGAAATAAAAAAGTAGTGACAACACCAAAAATTGATGGAGGATGTGGAGAAACCGGATTATATATACAATGCTGGTGGGAATTTAAGACAGTATTTTCACACTGGGAAATGGTTTTCCGGGTTCTTATAAAACTTAACATGCAACTACAACATGTCCCAGGAATTTTACTCTTGGATATTTATCCCAGAGACATGAAAACATCTGTTTACATAAAATTTCTACTTGAATATCTATATCAGCTTTATTTGTAATGGCCAAAGACTGGTTACAACTCAGATGCCATTCAATAAGGGAATGGTTAAACAAACTCGTACATACATCCTACCTAGTGATTTAAAAAAAATAATAATGAAATATCAATGCACACCATGACTTGAATGAATATCCTGAGAATCATGTCTAATGAAAAAAAAATTCAAAAGGCTACCTACTTTATCGTTTCATTTATTTAATATTCTTTAATTGACATATATATATAAATGTATATATGTAAATGTATATATACATATATGTATATATGTATATATGTGTATATATGTATATATTCCTAAACTGATTCCCTCAGTTTAGGAATGGAGATTAAGAGTGAACCTGGTGATTATAGCAGCTATGGCTATAAATGGACAGCCCAAATATCATTTTGGTGATAGAATTATTCTGCATATTGCCATTGTCATTACCAATATTCTAATTCAGTTATTGTACTATGGTTTTTAAAAGGTATTACCATTAGGGGAAACTTAGTAATGGATTCTGGGATCTCTGTATTGTTTCTTACAACTGCATGTGATCCTACAAGTACCTCAAAAATGTTTACTTAAAAAAATCTATAGTTTGTGATGTAATATTAAATACTATTAATACACTTACCTAGACATGGGTAAGTGAGGTGGAAATATCATCATTCATAGTACAGTTGGGATGGTTTTTCAGGTTGATATGTAATAGCACTATTTTTTATACTATTTCTTAAATCATTTATTCAGGAACTTTGAACCTGGGAAGGATTTGATTACAACTGTGAACAAGCATTTTCTAGTGCAGCCAGATTATGCAGGGTAAATTAAAGAATAAGTCTGGTTAGTGAAGGAAACAAAAACAAAACTAAAAGACAGACTATGGAATGGGAGAATATATTTGTGATGACATATCTGATAAAGTGTTAGTATCCAATATCTATAAAGAACTTATCAAACTTGACACCCAAACCCCAAATAATCCAGTTAAGAAATGGGCAGAAGACATGAATAGACATTTTCCAAAGAAGACATCCAGATGGCTAACAGACACATGAAAAGATGCTCAACATCACTCAACATCAGGGAAATGCAAATCAAAACCACAATGAGATATCACCTTCCACCAGTCAGAATGGCTAAAATCAACAACTCAGGAAACAACAGATGTTGGTGAAGATGTGGAGAAAGGGAAACCTTCTTACACTGTTGGTGGGAATGCAAACTGGTACAGCCACTCTGGAAAACAGTATGGAAGTTCCTCAAGATGTTAAAAATAGAACTACCCTATGACCCAGCAGTTGCACTGCTAGGTATTTACCCAAAAGATACAAAAATACTGATTTGAAGGGGCACATGCACCCTGATGTTATAGCAGCATTATTAACAATAGCAAAACTATGGAAAGAGCCCAACTGTCCATTGACTGATGAATGAATAAAGAAGATATGGCACATATATACAATGGGATATTACTCATCCATCAAAAAGAATGAAATCTTGTTATTTGCAATGATGTGGCTGGAGCTAGAGTGTATTATCCGAAGAGGAAGAAGTCAGTCAGAGAAAGACAAATACCATATTATTTCACTTATATGTGGAATTTAGGGAACGAAATAGATGAATATATGGGAAGGGAAAAAAAAGAGAGAGGGAAACAAAACACAAGAGGCTCTTAATGATAGGGAACAGAGGGTTGATGGAAGGAGGTAGTGGAGGGTGGGTATTAAGTAGGACACTTGTTATGATGAGCACTGGGTATTATTTGTAAGTGAAGAACCACTAAATTCTACTCCTGAAACCAGCATTACACTATATGTTCACTAACTAGAATTTAAATAAAAATTTGGGAAGAAAAGAATGTTTGTTTAAATAAAATATTTTTTAAAGTCTGCTTTATAAAACCGCATTAGCAAGTTGACTTATTATAAATAAATTTTCCAGAACACAAGGGTCATGAAGGGATATCGCGGGTTGTAAATTTAATAATATTTTACAATGATAAATGTGACTATAATCCAGGAACTATTGGGAAAGGGATGTATAGTATAGCTTCTTGTCTTCTAGTGTAGTTTCTTCATATTATAGTACGTTGCTGAAATTGAACAATTTGATGAAATAACCTCTATAACGTTCTAGTAGATGTCACACCAACCTGGAAAAATCCATTCTACAACTTCACCTACCACATCTCCTCCACTGCTTAAAGTGTATGAAGTGCCTCTTGAGAATCTATTCATATAATAGTTTATCATAGCCTTTTGAAGGTATGATTCTTAAACTAGAAAAGTGAGGTAACAATAAAATTTACAATCCAATCTCTCTGATATGCATATTTTGGTGCATATCTCTTGAAAATATACATCAAAGCACAACCTTGTAATAAAGTATAACATACTAAAGAACAGTCATCATAGATCTATGGAAGGTGTATTTTATAAGCAAGTTTAATTTTCTTTTATGATAGAAGGTTAAACACTGTAGCAATGGGAGAAATAACAAAACAAATTTCTTTGCCTTCAGAAAGATTTTGACTTTACCCAACATAACAAATTTTCTTGATGAAACTAGAATCATAACATCCATAGACAGATTACATTAATATTTTATTTCATTTCATTTTATTTACTCTTCTTCCTTTTCTTTTTGAGAAGAATAATCTAGGCAGAAAGTGAAGTGAGCACCTGTGTCACCCTCCATACTCCTTTTATAATTCATACAGACTCAAGAATTATTTTCCTAACAGTAGGAAACATACGATTTAGCCAATCTCTCCTCAGATTTCTAAATCTATTAAAAGAAAATTAACCATAAAATATAAGGTTAGAAGGGAAGAGGAAAAAGAAAATGATGGAGTGAGACTTTTGGAGATCATTGCATGATTAGAATTACCAAGAAAGAAAGTACAACTAACCATGTCTTAAAATTGGATGATAAAAGGAATAATGTTAGAATATGGGTATGGATATGGACATGGGTATACAGATATCTAGAGGTAGGAAATGTCAACACTCAAATAGATTTCTGTAAGTGACAGAGTAGTGCAACAATAAGACAGGAAATATAATTAATATCTAGTCAGTTGAGTTCTACCACAGAATTCATAATTTTTCTTAATCTATATTTCTGATAAATATGGGAAATTTATATTGTTTCCTAACAAATATAACTGATTTTTAAATCACTATCATGAAGGGACTTTCTTTCCCTTGATCTTGTTTCCAGCTCCCTTCTTCCCATAAACTTGGAAGGAAGGTTTTATGTATCTTCCTCTGCATTTAGTAAAAAGTAACTTAATCAATGGATTAGGAGAGATAAAGTTTCTAGAATGAAAGGGAATTGACTAAAGATTATAAAGGTATTGAAAAATATATATAAGGATTTTTTTCTGGTTGCATGATCATGACAAATTAAGAGATATTAGATTTATGCCCCTGTTATAAACAACCCTAATATTTTACAAAATTTGTGAAACAACAGTTTTCAGTCATTGGTTATAAGGCAGTGCAGGAGAGTGTTCCTGAAAAAAGAGAATTGCACAAGATAAGTACCACATTCTTTCAGAATATATGCCTGGGGACACTTTTCATAACATGGAGAAATAGAACACAAACAGACCAATAACATTGCAGGTTGATAGAAATAGAAATTAGAGTTTGGTGTACTGATACAGGTATAATTTTTTAAATAGAGAAAGAAGTCCAGAAATCAGTTACTGGGTCAACTGAATCTTTGCCTGAATACAAGCATGTTCATGTCCAGGTCAAGTTTATTAAGGCCTGGCATACAAGAGATGGTAAAAGGCTCTGAGATGTGTGGATACTCCAGAGAACAAACAGTGCTGAAAATTACTGATGTTACATCAAGTCAGAGAAGAGAGTTCTCCCCAGTCATCTTAAGCATTTAATGTAAGGTCCCAGAAAAATCTCACTTTAAGACTATCCATCTGAATAGTCAAAAAACAAGCCTTGACAAACTAAGGCTTATTATCCAATAAATCATTGCTAGCCAAATCAAACTTAACCCTCTTTAAAGAAAGGCAACAAAATTCTAATTTTTAATAATATGACATAATAATGCTCAACATAAAATTTTTTAAAAAACTAGATATGTAAGGACATTTTTTTAAAAAAATTACAATAGCAAGAAAGAAAAAAGTCAATAGAAACAGAAATGACACAATAGCTGGAATTAGCAAACAAAATCTTTAAAACAGTTACTATGAATGTAAATGCTTGAGGATATAAGTAAAAATATGTGCACCACAAGTGAATAGGTGGGTAGTTACTAGGAGAAAATGGAAATTATAAGGAACTAAAAATTATGGATTTAAAAAGAAAATGCCTACAATAAAAAATTCACTGAATGGTATTAACAATAGATGGAAATTGCATAAAAAAATGAGCAAAGAAGTGGAAACCCACTTTTAAACACAGGGGAAAAGGTAAAAATTAAATGGAACATCAGTGCTTTCTGGGTCAATATTAAACAGTTGAAAATTTTGAGTAAGTGAACTAACAAAAGGTGAGGAGAGACAGAAATTAGGACACAACATGCACAAAGCAATAACAGGTTTTTTTTTCTTTTTTGTCCCTAACCATAATAAAAAATATAAAACCAAAGATACAAGAAGCTCAACCGTCTCCATGAGAAAACAAACTTACACATGATTGTCAAATTTCTAAAATCAAAGATAAATAGAAAATCCTAAAATAACCCTAAAATAAAACTTACATAGAATGACAATAATAATGTCCACTGATTTCTCAACATGTTACATTTACGATAAAAATTCAACAAATGTGTAAAAAGTGAATATATCTTAACATAATAAAGGCCATATATGACAATTCCACAGTTAATATTACACTCAATGGTGGAGAGCTCAAAACTTTTCTTCTAAGATCAGGAAAAAGGCAAGAATGCCCAACTTTGCCCTTCTTACTCACTGTAGTGTTGAATGTTCTAACCAGAGTAATTAAGCAAGAAAAACAAATAAAGAGTATTCGATTTGGAGAGGAAGAAATAAAACTATGACTAATTGCAAATGACATGGTATTATATATAGAAAATTGTAAAGATTCAATCAAAAAAAACCTTAGAACTAATGAATAAATTCAATAATGTTGCAGTATACAAAATCAATACACAAAAACCAGTTGCATGTCTGTCTTTTTTTTTTAAAGATTTTATTTATTTATTTGTCAGAAAGAGAGTACAAGCAGGGGGAGTGGCAGGCAGAGGGAGAAGCAGGCTCCCTGCTGAGCAAGGAGCCTGATTCCGACTCAATCCCAGGATTCTGGGATCACGATCTAGGCCAAAGGCAGATGCTTAACTGACTGAGTCACCCAGGTGTCCCAACCCAGCTGCATTTCTATGCACTAATAACAAACTAGCAGAAAGAGAAATTAATAAAACAATCTAATTTACAATCGCATTAGAAAGAATTATAGACCTAAAAATATATATAATCAAGAAGGTAAAAGACCTATACATTAAAAACCATAATACATTAATGAAAGAAATTGAAGAAGACACAAATAAATGGAAATATAGCAAATGCAATCGATTGTATATGGATTGGAAGAATTAATAATATCAAAATGTCCATATTACCCAAAGCAACCTATAGATTCAATGTAATTCCTATCAAAATCCTAATGGTATTTTTCACAGAAATAGAAAAAAGAATCCTAAAATTTGTGTGGAATCACAAAAGACCCAAGATAGCCAAAACAATCCTAAGAAAGAATAAACTTGGACGCATCACGATTCCATATTTCAAACTATATTACAAAGCTCGAATAATCAAAACATGAAAAGAGACCCACAGATTAATGAAGCTGAAAAGAAAGCCCAGGGGGGAAAAAACACACATATATGATCAATTCATTCATGACAATGGAGCCAAGAATACACAATGGAGAAAGGATATTCTTTACAATAAATGTTGGGAAAACTGATAGCCGCATGCAAAAAGAGTGACACTGGCCCCCTATCTTACACAATATACAAAAATCAACTCAAAATGGATTAAAGACTTGAATATAAAACCATAAACTATAAAATACCTAGAAAAAAGTAGAGGGAGAGTGATCCTTGACAAAAGTCTTGCCAATAATTTTTTTTTAATTTGATGCCAAAAACAAAAGCAACAAAAGCAAAAATAAGCAAGTGATACTACATCAAACTGAAAAGCTTCTACGCAATTAAGAAAACCCTCAAAAAAATAAAAAAACAACATATGAAATAAAAGAAAAACTTGCAAATTAAATTTATAATAAGGAATTAAAAGGAAAATGCATATATATAAAGAGCTCCCACAACTCAATAGCAAATAAAATAATCTGAATGAAAACAGTGCAGAGAAACTAAATAGACATTTTTCTAAAGAAGACATACAAATGGCCAGGAAATACATGTAAAGGTATTCAGCATTACTAATCATCAGGAAAATGCAAGTAAACAGCACATGATATATCAACTCACACCTCTTAGAATGGTTATCATCAAAAAGAGAAGAGATAACAGGTTTTGGTGAGGATGTGGAGAAAAAGCAGCCCTTGTGCACTGCTGGTGGAAATGTAAATTGATGCAGCCACTAGGAGAAACAGTATGGAGGTTCCTTTGATAATTAAAAATAGAATTACCATATGATCCCGCAATCCCACCTCTGAGTATATACTGAAGGAAATGAAATCACCATCTCTAAGAGATATTTGCTCCCCCATGTTCACTACAACATTATTTACAATGGTTAAGACATGGAAACAACTTAGTGTCCTTCAAAGGATGAATGAACAAAGAAAATGTGGTGTACAGGCACACCTCAAAGACATTGTGAGTTCAGTTCCAGGCCCTGTAATAAGGCAAATATTTCAAAAAAGCAAGTCAATAATTTTTTTTTATTTCTCAGTACATACTCAAGATATGTTAATACTACACTGCAGATTATTAAGTGTGCAATATCATTATGTTTAAAAGACAATGCATATCCCTTAATTAAAAATAATTTATTGTTAAAAATGCTAATCATCATTCGAGCTAATGGCAAAGCTGTAATATTTTTGCTGATGGAGCGTCTTGCCTCAATGTTCATGGCTGCTGAGTGATCAGAGTGGTGGCTGCTGAAGATTGGGGGCACTGGCAATTCTTAAAATAAGACAACAGTGAAGTTCACCACATCAGTTGACTCTTCCTTTCACAAATGATTACTCTGTAACATGCATTGCTGTTATTTTTTAAAGATATTTTATTTTTTAAAGATTTATTTATGAAAGAAAGAGACAATGAGTGGGGAGAGGTATTGAAGGAGAGGAAGAAGCAGGCTCCCTGCTAATCAGGGAACCAGATGTGGGGCTCGATCCCTGGACCCTGGGATCAAGAACTAAGCTTAAGGCAGACACAACCAATTGAACTACCCAGGTGCCCACATGCATTGCTGTTTTATAGCACTTTACCTACTGTAGAACTTCTTTCAAATTTGGAGTAATCTTCTCAAACCTTGTCACTGCTTTATCAACTAAATTTACATAATATTCTAAGTCCTTTGTTGTCATTTCAATAATTTCCACAGCATCTTAACCAGGAGTAGACACCATCACAAGAAACCACTTTTTTTTTTTTCTCATACTAAGAGGGAATTGAAGCAATCCAGTCCCATCTTTAGGCTCCACTTCTAAATCTAGTTCTTTTGCTGATTCCACCACATCTGCAGGTATTTCTCCACTGAAATTGAACTTCTCAAAGTCATCCAAGAGGGTTGGGACAACTTCTTTAAAATTCCTGTTAACATTGATATTTTGGCTTTTTCTCATGGATTGTGAATGTTTTTAATGGTATTTTGAATGGTGAACCCTTTCCATTAGGTTTTCTATTTACTTTGCCTAGGTTCATCAGAGGAATCACTATTTTTGGCAGCTATAGCCTTATGAAATGTATTACTTTTTTTTTTTTTTTTTAGTGATGGAAACTTTTTCTTTCTTTCTTTCTTTCTTTCTTTCTTTCTTTCTTTCTTTCTTTCTCTTTTCTTTTCTTTTTTCTTTTCTTTTTGAGAGAGAGCATGGCAGGGAGGGACAGAGAGAATCTCAAGCAGACTCCGCACTGAGCTCAGGTCCTGACGCACAGCTTGATATCATTAACCCTGAAATCATGAGCTGAGCTGAGTTGGATGCTTAACTGACTGAGTCAACCAGGCACCCCTATGAAATGTATTTTTAAATAATAAGACTTGAAATTCAAAATTACTCCTGATCCACGGGCGGCAGATTGGATGTTGTGTTAGCAGATATGAAAACAACATTAATCTCATTGTACATCTCTATCAGAACTGTTAGGTAGCTAGGCACATTGTCAATGAGCAGTATTATTTTGAAAGAAGTCTTTATTTCTGAGCACTAGGTATCAATAGTGGGCTTAAAATACCCGGTAAACCATTTGTGAGCAGATGTGCTGTCAGCCAGGCTTTGTTGTTCCACTTATAGACCACAGGCAGAGTACATTTAACTTAATTCTTAAGTGCACCAGGATTTTCAGAATGGTCTATGAGCATTCATGTCAACTTAAAGTGACCAGCTACTTTAGCTCCTAACAAGAGAGGTCAGCCTGTCATTTGAAGCTTTGAAGCTAGGCATTGACTTCTCCTCTGTAGCTATGGAAGTCCTGGATGGCATTTTCTTCCAATACGAGGTTGGTTTTGTCTATATGGAAAATCCATTGTTTAATGTAGCTGCCTTCATTAATGATCCGAATCTTCCGGATAATTTGCTACAGCTTCTACAACAGCACATGATGCTTCACCTTTCATTTTTGTTTTGGAGATGGCTTATTTCCCTAAACCTCATGAACCAACTTCTGCTAGCCTCAACCTTTTCTTCTGCAACTTCCTCACCTCTCTCAGCCTTCATAGAATTGAAGACAGTTAGGGCTATGCTCTGGATTAGTCTTTAGTTAAGGGAATGTTGTGGCTGGTTTGATCTATGCAAACCACTGAAACTTTTTCCATATCAGCTATAAGGCTGTTTTTCTTTCTTATCATTTGTGTGTTCACTGAAGTAGCACTTTTAGTTTCCCTCAAGAACTTGTCCTTTGTACTTACAACCTGGCTAACTGTTTGGCACAAGAGGCCTAGCTTTCAGCCTGTGTTGGCTTTTGACATGCCTTCCTCACTAAGCTTAATCAATTCTACCTTTTGATTTGAAGTGAGAGATGTGCAAATCCTTCTTTCACTTGAACATTTAGAGGTCATCATAGGGTTATAATTTACCTAATTTCAATATTGTTGTGTCTCAGGGAATAGGGAGAGAGATGGAAGAATGGCTGGTCAGTGGAGCTGGTCAGTGGAGCAGTCAGAATACATACATATATACATTTACATACATTTACTGATTAAGTTCATAATCTTATATGGGCATGGAGCACGGTGCCCCTAAACAATTACAATAATAACATCAAGATTATTAACCACTGATCATAGCAAATATAATAAAATGAGAAAAGTTTAAATTATTGCAAGAAATTCCAAAATGCAACATAGAGACATGAAGTAAACAAATGCTTTTGGATAAATGGCATCACTAGGCATGCTTGACACAAGGTTTGCCCAAATCTTCAATGTGCAAACAACTCACGATCTGTGAAACACACTAATGGGAAGCACAATAAAATGAGGTACACCTGTGTGCATATACAATGGGATATAATTTAGCCATAAAAGACATGGTAATCCTGCCCCTTGCACCAACATGGATGGAACTTGAGGGTGTTACATAAAGTGAAGTAAGTCAGAAAGAGAAGGACAAATACTGTATGATCTCACTTATATGTGGAATCTATGAAAACTAAAATCATAGAAATGGAGAGTAGTCAGTGGTTGCCAGAGTTAAGGCATAGGGTAAATGGTGGGGAAAACTGGTTGTTATCAAAATGTACAAAGTTCAAGTTATAAGGTAAAAAAGTTCTAGGGTGTAATGTACAGCATGGTGACTATATTTAATAATACTGTATTGTATATTTCAAAGTAAGAGATCTTAAAGTAAATATTTCATTAAAATAAAAAATGCAACTCTGTGAAATGTTTGATCTTAACTCAACTGTGGTGATTCTTTTATGATATATATATATATTGAATTTTATATTTTCACTTTAATACAGTGCTATATCAATTATGTCTCAATAAAACTGAAAAAAATAAAATAATGACATTAAGAAATTTTTAAAAATCAAATATTATCACCAAGTACAATGAGGCAAATTTTCCTTTGAATATTATTACTTTTATTTGTTATTAAATCTATATAAATTAAGAATATGTATATGCTCCTAATTAATTATCTGAATGTCTAGAATGTTGTTTTGCTTCTCAGCCTCTTAGCCGCTCGTTTGACATTTACCTCAGAGGGAAAAATAGCAACAAATGTCTTGTTTACCATTCTAAACTACCCTCCTCTCATCTGAATTCAAATCCCCAAATCTTTACAGTCTGGGAATTTCTCTAATGGTTCAATCATAAGCTTTGTTTAAAAAGTTGTCCTACATTTTATGTATTTTTTGGCAATGTGATTGGTTTGAATCACATCCATCCTTGTTATCAGTGGCAATATTGTATAATATATTTATATGATACTTAAAACTCTACATTCCCACACTTACCAAGTCACCCTCCAGTCCATTTTGGAGCAACTTGTACAATGAAGATTTACCTACTTAGCCATCCAATTTTTCACACCTGTCTACTTTTTAAAATTATTCATATCTTTGCATCCTAGCAGCCAGCGCATTGGGTTTCCATAGCAAGTAGAAGATATATGTTTGTTGAATTAGTTGATGTACAAATAAATGGCCATATTTTGGTCTTAAATATGTCTCTTCAGTTAATTGATAAAAGCCTCACCTTCCTCTGTGACAGTCTTTCCAATAATTATTTGAAGATAGTTGTTGTTTTCATCATAATTTTAAAAAATATTTTATTTGTCAGAGAGAGAGAGCATACAAGCAGGGGGATCAGCAGGCAGAGGGAGAAGCAAGGATCCTGATGCAAGACTTGATCCCAGGACCCTTGGATCATGACCTGAGCCAAAGGCAGGTGCTTAACCAACTGAGCCACCCAGGCATCTCTTTTCCATCATTATTTTTTCTGTACAGATTAAATGTTCCCAGTGCCTTGCATCATGTTTCATAAGATAACTTTTTTTTTTATTTCAAGTTTTTATTTCTATTTTAGTTAGTTAACATGTAGTGTAATATTGGTTTCAGCAGTAGAATTTAGTGATTCATCACTTACATACAACACCCAGTGCTCATCATAGCAAATGCCCTCCTTACGATCCATCACCCAATTACCCCATCCCCCTAACCACCTCCCCTCCAGCAACCCTCAGTTTGTTCTCTAAAGTTAAGAGTCTTTCATGGTTTGCCTCCCTCACTTTTTTTTCCTTTCCCCTGTGTTCATCTGTTTTGTTTCTTAAAGTCCACATGTGAGTGAAATTATATGGTATTTGTCTTTCTCTAATGGACTTCTTTCGCTTAGGATAATACACTCTAGCTCCACCCACATTGTTGCAAAAGACAAGATTTCATTCTTTTTGATGGCTGACTAATATTCCACTGTATATATGTGCCACATCTTCTTTATTCATTCTTCAGTCAATGGACAGTTGTTCTCTTTCCATAATTTTGCTATTGTTGATAATGCTGCTATAAACATCAGGGTGCATGTACTCCTTCAAATCAATATTTTTGTATCTTTTGGGTAAATACCTAGTAGTACAATTGCTGGGTCATAGGGTAGTTCTATTTTTAACATGTTGAGGAACTTCCATACTGTTTTCCAGAGTGGCTGTACCAGTTTGCATTCCCACCAACAGTGTAAGAAGGTTTCCTTTTCTCCACATCTTCACCAACATCTGTTGTTTCCTGAGTTGTTAATTTTAGCCATTCTGACTGGTGGGAGGTGATATCTCATTGTGGTTTTGATTTGCATTTCCCTGATGTTGAGTGATGTTGAGCATCTTTTCATGTGTCTGTTAGCTATCTGGATGTCTTCTTTGGAAAAATGTCTATTCATGTCTTCTGCCCATTTCTTTTTTTTTCTTTTTTTTTTTTAAAGATTTTATTTATTTATTCGACAGAGATAGAGACAGCCAGTGAGAGAGGGAACACAAGCAGGGGGAGTGGGAGAGGAAGAAGCAGGCTCCTAGCAGAGGAGCCTGATGTGGGGCTCGATCCCAGAACACCGGGATCACGCCCTGAGCCGAAGGCAGACGCTCAACTGCTGTGCCACCCAGGCGCCCCCTTCTGCCCATTTCTTAACTGGATTATTTGGGGTTTGGGTGTCAAGTTTGATAAGTTCTTTATAGATATTGGATACTAACACTTTATCAGATATATCATTACAAATATCTTTTCCCATTCCATAGACTGCCTTTCAGTTTTGTTGATTGTTTCCTTTACTGTGCAGAAGGTTTTCATCTTAAGTCCCAATAGTTCATTTTTGCTTTTGTTTTCCTTGCCTCTGTAGATGTGTCTTGTAAGAAGTTGCTATGGCCAATGTTAAAGTATTCTCCAGAATTTTGATGATTTCCTGTCTCACATTTAGGTCTTTCTACTGATAGAGTTGTGGTTTTTTTTTTTTGTTTTGTTTTTCATTTTCATTTCATTTCATTACATTTCTATGTCAACTGTCAATACAAATCTTTCATATCGCACTCTCATGTTACAATTTTATAACCCGCTCCCATGTTACGATATTCATTCAAATATTAATAGCTCTTTCTTGGTGTCTATTTTTCTCTTTCTGTGATTGTTCAACCAGTGGTCTCTGGGAAATACCCACAATGTTAATTTTTTCTATGTCATTTATGACAAAGACCTGATAATTGGACAACTGGAGATTTGTTCAAAGCTGACTGTCTAATACTGTAGTGAGTGGGCACAGGTGGCTATTGAGCACTTGAAGTGTGGCTAATCTGAATCAGGATACACTGTTAAGTGTAAAATACACACTGAATTTCAAATAGTTAAGAGATGTAAAATTTATCCCTAATAATTTTTATATTGCTTACATGTTAAAATGATAATATCTTAGATATATTGATTTAAATACAATTTTTTATTATAATTAATTTCATCTATTTCTTTTTAAATAAGTTGATTAGAAAATTTAAAATTACATATGTAGCTTACCTTCGCAACTCACATTTTATTTCTGTTTCACAACACTAGCCTAAAACCACATAGCTGTTCAATAACAGAGCTAAAACACAATTTTTCTGATTTGAGGTCCATGTTGACTTTATTTGTACATCGTGGCTTGAGAAGAAACCAGACTGTTGGCAATCAAGCAACTGCGAAGACTGTCTTCATTGCAGAGTTTCTATAGTAGAATCACCATTTTCTGCCTTGAGTAATTTCACAAATTCACATCCTTACAATAAAAGGCAGCAGCCAGCAATAATTGGAAACGTTCTTCTCTTTGGGATTCTTGAGGTAGGATTTGCACATATGTACCTTACATTGATTCCTACTTAGAACTGGTGGTAAGAATTCCCTGAAGACAGATGGAACGAAAGATTCAAGTCCTTGGTGGCACTCTCCCTTTTAAACCTTAGTACACTGGCATGTGATACATGAAAGTATAATTTGTCACTTTGTGGAAAGGCAGCCTGCAGCAAGGTTCTGATTATAATAGTCTTTCTTCAGATCATTTCCCAGCACATTTTGCAACACACAAATGAAATAAAGGTATGATTTGTTCCCCCATTCTGCTCGTTTCAGCCTTGCATCTGATAGAAATTTATTTTTATCTTAACATTAGAGGTTGCCCCTAGCGCTGCAGAATAATTAAGGACCATGTTTCCAGTAGCTCTTCAACAACAAAATACCCAGGCCTTTTTCTACCATCAGTTAATAACAGAGTTAAGGTTGCCGCTTAGAAAAATAGTAACTTTTTGTTGAGTTAAATTGACAATCTAATTTCATCCTTTTTCCTCCTAAATTTGCAAATTCCTTGTTCCTTCAGCATCAATCTGAAAACCCATAGGCTTCTTACGACATAGGTGATGTTCATCCAACAGTTCAAGGGAACTTCTAAGTGACAATCACACTTAGTTTTATGCTTCACTTTGGTAAATAATTTGCCGATTTACGTTAATCTAAGTATAGAGACTTTGTGCAAGGATCTTAGTTAAAAACTTCATACACTGTACTAAAAGTTTAGAGAAAGATTTCCTTTGTCTAATTGATTCTACTATATCTCACTTTTGTCTCTTTGTGATGCAGCTGGACTTTTTAGTCTATGACAATTCATGGTCTGGAGTATTTGGTATCAGTCATGGCAAGACTGAAAATAAACCACTTTTCTGGAATCCTCTCAAGAGTGACACCTCGAAGAATTCCTCTGCATACAAGTAATGCAATTACACACACCTTTATAGACTAGTATTTCATCTCTAGGCTATCACTAGAATGAAGACAGAGGACAAAGATTTCAGGGTCATATAGATTAATTAAAATTATCAAAGGGGTATACTTGTGAATTACACATACAATAACTTATTTATCTTTATTTCCTAACTATCTAAATCTCTCTTTTTCATATTTTCTCATTTTTCAGTTCTTACCAGAAAACATTTTAACTAACATGCTCCAGTATAAGGCTAATTAAGTGACCATGCCTACCTCCAATGAATCCCCTCTTATTGTATTAGTCTTATCTATTTCCTTCATTGCAATTCTCATGTTGGGAATGATAAATTTGTTTAATTAGCTACCAAGTCTTTGCTCCCATTAGACTTTAAGTCCCGAGAAGTAAGTGTCTTATCTATTTTTTTTTTCTCTATTTTATTTCCAACATCCAAGTCAGGGTCTATAACATATATGGTACATCATAAGTGTTTGCTGAATTTTAATAAATCTAAAAGAGAAAACTTGTTTCATCTAGAAATGAGTGATGCTACAGCAGTCTGAACAGGAGGACCAGGATAAGGTCTATTTGGGCAACAGAAGTCTAGTAAACGAGGGGACACCTGGGTGTCTCAGTTGGCCTGCCTTCGGCTCAGGTCATGATCCCAGGGTCCTAGGATCCTGTCCGGCATCAGGATCCTTGCTCGCCAGTGAGCCTGCTTCTTCTTCTGCTTGCAGCTCCCCCTGCTTGTGCTCTCTCTGACAAATAAGTAAACAAAATCTTTAAAAAAGAAGAAGTCTGCTAAAAGAGGATTTAGAATTGCAAGGAAATAGCCAAGGGCCATATGAATGGAGGAGTTTCCATAGTTGGGTCACCCATGAGCACTACCAGGAGGGAATTGCTCTTAAAAACCTGCTACATGAGTCACATTGGAAGAGTTTCTGATCTAGAGCCATATTCCTTTTGTGCAAAGGAGCCCAAGTTTAATTTTGCTATGATGGGGAGGGAGAGACTCTGCATGGGTTTACTCAATTTTTAAGGGGGCAATATACTGAAGCTGGGTTTTCCAGACACAATTTTGGAAATCAGAATGTGTTTTTGCTTAATATTTTCACCAATGTCTCAGAACTCGTCTACCCAAATCCGAATAATAAATTCTCTTCTCCACTCTTAACACCTCACTGTACTATCTTATACCCTTCGGCTCTCTGAATTCCATTATTATGCCAAACACTTATTCACTCAATATTGCTGATGTGAGTTAAAAACATTATGACTACATAACATCACATACCTATGCAGGAGAAGTAATGAACCCTACTGAGTTACTTGCTGAAATATTTTATAAAAACTCTTTTTGTCCACTTTAATCATCATCATAATCTTTATTGAAATACATATGGATTACCCAGACCACATATATATCTGTAACATTATTAGGACTTTTATTCAACTTCAGAATTGATAAATGCTGGAAATGGTTTAAGTGTCTTGTAGTATGTTTTTGGCATAGGTCAGGAAGCCAACCAATGGTTTTATCAGCCTCCAGTTTCTAAAGAATAGCTCTGTCTTCTCACTCCTTCAGACCTAGCCTCAGTCACTAAGCCTTCCTATTACCATCTCTGAGGTGTTATAGTTTTGATTTCCCTATAGCTTGTCTATGTCTTCTAACAATCCTTTATTAATTCTTCTCAAATATCCCAATACAAATGCACCATATATTCTCTGTCATGACCCTGGCTGATACAGAGACCAAAATAAATGTACCGTTCATCTTCTCTTCAGGGAAGAACCCCTTTTTTCATGGTCAAGGAAAGTATACTTGAAGAAGTTTCAAGTTCAAATTTACCTTACTTAAATAGTATAAGAATGATAAAATTTAAATATTAACATAAAAATTGTTCCAGGCAAGTTATAGCATGACTCATTTGGCAAAAACAAAACTTTAAACATGCTACAAAAGGCATGTTCATAACTCGAGGACATGATTTTCCCAGATATGCCAGGGGTTTAATCCTTACTAAATATAAGTTCACAAACTGACAAAAATATGAAGAAATGATTCACCATGAATAAGCGAAGAGCCATATCAGAGAGGATGATTAGAATGTCAAAATCAGAAGCTAATACAATAACTAGGAGTAATGAATTAAACTAGCATGTATACAATGGATATATATAAGAATACACATTCTGAAAAATAGGCATATTTGAAAAAAATAATGTAATAAACAGTATGTTTATGTAATTAGAAAAGGATTAGTAATCTTTAAGGTAAATATGAGGAAATTAGCCCCAAATGGAACTCTAAACTTACAAACTCGCAAACCACAGAAAAGAAGGTCATAGATAAAGAAGACAGCACAAGATTTTCAACTTTAGTCTAATTTAAATCCTAGAAGAAAAAAAGCTAATATATATTATTCTTCAATATTAAAAGCAATATTTAATAAGATAATGACTGAAAATTTTTCAGGATCACTTAAAGATCCCAATCTGAAACTAAATACATTGTTACAAAAATAATGTCATTTAAAAAAGTTTAAAAAAAGGAATCTTAGAAAAAAGGAAAAAAATGTTTTCCCTAAAAACATAATAAAGAAGTTATTTTTTCAACAGCTGCAATGTACTTCATAGACAATGGAAAAATGCATTTAACTAAACTGTCATTCAAGAATGAGAATGATTCTTCAGAAAAACAAAGTATGAGAGCTTGTCACTCATACCTATATGCTAAACATTTACTAAAAGACTCATATGAGGTGGAAAAAATTAAATCCAAAGAGATGATGACAAGTGCAAGAAATATTCTGGGCAAAAAAAAGTGAGAAATAAAATAAGTTAATTTAAATAAACCTTTTTTCCCCTTTTTCTGGTGTTACACCTTTTCTTCTACTCTGAAATATTTAGCTTATGAACATTCAACTTAGTGATTTTATGCAATGGCATTTTCTGCTCTTCTATGGTGAAAAAAAAAAAGAATCTGTTCTGTCTTGGTGGTGATGATAGATCCCCACTGGGAAGAAAAATCAATGTCATGAATGTCATGCCTCATGACATATATGTAATGTCCCAGTGCAGGAGTGTTCATCATTTAACTTTTTTGGTAATACGTTTTACATCTTTATGCAAACAAAAGAAGTGGGGAAGAAAGAAGTCCATACAAGTGCTCCTTAAACGTAATTATGAACCCAAATTGTCTTATTAAAATGCAGAGTTGATTGAGGACTTTTGGTGGAGCTTAAAAGCCTGCATCTCCTTCAAGCTGCAGGTAATAGTGATTCCTTGTTGCTCTGGGGATGTTCAGAGTAGCAAGTGTATCCATACCCTTCTGGAGGGAGTAATAGTTATTTACACGCTTTAGAAATGACGCAGAGCAATTACTGTAAATTGATTCTTCAGTAAATTGCAAACATTGTTTTGTGTTTCTCTGTGGGATTATTACTTCCTTCTTAAATCTTACTTTACATTTACCTTAGATACTTCTTCACTAAGAGGTTGGAGTGCCAGACATTTTACTTGATAATTCAGATAAGCCATACACCATGAACTCATGCTTTAAAATTCCAGGAGTCCCTTTTATCCACTTTTTCAACTGGAATCAAATTTTTGGTTCTCTCTTGTGGAAGTAAACTGCTTTCTTGACATTAAATGATCACAGTAAACGATTTCGCACAAATGGGGATATTTCACTGAACATGCTCAATTTCTGCTTTTTTTTTTCTTTCTTTGCCTTGCTGTAAACTAACTACTGCAGTTCTCCATGCTCTAATTAAGTAATTAAACACATGTTTTGGAATCATAATATGTAGAGTGCTTTTATCATTACAGGTAAAACAATAAGAATGAGGTTAATTGTATTTTTTCTGCAGCAGAGGAAAACAGAACCAGATGGGACTGAGCTATTTGTTCCTAAGTCTGAGGCAGTGCATCGTGACAGATTTGTGATGAATGCTAAACCATCAGAGTTGACTGTCCTTATTGTATTGTTTAATATTTGGGTGATTACATTATTGGTATCACAGGACGGAAATAGTAAGGTCTTTAAGGAGGAGTGTTCTGGGTGTTCTGATTTGAAATTGCTTTGAAATGGCTACCCCTATAATTTTAACTTACGTTGTACCAGTGAGAGGTGGATAGGAAAAGAAGATAACATTTATTTAAGAGATAGGCTAGGCTTGGATTTCATTCCAAGGAAAGTAAGATAGAAACACGTGTAATGATTCCAGAGTTTCTAGACTGTGCCTTGTTCTTTCCTTCCATTCTCTTATCCTGCATCTGCTTCATTCTCTCTGACCTGTGCTGATACCTTAAATTCTTTTGTGGGTGGGCGTTACACAGTTTTCCTTACACAGTTCAGAAAACATTTGAAGTAATAATTCCACAGGGGGAAAAAAAAAGGATAGGGATTTATTCACCTTAGGGAATAAGTGAGTGGCATTTTTTCTAAGATTATTTTTGATGAATGGAAAATGTGCTGAGTATATTTAAATATATGGAACACTGGAGAAGTAAAAGATTGGTTCAAGGAGACCAACTCAGAGTTTGACCACAAGCGGTGAATACTGTAAACTCCTACTATATGTTATTAATTAGCAAAAGCAAATCTAATTTTTCAATGGCTCTTTTTGGATTTTTCTCATTTCCCAAGTCCAAAATTTTGTCTATTTTATTTATTTATTTATTTATTTATTTATTTATTTGGAACACAGCAGGGGAGTGGGAGAGGAAGAAGCAGGCTCCCAGCGGAGGAGCCCGATGTGGGACTCGATCCCAGAACACCGGGATCACGCCCTGAGCCGAAGGCAGACGCTTAACAACTGCGCTACCCAGGCGCCCCCAAAATTTAGTCTATTTTAATAAATCAGCCTCCCCAGTTGGAATAATTGAAAATATGTCCTTGTAATTTTTTGCTTTTTGAATCCTAGACAAAAAACAAGCTCTTTAAAGTCAATGACTGTTTATTTTAGTTTTCTATTTATCGTGTTTGGGATGAGGCCTTATTTATATGAGGTATCCCAGATAGTTACTAAATGCATAGGTGGACTGGAAGTGTATCTTTTCTACTGTCACTTTAAGACACATATTCATGCGTATGTGCCACAGGAGAATGAAAAAATATATATAAAATTTGGTACCAACACAAACCTAGGTTAAAACCATGGCTCTGCTGAAGTCTAGATATGGTGGTCTTGAGATAATCACTTTTTAAGCCTCTGCTTTTTCATCTCTAAAATGGGAAACCTGCCATCAGAAATTCTTTTGAGTATTAAGAGTAGTCAAAAGTAAACCATGCCAGACATTAATTAAAATGATAAGAAGATTTCATTCAGTAACTACCAACCTTAGGGGAAACCACTGAGCTGCAGTCTGACTTGCACAGAGGTGACTGGACACTTTGAAGAGAATTAAAGAGTAAAGAGGGGGTGAGCAGGGCTCAGGAGAGTCAGGGAAGTAAAAATTATAAAAGATTAGTCAGTGTAAATGCAGTTAAGCCAGCTGTGTTTGCTGGTCGGCCATCACAGAAGTTAGGAATTCTCCTCCCCACAGAGACTGGGAGACAGAGCCCCTATATCTCCTGATGATTACTTTTCAAAGGAGTGGCTTCTAGGTCACTGGGAAAGACACTTCTGAATTGTCAGAGATACATATTCACAGTTGTATGTCCTTTTTAGTAACTGCTCTAAGAAGGAGAGCTCAGGAGCCTGTCATCCAGTGTTGGCTAAAACAGTCAATTCTCCTCCACATGCTGAGCTTTGTCAAGCAGGCATTTAAGGTGGGCTTGAGGGCAACCTAGGGACACAGCTTTATGCTTCTGCAAAACAGGCTAGCATTTGGTCATCTCTTAATGCAGAGGTTTGGATGGAGTCGTGCCAAGATTTCTGCAGTTCCCAGAGTCAAAAAGAATGTAAAATCCTTAACATAATACTGACATACTGTACACAGTTGACTCAATGTTCCTAAATCCATTATGAAAAAGCAACTTAATCATTCCAGGAGCATGAGTAATCTTAAATTCATCAAGAACTTATGTAAAAATACAGTTCTTTAAAGTCAGAATGGATGGAAAACATACTAATAGACTTAGAATTAAGTAAAATATATATTCCCATGATGCATACTTGGATAAGAATAGTAACAATTTAAAATACCCTGGTTTATGAATTGCTACCAGAACATAACTATGAATAAGCCCTAAAAGGTATAGTCACACAACAAAAATCAAATCATAGAGCTTTTCAGTCATGTTAACATTCAAAGATACCACTCTGAAAGAATACTAAGACAAGAATCTCCAAGGTACATGGCGTGCAGAGTGATTCCAAGTATGACCTCACATTTGCATGGCAAGTCACTGAGGTCTGGAGCAAAGGAATGGACAGCCCAGCTGCATTCACTCACCTTCCCCATTTCTAACTCAGACATCCTCAGACATTTATTTCCACCTCCACTTTCAAAGTATGCTCAGTCATTCTGTTGTTACTTTGGCCTTTCACTTTTCATTTTATCAGTCCTTGCTCTCCATTGGCCCTAATCTGATCAGAATGCATGTCTGATTTGGGAATTAGGATCAGTTCAGTTTCCCTGGCCAAAGGCCAGTCCTTTCTGATCTTCATCCATAGCCACGTGTAGTCATAGATTTAACAAAGTACAATCTAGGTGGACATCAGTCCTGAGTTTTCCTCCATTAAGAAATATAAAACTGGGGTCCCTTTAATCTTCCTGGGCCCTGGGCTAGATTACAGCCACTTCCAAAGTCTCTGCCATCAGTAATCATCACCTACAACATACCATCATCATCATCACCACAACCACCAACCACCTTCATCACCATTAAATGTTGTTTAGCAGTAAGTGTCAAATGCTGTGCAAAGATCTCTGTGGGGGTTATTTCATTTAATTTTAACTGCAACACTATATGTAGGAGCTGGTGGGGAACTGAAGCTTCAAAACCCTGCCCTAAGTATGGAAACTGGCTGTAAGCTGAGGCCTGAGGAAAGCCCAGGTTTGGATTTTTAGGATTTCTGATTCATTGTATTTCAATATTCCTTGCATGCACATCAAAGGCTAAATCTAGAACTGATTAATTAATTAATTAATTAATGTACAATAAAAATAAAGAACTGACCCAGTTAGCATTTTTCAAAAATCATGCTAGTAAAATAGAGTTTTCTTTTCCGTTCCACTGTTTTAATATTTTGCGTGTGTGTGTTTAGTTAAAAAAATGCAGTGAAATTTTAATAAGATCTTTTATGAAACCACTAGATCTAGTAACAGTCATAAACCCTTATATTGACAACACGCATTACTTGGAATCATAATTTTCTGGGGAGTAATTGCAAACTCTTTGGTTGTATCTGTCCAGCTGTGTATTCTTTGAATGCTGCTTGAATTTTCTTTTCTCTTTTTAATGAAAAATTTTTAAAAAATGTTCTGCAGCTCATAAACAGTCGAAGAGCCACAAATAGAGACAGCTTGGATATATAAGCCCAAAATTTCATTTAAAAGAAACATTCAGTAGAAAATATTTAGCTGGTCTTATGTAGCCTGCCACGCAGTGCCAAAGCATTCCAAAATGAAAATCTTTTTGAGTGGTGAGTTTGCAAACAGTATCAGGAAATAATAAACATCTTAAAATGCCTGTTCTTTATCTTTCTCTCTTTTATAAAAACAGAGGTCTTATATAGCGATTATCAAAACTATGCCAAGACTTAAAAAAAAAAAATTCCATCTGAAGTCTGGGTTTTGTAGTCAAACAGCAATGAGATGGAATTTACCCTCTGTTTGCTGATCACTTGTTATGTGACCTTGGACAAGTTATCTCCCTGCATATTCATTATGAAATGTAGAGAGATGATAGATATCATATATAACCTTGCATAGACATGTATATATACATCTACATATGTATATAGACACATAAATCATACTACATATAAATATGAGATATATATATATACATATATATATATATATAAAATTCAAGGCTCATGTTACAAACCTCTCGTCTCTACATTAAAACCATCTATTTCAAATGAGCTTCCCTATTTTGAACAAATGAATTAATGCGAAGAAAAAAATATAATTGCTGTTTAATTCCCAGTTTCCCCAGCAATACTGGCATTTTTTAAAATGACAAAAATAAAAACACTGATACTTAGGAATGCCAGTGGGGAAGATATTTTGGTTAATCCCTGGTAAGCAAATGTCTATTTTGTTAATGCCAAAATGAAATCTGTCTCCCAAGCCGAGTTGTGGAAGACAATAATGAGGCCCGAGGCAATTTCAATAGCTATCCCTTTAGGCTCCACAACAGTTGGGGGCAGATGGACTGTGGGTTTGGATGACAGGAGATTGAGTGGAGATAAATAACAATGAAGTATGCAGATATTTACCAAACACACAATCATAATATGTCCTAAACAATTATGTCCCAAAGCTAGAAATACATTGAAGTTTATTTAGATGTTTTCTCTACCTGGGCTGACTATTGTTAATAGGGCTGCTTCACAGTTTTGTATAATGTAATCCTAACCCTATTAAATTGTATCACATGGATACTCACAGCAGTTCTGTGAAGACAATGGTTTCATCTCCATTTAAATCATCATGGGAAAAATTTTTAAAGAATGAAAGAAAACAAGAAGAGGATGGAAAGAGAAGAGTATCTGTTGGGAGCCTATTCAGGGATTATCCTAGATGTGTTACAATCGTTAGCTCGTTTACGCCTCGCAATAACTCCATGGGGGTAGGATTATTCCCCCACTTATTTTTCATAAAGGAAACAAATTGAAGCGTTGAGATTTTAGGCATCCTGTCTAATATCACATGCAGAAAGATAGTCTACGGTCATGCTGGGATTTGAATCTGCCTTTAAGCGCCTTCAAAATTAACTAATATGTAATGCATTAGACACAGACACATGTCTGACTCTCAGATTGTGCTTTTCCCATTACATTAGAGTGTTTGCTGTATGACAGACCTGCATGACCAGTCTCCAAACAAATGACCCTTTCTAAAATGAAATCTCTTCATGAACTTTGAGATGCTTGACTTCAGGATTATTCTCTCCCTACTTCCAGCCCCTAGGGCAGTATGACATTATAAAGCAAAGAACAATTGTGTGGGGTCTCTTTAAATCTTCCATAACTATTATTATTATTTATTTTGTAGTTTAGATGCCATTATTATTCTTGTATTGCTAAAGAGAAACAAAATGTTTGATTTATGTAAACTCTGGCCACACCAATAAAGTCCCAGATGATGAAGTTTATTGTGAATTTTGAGTCTAAAGAAGCTCGTAGCTTTCTGGGCACAGTCCAGTGAAATTAATGCCTACACTTTTGAAGAACAGGATATAACACATTCAAACATATTTATTCAATACTTTGATTTCAATAATGTGAATTCCCACATGGTAAAATTCTGTTTTTTTGAAGCCAAGAGAAATACACAAAGAAAAATATTGTTAACTCCAGCTTAAGCAGCTTGGGAATTGATATTTAATGAAATATGTAACACAAAAGGGAATACATATTCTATTTGTATTTGTTTTCTACTCTTCTATTCCAAAGACACCTCTCAATGCTTGTTCACAAACAGCTGTCAGCATCTGTCTTCAGAAATGAAATAAGAAAAAGAAAATGACAATAGAACGTATCTATTACATCTCTGTGGAAGCACATTCTTAATTTCCCATAACTTACTCTACTTAATTTGACAGTTGGAGACTTTGTTTCATTTGGTCCCCAGAACTCAGTGGTATACATTGCTCAGTGAGCTTAATTGTATTACAGATATTATCCAAATGCTTTTTAATCATCCAACATCATGAGGAGCACCAGAGAGGCAATGTTATTTAACAGGGATACTTACAAGTGAATTAAACAGAGATGGTACTGATTGATAAAGTTGTTTGAGCTTCCCGCTGCACTCTCATTCTGTTTACATGTTAGGTTTTTTTTTTTTTATTTTAATGTTTTTTTATTATATTATGTTAGTCACCATACAGTACATCCCTGGTTTCTGATGTAAAGTTCGATGATTCATTAGTTGCGTATAACACCCAGTGCACCATGCAATACGTGCCCTCCTTAGTTTTGAGATGAGACTGCCATGGCTTGAAGCTTGAGATCCGAGTCTTCTTTGAGCGTGCAATAAAATTACATCAATTGTAACTTATTATCACAATATGTGTTATAATTCCCATAGGGCCTGAGATGGAGTTCAATTTGGTGTTAATATCACATGAAAGGAGAGGGTGATAAACAGTGCTGGGGTGGAAATTTCTTTTAAATTACAAAGCAACTCTAATTACAGGCTAGTGAGTTGGCTTATTTTGGAAAGGAGAGGTCATATTAAAAGGATTTTGATCAAATCATCAGTCTTTTCAAATACTCATAATAAAAATCCATCAACAAAGTCATGTTGGATGTACCAGTTTTTAGCTGCTGATGGAAGATATTCATGTTTGAAAAATATGTCTACGTTTCAATATTCACTACTACCAATTAAAGTGTGACTGGAACTCATATGAAAATATACTAGATAATAATTTGAAAGTGAAAAAATGTCATCCATGTAGACACAATTAAGCTTAAAAATAAGAAAAGCATAAGACTTCTGGACACTATCAGTTGTTTGACTAAGATGATAGATAGATGATAGATGATGAATAGATAGATAGATGATAGATAGATAGAATAAAAATTTACCATCTAAATGAATATACAAATTAAACATACCAAATATCAAAGAAAGACTGCCAATGTTTTCTGTTCTTGTTAAAATTTATGTTTATTAAAAGCACCATATATGACAAAAATGTGTTTATTCATTGTTTCTTCTGTCAGTAGAAGGAAAATCTAGTCTTGTGGCCTCATAACTTTGTCTCTCAGTAAGCTCTAAATGCTGTATCTTGTGTTGAAAGAGAAAAAGGAGTAGGCAAGCAGAGCTTATGAGTAGACAGCTATGTGAATATAGCACTTTGAATAAGACTTGCATTTCTGCAGCTGTCAATTTCAATCACAATGAATAAACATAATCGTTCCTTCATAGTGTTTGGATTCTCATTGGCCTTCCTGTCACTCAGCATCAGTCTTGAGATGACTAAAGAACAAATCATTAGACCAGGTAAAATGTGGACAGCCTCATTCCCTGGACATGGATGAAGAGAAGGAGTTTCACCAAAACATCAACTACCAAAGTAAATTATTCTATCTTTGTCACAGATAGGACTCTTAAATTATGCCCCAAATTCTTTCATTTGAATAATCAGGCTGTTTTCATAGCCTCTAATGCAACCTTAATTAGTATTTATCACCCCATATTAAGATTTTTCTATATAAGCCACTATTTCCTCTTCTAGGATGTAGACAGCATAAAAATAGGAATTGGAACTATCATTCATTTAATTTCAAGTCAGAGAAAAGCTAGAGATGAGTCTTGGTTGTTATATATTTTGTTACTACTATTGCTTTTATAAATGTTTTCACTTCTAACTTATAAACATATGATCAATGCCAGATGATCTGGGGGGGGAAGTTTTAGAAAAGAAAAATATGTATATATCAGATATAATCTTCCAGATATGTATTCCTCCTTTATTATCTGTGATGCACAGGCCTAATTTTACAAATACTTTTATCAACACCCACCTAAATTATTGAGAATTTTTTTTTTCTCTTCCATCTCTCTTCCATCAGATCTTTATTTCTCAACTACACCAGATCTTTATTTCTCAACTACATCCTTTCCAACAAATTTAAATACATAAATTATTTCCAATCATTAATATGTGGTCCAGTTCAACAATTTCATCATTTACTATTTTGCACTGATTAACCATGTAAAATTAACCAGCACCTCACACTACTGAAATAATTCTAATATTATCAGCAATCACTATGCTACTAATCAAATGGCTAATTTTTTTAGTCCTCTTCTGATTTGTACAGAAACACTTTCCTTTGTGCTATCACAATGTCCCGTATCTCCTTTTAACACTGTTCATACCCCAGCACCTCATTTTCCACTTGGCTATTAAATGTTGACACTTGTCAGGCTTGAGCCTGGTCCCTCTTGTGATAGTTCTCCCCAAGGAAGTCTTATCCATGCCATTGGCTTTAATTACTACCCATGTTCATGGAACACACAAATACAACAATAATTCAGGTGTCTTCAAATTTCCAAATCCATGTATCTTACCAAGTCTATATGTTTTCTTAAATGTTTGAAAAGCCCTTTAATACTTACAGTTTTAGTTCTAGCATGTAAAAAGTTTGGAAGTCTTCACCCCCATGCTTACAATAAGATGAAGTTGAACAAACAAAAAATAACTATCATTGGAACCTTGAGAAAACTAAAGTTTCAAGGCAAACTACTGCCCCCAAAATCTGGAACACTACACAAAGCCGGAGAGTCGTAATGGCGACCCGTTTAACTAGAAACAAGCTGTTGGATCCATAAACTGTTTTGAATACTTAAATGGCAATTTTGGGGTAAATACCTAGTAGTGCAATTGCTGGGTGATAGGGTAGCTCTATTTTTAACATTTTGAGGAATCTCCAAAGATACAGATATAGTGAAAAGAAGGGGCACATGCACCCCAATGTTCATAGCAGCAATGTCCACAATAACCAAACTGTGGAAGGAGCTGAGATGCCCTTTGAGAGATGAATGGATAAAGAAGATGTGGTTCATATATACAATGAAATATTACTCAGCCATCAGAAAGGATGAATATCTACCATTTACATTGACATGGATGGAACTGGAGGGGATTTTGCTAAGTGAAGTAGTCAAGCAGAGAAAGACAATTCTCATATGATTTCACTCATACATGAAACATAAGCAATAGCATGGAAGACCATAGGGGAAGGGAGGAAAAACTGAAGGGGGAGAAATCAGAGAAGGGGAGAAATCAGAGAAGGAGATGAACCGTGAGAGACTCCAGACTCCTGGAAACAAACTGAGGGCTTCAGAGGGGAGGAAAGTAGGGGGAGGGGGTAACAGGGTGATGGGTATTAAGGAGGACATGTGTTGCGATGTGCATTGGGTGTTAAGTATAACCAATGAATCATCGATCACTACACCAAAAACTAATGATGTACTATACAGTGGCTACCTGAACATTAAAAAAATTAAAATAAAATGAAATAAAATAAATGGCAATTTTAGCAGATTTTTGGAGGTTGCACATGGACTATCTTGAGATTTGAAGCTCCTGAGGTCTGCAGTTTTGGATGGCACCAACACTTTCACGGATTTTACTTCCATGATTCTCACCAAGTTATGATATTTTGGGGTAAAACAAAACAAAACAAGAAACTATAGAGATGATAAAAAAAATAACTGGTTTCTAGGGCTTTGGGTAGAAGAGAGAGGACTGAATAGTTGAAATATAGGGCATTTTGTAGGGTGGTGAAAGTATTCTATAAAATATTGTAATGGTAGATCCATGACACCATCATTTTTTTTTAAATTCATAGAATTTTACAGCTCAGACAGTGAATCTTAATGTAAGCAAATTTAAAGCATATCTCTCTAAGAGGTCAGAGCATTCCAGGGTGGTATGCAGAATATGACAAAACAATCTAATAGTATTATAGATGTGTTAACCAATCTCACTGAAGGAGTGATGAAAAAGTGCTGACCTAAGTAACTGGAAATGAATGGCATCTGCAAGCCTAAAGACAAACAAAATTGTACATACTCAATAAACGTGTTTGTCATGAAGGACAGGTTCAGATACTACTGTATACTGGAATTGGATAATTAGGTAAATGGATGCTGGATGGAGAGACAGGTTTCTCACTGTTGGAGTTGGAGCTTACATAGAATGATATATATGGTAATGAATTAGTGTTAGAAATACCATTATGAAATCATTTCTATTATGTAAAGATGAATAAATAAAAAATATGTATATATCTGATTATATAGATGGGTTAGGACACACACACATATTTCTTTGTTCTGTCAGCTGGAGGACCTAGAAGCAATGGAACCTGAAATGCCACAAGCACTCCCAGTACCCAGATCTTGGTTTCTCCTGTCATTCTCCAATGACAATTGCCAAGTCTCTGTGGGGAAATGGCTGTGTCTAGGACTAGTGTGGGAAATACATAAGATGACCATGGAACATCTTAAAGTGCCTTCCAGAAAGTAAGGAAATTTTGGGGGCCTATGGAAGACCCATGCTGATTAAGGTATGTCAAAGTCAATAGGAGTCAACCAAGGCCAAAGCTAGAACAATCTGAGCAATATAAGTGATGTTTTATTATACTATTACCCAAAGTATAAAGTAAATTCCCATGAGTTCATGCTGATATAAATGATGGAATAAATAAATGGGGAGGAAGAGATAGAACCCTCACTCTTTAAGCTTAAGGCTACACCTACTGATTTCATTCCAAAGAGTACAGAGTGCGGAGGGAGAAAACATAGATGCTTTCTAGTACCTGACAGACATTACCTCAGTCAGGTGATGAAGGTCAGTACCAGCAGTTATTAATCATGTTCATAAGTGTGTACCCTGGATATGATGTGATGAAAATGGACCTTTACCTATGTGATCTTCCTGCCCAAAACCCAAAGCCCCAGTCTAATCATGAGAAAAACATCAGAAAAAAATCCCAACTCAGGCACATCCTACAAAATACCTGACAAACACTCCTTAAAACTGTCAAGGTCATCAAAAGCAAGGAAAGTCTCAGAAACTGTTATGGCTGAGAGGAGCCTAAGAAGATATGACAACCAAGTGCAAGTTGGTATCCAGGATGGGATCTTAGAACAGAAAAAAAGGACAGGGAAAAACTAACAAAATCTGAATAAACGCTGGACATAAGTTAATAATTATGTATCAGTATTAGCTCATCAATTGTAGTGAATGGAGCTTACCATCAGAAGTTATAAATAGGACAAATTGGGTATGGATTATATTTGAATTCTCTATACTGTCCTTGTAATTTTTCTGTAAATCTAAAACTGTTTTAAATTTTTTTTAGATGTATTTTTAAAAGTCCCTGAAGGGGTGCCTGAGTGGCTTAGTTGGTTAAGTGTCTGCCTTTGGCTCAGGTATGACCCCTGCTCAGCAGGGAGCCTGCTTCTCCCTCTCCCTTTTCCCCCTGCCCCTGCTTGCTTGTGCTCTAGCTCTCTCTCAGATAAAACAATAAAATCTTTAAAAAAAACAAAAAAATAAAAGCTCCTGAATTTTTTGACGTGTTTTTATGACATATGTTTTACCACATGACATATGGTATATGTTTTCCTTTGTCAAATCGAGAATTGACTTTTGCTGTAGTCACTTTTCTAAACCTCAAGTAAGCCTATTAACTTAATAGACCATGTTGTATATGACATCTCTGGCCTTTCTTTTTTTTTTAATTAGCAGTATTTATTGAAAACATTTCAACATGCCAATAAATATTTCTTTGCATGCAAATTTAGCAATTTACTATATGTATACACCATATTTTATATAACCCATTCTCTGCTATTGGAAAGTTAGGGGTGTTTTCTCAAGTTGTCATTATCTCAAAGTATATTTATAATTTTAAATAAATATGTATGTACAGCTTTGATTACTTTTTTATCATAAATATGAAAAATATAATTACTAAGTCAGGATGTGCAAAGTTCAGACTTTTTTTTTTTTTTTAAAGATTTTATTTTATTTATTTGACAGAGATAGAGACAGCCAGCGAGAGAGGGAACACAAGCAGGGGGAGTGGGAGAGGAAGAAGCAGGCTCATAGCGGAGGAGCCTGATGTGGGGCTCGATCCCATAACGCAGAGATCACGCCCTGAGCCGAAGGCAGACGCTTAACCGCTGTGCCACCCAGGCGCCCCGCAAAGTTCAGACTTTTGATTCATGTTTTCCTAATGCCACCAGTCATGTATGAAATTTAGTTTCCAGAACTTCCAGCGACATTCTAATATCACTCCTACATTATGAGTGTATCTCACTTTATTTGTATAATTATCAATCAGATTGAAAATAATTTAAGTATATTTACTGGACATTTGCCTTACTCTTTCATGAATGAAATTACTTATATCCTCTGCCCAGTTTTTAGCGATGTTTTTCCTATTATTTTTTTTTTATGTTACATAACTCTTTTCATTATGAAAACACTTTCTAAAAAACTGTTTTTATGACACTAGTTTTACCTCCAGGCTGGCATGAATTGAGAAAAACAGGCTTTTTATGTAATTAAGATGAGTATGCTCGGACTAATTTTGTATATGGTGAGTGGTCAAAGTAACTTTGGCATAGTTTATTGCTCTTGTTATTTTGTTCCTTTCATGAGTCATTTACCTTTCATAGCCAATTCCAACTGTCTCATGTCAGCTGCTCCAATACTTAGCCCTCGGCCATAACAATCAGATCCTTTACTCAGAAACAAATGTCATATATGCTGAGTTGTCAGGATAAATTAAGAAATGTCAAACAAACACCATTGCAAGGGTTGTTAAATGTATATAAATGATGAGTATAACATTTTTTTAAATTTTCATATTGGAATAATTTTTGTTAGAAAATATTCAACATTAGGATAACTTTGTTGGAATTATATTCTTAGTATGTATTTATTATTTTTAAATATGGATAAAAACATAGGAAAATAACAAGGTCAAATAGACACACCTGCCACTAAACCTTAAAAGGCAGGTCACTACTCACTGACATTTTTCCCAAGAACATACTGGCAGGAGGATGTAGGTAAATCACAAAATTGTTAATGAAGAGAATTCAAATATGTTGCCAAACTGTGAGTGCAGTTCTGCTAATGTTTTCTTGTTTACTCGAAGGCATGTCTACCATTTTAGAAGTATGCTATTCTTACTTAAGCTGTATTTATTATGTTTCTCTAACAAATGAGAAATTTAAACTTCTATAAGCTAAAAAAGAGTGGAATGGTCACTTGTCAGTAGTGAAAACTATGAAGATTTCATTTTTGTTTAATGTTTACTTAGTCAATTATGACAACATCCTATAGAGAGTTTCATGCACGGTTACACATCTTGGACTAGCTATAAGGAATAGGGGAAATTGCTTCCTATTTCCTATCCTTTACTTTATAAAAACTTCAATATTTCCCAAGATGCTTTTAAATATGCTTTGCTTTGTTGGAGGCATTGTGTATTAGAAACAAGCACATTTTCTTCTATCTTGTTTTTCATTTGAATTCTCAACGCATTTTTTATTTGAAAATTTAGAAAGCCTGATTATTACATTATGGTATAATAAAAAGTGGCTCATTATTCTCATATAACACCTGATTGTGATTTTTCATGTAGAAGAAAATTCAAATAAATGCAAATTTTCAAGGGGATAGTATAATATTAGGAATATTATTAAAGCTTCTTCTAAAACCCTGCTTTAAAGTAGCCAAATAAAAAAAGAAAACAGAACTCAGAATGAGAAAATAGTTCCAATTTTTTTTATTGGCAGTAGACAAAATACATGGCACTGAGCCAACTTTGTCATTTGTTAAAAAAAAAGAAAAGAAAAAGAAAAATAACTTGCGTTCCCAAAATGATTAGCTCAAAATCTCTGTCTCCATCGTAAAGAGATAAAAACACTTTGAAAAGCAAAAAGTAATATATTAATTTGGGGCGTATAACAAATAGACGAAAAAAGTCTTATTTTTGCAAAATTTCTGTAGAATTGCATAGATTTTCAAAGTTTCTGTAAATGGTAAATCGGGATAGAAAGAGACAGCTTATCTGCTATATCAGAAATGCAAACATTAATTATACTTCATATTTTTGAGGACCTGTTGTCTGGCAACACTGTGGCTCCCTATTCAGTGAAATGTTGTAAGACTGATCTATCCACATGAGACCTTAACCATGTCACTATTCAGTACCATGGTATCCAAACCACTATTTCAAATTATCAGAAAACGAGTCATCAGGGGATATATTGCTGTTTAATGTTGGTCACTCATGAATAGCTGGCTTTCTTTGGTTCCAAGTTGCATGGGGTCTGCCGCCAGCCTAAGCTACTCGATATGAGTCTGACCAAGCCCAAGAGAGGACAATGAATTTGATCACCATATTTATACATATCTTCATGTCTGCCACTGAAGCCAGTCATGTCCAATCACCTACAAATTATGACAGCTGACTTTTCTTTTATTTATTTATTTATTTATTTATTTATTTATTTATTTATTTATTTTTAAATGATTTTTTATTATATTATGTTAGTCACCATACAGTACATCCCCGGTTTCCGATGTAAGGCTCAATGATTCATTAGTTGCGTATAACACGCAGTGCACCATGCAATACGTGCCCTCCTTACTACCCATCACCAGCCTATCCCATTCCCCCATCCCCCTCCCCTTTCTGAGGCCCTCAGTTTGTTTCTCAGCAAACCATAGTCTCTCATGTTTCATTACCCCTTCTGATTACCCCTTTCTTTATCCCTTTCTTCCCCTACTGATCATCCTAGTTCTTATGTTCCATAGATAAGAGAAATCATATGATAGTTGTCTTTCTGTGCTTGACTTATTTCACTTAGCATTATCTCCTCCAGTGCCGTCCATGTTGCAGCAAATGTTGAGAATTTGTTCTTTCTGATAGCTGAGTAATATTCCATTGTATATATGGACCACAACTTCTTAATCCAGTCATCTATTGAAGGGCATCTCGGCTCTTTCACGATTTAGCTATTGTGGACATTGCTGCTATGAACATTGGGGTGCATATGGCCCTTCTTCACTCACGCTGTATCTTCGGGGTAAACACCCAGATGGCTGGATCATAGGTAGCTCAATTTTAACTTTTAAGGACCTCCACTGCTTTTCGAGGGCTGTACCACTTGATTCCCCACCAACAATGTAGGAGGGATCCCCTTTCTCCACATCCTCTCCAACAATTGTTGTCTCTTGCCTTGTCTATTTTTGCCATTCTAACTGGCATAAGGTGGTATCTCAAGGTGGTTTTGATTTGAATTTCCCTGATGGCTAATGCTTTTGAACATTTTTTCATGTGTCTGTTAGCCATTTGTATGTCTTCATTGGAAAAGTGTCTGTTCATATCTTCGGCCCATTTTGTGATTTGTTTGTTTGTTTCTCATGTATTGCGTTTGAGAAGTTCTTTGTAGATCTTGGATACCAGTCCTTTATCTGTAGTGTCATTTGCAAATATATTCTCCCATTCCATGGGCTGCCTCTTAGTTTTTTTTACGGTTTCCTTGGCTGTGCAGAAGCTTTTTATCTTGATGAGGTCCCATAAGTTCATTTTATCTTCTGTTTCTCTTGCCTTTGGGGATGTGTCATGAAAAAGGTTGCTTTGGCCGATGTTGTAGAGGTTGCTGCCTATGTTCTCCTCTAGAATTTTGATGGATTCCTGTCTCACATCGAGGTCTTTCATCCATTTGGAGTTTATTTTTGTGTATGGTGTGAGAGAGTGGTCAAGTTTCATTCTTTTGCATGTAGCTGTCCAATTTTCCCAGCACCATTTATTGAAGAGACTGTCTTTTTCCCAATCGGATGTTTTTCCTACTTTATCAAATATTAGTTGCCCAAAGAGCCGAGGGTCCATTTCTGGGCTCTG